>NW_024582363.1:5570604-5589550 GCF_018398535.1 Haplochromis burtoni | reverse complement strand
AAAAAACCAAACGGAACAGGGAAAAATAAAATAAAAGGTCAAGGAGTTTGGAAAGAAAAGTAACTGGACTTGAAGAAATCCAATTAAAGATTTGGACTTGTCAATCCAAATCATCAGCAACTTCTAAATTTAAATGGGTGGTTTTTCTAATAATTTTAGAAAAAGAGGCTGGTGAAAGTAGAAAGGATAATTAGATAACAAAAACAATTGGCATTGTATAATGACTTATTAACCCTTTAAAACCAGTCAGAGTGGGCACGCTCTGTTGCACAACTACTTTTAAATCCCGGTAGCACTGCAACCATGTAAACTAGCGCAATCATTTTTTTTGCAAATGAAACCGGAGAAGTTGTACTTACATCTTATGCCATCAGCTTGTCCTAGGTCACAGTTTCCTTCCACATATAGCTTTGCAAAAACTGCATAAAAAGCACTTGCAGCAACAAAAACACAATATTCCAGAAACACGCTTTGCCGATCCGATCAGCTGTTCATAACACTTCCTACGTTGGAATAGACGTCAGCGCGAACTATCGCATGTCCGCCATGACCTGCCCGAAACCAAAAGTGACGTCATTTTTGCAGAAATGTAGTTTTTTACCATCAGGGCCTCATGAGCCTATACTGGTGTTTTTAAAAGTTATGTTTGACTTTATGACTTTCTGTGTCATTTCTGGGATGCTTAGGACTCATATTGCACTGCTGGAAATCGTTTATTTTGATGCACATGCTGCTTTTTTGCAAATTTGCACTATAATATTTATTTTCGTTTTACCTGCAGTGTATAAAAATTGGTGTATTTCAAAAATAAAACTATGAAGACACTCAAAATAAATTTCCTGTGGTGGGAAACTATTTTGTGCAACTTTTTTGTATTTACAGTTTTGAGGGATAAGCCTCTAGAAATACTAGAAATGTATGTTAAAAAAACAAAAATGATTTTCAATTTTTTTGTAGTTTATTGCACTTTTTTGCAATTTATGTAATTACTATGCACTTAATGCAGACATATTATTACAATCTAGGCTGTAATGGTTGTATTGATGTATAGCAACTTGAAATTCTCCCAAAAATGGCTCTACGCCATAAGCTCTGGTGGACTTGGTTCTATGGTAGGTCTTAAAGGGTTAATAAATGTTATTTGCTAACAGGAATTTTAACAGTATTGGCATTGTCAGTGGGAGACTGCACAGTCCATACAATGTCACCATACAAATACAGTATTTTTTACAAATACTGATACACATACATATGTAGTTACAGCAATCTTATGAATATTTGTCAATATGATTGGTTTTTATTGAGACTATTTGTGGGACTGTCATTGTGTTTTGTTCCCTCAGTCATGTATGAACATTCTTGCTCATATAATGTTATGACTCATACTATTCCTCACATAAAGATGTAATCTGAAATGTAGCTTGAGGAGAGGATATGAAAGATGCCCCATGTAAGGTGAATGTGTATTGAGTTCGTGAGAAGTAATGGCTAAGCTCATGCTGAGAAGGTTTTGCGGCCTCAACCCTCCAACAAACCTTTTTATGGGAGATATATATAGTAAGATAAAGTACTGTTTACTCTCCCAGGAGGAAATTCAGTTTACATGCACAGCAATGGACACCATGTGATACATACACAAGTAACAACATCCATAGTAGAGCCAAAACCTGCGCAAGTCATCAAATTAAAGCATCATCCAGGCACAGAGAAATTAACAAGGCTGTTTTTTCCATCATCTGAGCACAGAAAAATTAATAGGCCTGTACTTTTTACAATCGCAGGTTCTCCAGTGTAATTTCTTGGGCAGGTGTCACAACTATGAAAACCTTTTCAGAGAATATGTGGACAGTTCACAATTGCTCATGTGGTTCGTTGCTCAACGGAACAAATTGTTCATTAACTGTGGGCTTAATGCTCTAACAAATGTCCCAGGAACATTGCTGCGGTGGACCACACTACGATGGAATTAAGCTAATCAAATAAGCCTCCAGTCATGTCCTATCAGACAGCTCCAGACTGTAGCAAATGAGCCCACGTCGCAAAATTTACATTTCGTCTTCCCCAGGGGACAGGTTGGGTCCCACCTCACCGCTACTTTTTCTCCCCAATCAGCATCTGGCTCCTGGAGGACGAAGATGGAAATGGGGAAAAAGAGAGATGTGATCGTTCCCGGCTGTACAGTGAAGCCGCTGAACCTCTCCTGCCACTTCCTGGGCACGCTTCTGATGAATAAGGGAGAGAAAATAGAGAAGATGACAGCAGGGGAAATATTTGCTGTTGCAGTTGGAGTGCCACTCAGATCCCAAGAATGAGGGCCAGGCGTATTTGCGCAGCTGTCCATTTCCCAAGCGCCGAGTGCATGAGTGTGGGCCCGCTGGAGACTATTTGTTTGTCAAAGTCACTATGGCTGCGATCTGTAAGTTATTTGTGCCTTTGGTTTTGAGTTACTCTATAAGTGTGTTTGCATACATGGGCCTACTGTGTGTGTGTGTGTGTGTGTGTGTGTGTGTGTGTGTGTGTGTGTGTGTGTGTGTGTGTGTGTGTGTGTGTGTGTGTGTGTGTTTGATTTACTGTGTATCCAGCGAGAATTGAATCCATCTGTCTTTCTTGGATAAAGATGCCAGAAACAAGGAAGAAGGAGAGACTGTGCTCCAATAGAGAGTTGGGAAGCAAGGAGAGCCAAACAGATGCCCTCATAATTCCTAACTTGTCTCCTTGCTGCCTTCGTCCTTCCAGATGCTCACTAACTTGTCATCTCCCATTCTTTTGTGGAGTATAGGCCTATAGAGAAAATATATGCACCCCATGCAAATGTGTTATTTTCTTAACATATTATAAAACTGCTATTCCCTGCAGCAATAAGTAATTTAAATGAAAGCAATGCACAGATGCAACTGTAAACACAAAACATAACCAGCGCTAACACTAGAGGCAAACATGCAGCGCTAATGGTGTAATAATAAATAAATGTTGTTGTTTTTTATTGTGGTGAACCTCCTGTACTGTAATAAAAGCCAACTCCATCTACATGTTTTGTGTGTTCCCTGCTAAGATCTTTCTTTTTAAATGGATTTTCGTCATGTAAATATCGATTCCTGCAGTCTCCCAATTGTATGGCAGGGTTTCGGGAATAGTGCTACTTGAATTTTCATTCGGGTAAGGTGATAGTTTCAGGTATCTGAAACAGTGCTAAAAGCAAAGAGCATTTATTTATCATTCATCTACCAATAGGATAAAAATTTGTTTTGTCATAATGTGGTCCATCACCTGCTAGATGAAGACTGGGATGCCATGGACATCCTAAAATCTTCGAATTGTGTTTCACAAATTGTGACTTTAACAATTAATTACAATGTTACTGCAAGTTAAGAAAATGAATAATTGGATACATGAGTATTTCCTATTTGCGAACTAGCTGGTATTGACCATGTTCAATAACAAAAGGAGCCAAAGAATAAATTATAGTGCTTTATGGCCTTTGCTTGGCTTCAAGCAAGCTAATCTTGTTACAAAGCTTGATGGAAAAAAATGCATATCAAATTAGCAATGACAAATGACCCATTATCAAGTTTAAATATGTTAACAGTGCAGCGATATGTCTGAGCTCCCTAAGACAGTGCTTGGTATTCAGTGAACGTATATATTGCTTTATACAAACCTTGTGCGTCTTGACCTAAATCGCTCCATGGTCAGTGACCTGTACTGCCCCAAGAGCTTCACCTTCCCTCTCTCTAAGACTTGCATTTTTCAGTGTATGAGAGGAAAAATCTAATTTACAGCAAAATATTGTTTTCAGTTCAATACATTCTGAGTTTGTGTTTATGCAAACCTTATCCTAATATCAATAATGTTAGCTCTACTCTCGGTGGTAAACATAAGAGTGTTTCTCAAATTTTGCTGACTCACAAAGATGCAATCAGTGCAACTACACTGTGTTTTACCCGAGACAGAAGTAGGTTGTTTTGAGGTAGAGTACCTGTCAGGGCTCAGATTAAAGGACCAAAAAGCCCAGCACAATAAATAAGCAGATAAAGGTAATACAAGTTTACTTGGATCAAATAGGTTGCTTGAAAGGGTGCAAAACCAAGGTAGACAGAGGGAGCTTCCACGATTACAGACAGGCACAAGAGTCAGGCAGAGTACAAGTATGTAAAAAGAATGCTGAAAAGCAGTGCCACAGTCCTCTAGCAGTACTGAAGGGTTGAGTTGGGAAGCAGCTGCAGGTGAATGGAGAAAAGTCAACTCACATGATTAACTAGTCAGAAAACTGTCAGGTAGGAGTCGCAGGGTCTGACGTGAGAAGAGAGTGGATGGAACAAAGACAACCGCAGGTAAAAACTGATGTAAATACCTGTATACATTGGAACTGAATTCTATAAACAGATGCAAATCATGTAATACAGATTCACTCAACACAAAGATACAGTGAATCATCTGGATAGGCTATTTCATAAATAGCAGCAGAGATGACGTGGTCTCGATTTCAAACAAAGCACTGCAACCATTTCAGATGCTGATGTAAAACATTCCTATTGCAGCAGCGCTAATGATAGTATTTAAACTTCTTGGGTGCTGTTTTGAAGTTTAACTGAAAAAAATACATTTTCCCTACATATTATTTAGCATAAACCATTATGATTTGCCTGTGAATCATCACATATTTGCAGCTTGCATTTGTTATCTTCTCTCAGAACAACAGCTACCCCTTTAAGTTTGACCCGAGGCAGTAACTTACCATGAGGAAGCTTTAGTTCCCTGTCATTAATATACACTATGACACATGGAGTTGAATTTCCAAGAAGGCAGAGTGCAGAGTACTTGTGATATCACCGAGACCCCAAAATTGCTTCAAAATGTTTGCATTATCTGATAGACATGAAAAGAGACTTGAAATATTTCCCTGGGTTTGCTCAGACTGAAGAAGGGCTAATATCACTCCTCCAACTCCCTTCATTTCTGCTGCACACCTCCCTTGCCCATTCCCTAATTTGCTGAATCGCTTTGGGCCGATTTCTTTGCATACTCTCACAGAGATTGTGTCACATGTGAGCCTTTCCTCTAGTCCCGTTGATAATATTCCCAGAAATTTATTCAGTGAAGTTATGACTAGTGTGGGCCCAATTTGCTTTTTATTCAAAACATATTTCTTTCATCTAGATGTGTTCCAGATATTTTGGGAGGGCTTGGGCTCAGAGGATGCAAAAATGGTCGAGTCTTGATAATTCTATTAGTGAAAAAGAAATTTAAAAATCAAATGGAACTAAATTATTGTTGCATTATGAAACGTTTCAGTCTCTCATTTTTGTTTATACTCGAGCTGTTCTTTTGTTTTGTTTGACCATTTGTTGATGGTTGCCAGTTCATGGAAGGTCATCAAATTGGTCTTGACCTTGGAGGTGGGTACAATTTACCCGTGCACGGCTCAGCTGTCAAAAAAAGGCTTACTTCAGTTACTTAGCTTCTGTGACAGTAGGGATGGGTCATTAAAACAATCTGCAGTCAACATAATCACAGTCATAATACCTTCACATCTATTGGACAATCCTAGAATCCTGGATGATTTACTTCTTTCTCCAAGTGAAAGCCACTACCAGGGGACTATTTATTTATAGTTTGCGGCTGACTATGTTAAACGCCAGATTTTTGGTCTATTTTGGTCCATCAAACTAGAAATCATCATCATCACTAACAGTGGTTTCACAATATTGTATCTTGCTGCATCAACACACAGCGAGACCAAGCAGTGAAGCTGTGCTGTTTCTACATATGGCATCCACATTAGACTGTGATCTGGTCTGAAGGGCACTGTTGGCCTATTGACAGACTAGTCCTAAAAATAGTTGAAATTTTTCATTTGGTAGAATAAGCAGATGAGGAAATATAGCAAGACTATAGTGGATACATTCTTGAGCATGTTACAAAAGAGTGTTCAATTTATCATGCAGCTTGTGATATTGCTAAATTGGCATTGTTTTCTTCACCAACACTATAAGGCTATTACTCAAAATGATAAGTTCTGATAACAGAAATGATTATATATGAAAAATATTGGCTCTACCTTAGTTATTTCTCTGTTATAAAATAGGAGCATATATACACCCTTTTTGTCCTCAGAGGACATTTAGCTCTCTAAGTTTAAGTAATTTAGCTGTTCCTGAGTCAAGGTTATAATCAATAGATGTCCTGATTTAATTTAGAGTACAATTTCATGGATAATAATTGACATAATTTTAGGAACGCTCAATTTGTAAATATATTAATATGTCCTAGTTATGGCACTTACAAGCACAGAGTAACTATATGATTGTAAATGGCACCTTATACGTTCTCCTTTTAGTATATCAGTTGAGAAAAACAAGTTTTTAGCATGAAACAGAAACACTGGTGCAGACTTTAGTGAACACTGAAAATATGATATGGAATTTCCGCCCATATATCAAAGCCTTGTCACAAAGACATTTAGTTAAAGCAAGTTAAATGTAACATGAAACATGAAGTTGAAAATGAGAGGCTGGCTTGTATGTGTGTGTTTATGGCCCAGTTATTACTCATGTTTTGCAGACCTAAATATGAGGGTGTGTCCTCCATATGGGAACCTAAAGCCAGTCCCCATAATAATGTCACGTATAAGTGATGGTTAAGGTTAGAGTTAGACTCTAGGAAATAAATGTGTGCCTATATAATGTCATTGTAATGTCCTCTAAAGTCATTGATGCATGACTTTTTCAGCTTGTGTGTGTTTAAGTGGGTGGCAAAAGGTCAAGCTTCCTCTTGAATGATACGTGCAAGTGTTTGTTTATCCTTCAAACCTCTAGACTGACTTTTCATGTCAGCTGGAAAGCTTTTCCAAGAAAGCGGGAAAAAAAACATGTCAAAGCAGACAGTTACAGTGGACTGTAGCTTCACTAATTGCATACATGGACACACTTTGTGCTTGTATTGTTAACTGTGTTTGATGGTTTCTCAGTTCATTACTCCTGTGCACAGCATACATTCTAATGATATGCGCATAGCCATTATGCAGCAGTTGTAAATATTTATACCTGAAAAAGACAGATATACCTCATTAAGCTATGCTGAACTTAGAGGGCAAAGGACGAATGAGTTTTCATATCAATAATGTAATGATTGTGGGTTTCTGCATTGATATTCTGCTGTGTTAACACTGCTGACAAAAGGAAAGCTTACAGATGAATGGGATTATGTCTTTTTGTGTACTGGAATAAGCATTATTGGATAGTAATTCAATTCTGACACGGATTACAGATTTCTCATTCCTGCTCTATTAGTTGTTATAATTTCCTCCAAGCAGAGTCTCTAGTCCCTACTAAAAGTGAAAACTAGATGCTCATAAAGACCCACACCAAAATAAAATACAACCAAATTCTTACATTCTCTGTTTAATACTGTACTTACACAGTCACCGTAAAACATGTCAAATGTACATCACAGTCTCTTACCACATACGCAGTGTGTGAGTGTGCATGCATGTGGTTGGGTTTGGTCCCCTCATCAATCACATCTGATACTTGCTCTCATTTGTACATTTGATATTTGTTTGCTTATTGCCTTTGCTGTTATTGTTGCTGTGGTTTGATACATTTGCTGACAGCTCTTATTTTCATTATAAGTCATCAATTAATAAAGAGAAATCTAATTATTGTGACAAGGTGTCTAACGCAGGCCACGGGGATGAAAAATGAATTGTGACAGGGTGTGCTTCAAGCTGTCACATGCAGTGGTGAATTCTCACCGGCCTTTCCTTAAAGCCCCACCCAGTGCATGGCTTTGTAGTTTGTATTCCAAAACATATGTTCATATAGCAGCTGCTCTGTGTCACCAAGTTCATCTTCAGTGGCGAAAAAGGAAAGTGTGTTATTTTATGTGTAAACATGGTAACAATTTATAGCTTTTCTATATTATTTAATATAAATATTTAGTATTAATATTGTATTACATCGGTTTTATTATTGGAAAGCACTTTGGTCAACTTTGTTGTTTTTAAAAGTGCTATATAAATAAAGTTGGATTGGATTGGAGGTTAAGTGATGACGTGACGAATCCTACTTCCAGGCCTAAAGTAGTCTGCGTTTAATATAGCTTTTGTGTTGTTAGCATGTTTAATGTTATGTATTTTCTTCTATTTAATCTCAAAAAGCTCCTAAAACAGTCAGTGATCACTGTTGACCTCCCTCGGCTTTTATTACCGCTAATCATTTATTTAAGCTCAGTTTTTAAAACCTTAGGATGTAACTACAGCCCAGCCCATGCAGCAGTATATGAATGACTAACCTCGTATTGTGGATGGATTTTCTCAGTTGTTCTCCTGGCTGAAGTTTGGTCATTTTACAGCATCCTGCGATGCGATTACATTTGTTCCTGACCACCAGAATCCCTCACGTTAACTTTTATCGAGTGGAAAAAAAGTTAGCTTGTTTATATTATGCTAACATAGCTGTGTCGCTAGCGGTCACGTAGCACATCATTATATACCAGCTAGCCAAACTTCAGTAACCCTACAAACGTCACTGCTGTTTAGCTTTCTGTCTTCATTTATGCTGGAAGTGATAACAGAGCTGTACGTTTTAATTTGTTTCCAAAACCCCGCAGTCAGGACATGCTATATTGTATTTAGATAGAAGCTAGCGAGCTAACTCCCTGCTAACTTCTAACTCCGTTAAATGTCATAAATTCCGTTTTCATGGATGCCTGGATGTTAAACTCAATTGTTACACCTGGTAGAGCAGAACGCTGATCATTTTATTAAAGATGAAAGACTTTAGACAGTTTTTCAACTCTCAGTAATGCCATAGTGATCGTTTGATATATGGACCTGCAGCGGAGTTTAGGCCCAGACACGGCTAGTGACGTCAGACTTTACGACCGGATAAGAAAAGTTTAAGTGGCAAAATGGAGGATAGAAAACAAACAGAGACTTTATGCATTTGCTGTTTCAAGACTTTCAAGACTTGTGTTGTTTCAAGGCCCTTATATTTCATATGATAAAAAAAGCCACCAAACTCTTATTGTCATGACTTTTCTTTGCACTCTTATTTCAAAAAGCATTTCTTTCAAGTCTTATTTTCATTGTTCATATAGTGGCAGTGGATATAATGTCAAGAGCTATGCCTTACATCAGATTTTTCTTTTGGTGTAAGTACATTTTTATTTCCAATGTATGTAAAAAAAAAAGTTCTTTACACTAATTACACTAAATAGGGTCCTAAAATACTGATGCTACATTTGTTGACAATGTTTATATAATATCACCTAACAACAACCAATCCTCCAATCATGGGTGGAGTTTGAGCACAAGCTAGTGTACCGCTATACTCTTAATTCAAGACTGGATAAATGTATGGAATATAGCATCAGGATGGGCATCTGACATGAAATCTTTGCAAAACAAATGTGAATGAGATACTGGGTTAGTCAGGGTTGACAATGATCACCAATGGTGCTGTTGGTGGAAAATGGTGCGAGAGGAGGAAAGGGAGGAGAGTATGGCTGGGCGATATGGCCTAAAATCCATATCGCGGTATAATTTGAAGCATGTGTGGTAACGATATATATCGCAGTATATTCTTTTCTTCTGTATAACGTATTTTCCACACTATAAGACACACTTAAAATCCTTTAATTTTCTCAAAAATCGAGAGTGTGCCTTATGAATTCTGGTTGTGCTTACTGACCTCTAACCGATTTTATGTGGTACATGGCGCTCAAAAATCTGTCACAAAATGTTTTAGTACGAAGGCGCACCGCTTGATTGATTGTCGGAGCATTACGACTACCATAGTCAGGAGCCTCGCAGAGTAATCCGGGTCCAAACTCTGCTTGAGGTCCCAAACTCAAACAAACCAACAAATAAATTTAACAGAGTTAGAAGTTAGCAGGAAGTTAGCTCACTAGTTTCCACCTAAACATGATATAGCATGTTCTGACTGAGAGATTTCTGAAACGAATTAAAATGTACAGCTCTGCTACCACTTCCAACATAAATGAAGACAGAAAATTAAACAGCAGTGGCGTTTGAAGGGTTACTGAAGTTGGACTACCTGGTATATAATGTTGTGCTACGTGATTGCTAGTGACACAGCTATGTTAGCATAACATTAGCACAGTGAAGCTGGAGGATGAACGCCAACTTTTTTTCCACTCGATAAAAGTTAATGTGAGGGATTCTGGTGGTCAGGGACAAATCAGAATCAGAATCAGAATACTTTATTCATCCCGAGGGAAATTAGGGTTACAGCAGGCAGCACGCTAAATGCAATCGCATAGCAGGATGCTATACACGGGCCAAACTTCAGTCAGGAGAACAACTGAGATTATTCATCCAAAATACAAGGTTAGTTATTAATATACTGCAACAACATGGGAACAGAACAGCTGCGAGAGAATTCAACATTAATGAATCAATGTTACGGAAGTGGAGGACGTGCAGTTTTTGGCTTTCCCCATATTTCAAAAGTGCTTCATCTCTTTGCTATGACTGTCACCCGGCATAATTTGCAGATGATAATGGTTGCAGCCGCTGTGATGCTTTCAACCAAAACAGGCGCAACTTGATGACATCATCAACATGCGGTATCGCGATAGAGCGGTATAGTCAAAATCTCTATCGTTGGCCAAATTTATATCATTTCTATCGTATATCGTTTATATCGCCCACCCCTAGAGGAGAGCGGTGGTGAGACGAGCCACTTTAAATGTAAAGACTATGATTGGTAAAAGGAGAGAAAGGAGCTAACAAGTGATAACAATCACCACCTCCTACTTTGAGGAGGTGGTGATTGTTAAACATAAGAGAGACATTTGCTTTGAGTGTTGATGGAGAAGTATTATGAAGGTCAAAAGGAGTTGCACTGTGTTTTTGTGGATCTAGCACAAGCATATGGGGTGCCAAGAGAGGAACTTCTGTACTGTATGAGGAAGTCAGGAGTGGCAGAGAAATATCTGAGGCTGGCGGGGGAGATGTATGAGGATAGTGAGACAGTGGCAAGGTGCGACATGACAGATGACAAGGTGGGGATGGATTACAGGGATTGGCTCTGAGCCCTTTCTTGCTTGCAATAATGATGGACGGGTAGACAGATGAGGTCAGGCAGAAGTCTCTATGGCCTTCAATATTTGCTGATGACATCGTGATCTGTAGTGAGGGTAGATATTAAGCGGAAGAGAGCCTGACAAGGTGGAGGTATGCTCTGGAGAGAAGAAAAATGAAAATCAGTAGAACCAAGACAAAATACATGTGCAAAATACATACAAGGAGTAGTGATATTGAAGGTAGATGAATTTAAATACCCAGAGGAGTGGGTGGAGATGACTGTCAGAGGTGATATGTGACAGAATGATAGCAGGAGTAAAAGAGGAGGTTTACAAGATAGCAGTGAGACCTATTTTGATGTATGGTTTGGAGACAGTGGCACTGACAAAAAGGCAGAAATTGGAACTGGAGGTGGCAGAATTAAAGATGTTAAGATTTTCACCAGGAAGGAATGGATTATAAATTAGCACATCATAGGGACAGCTCAGATTAAGCAGTTTGGAGACAAAGTTAGAGAGGTGAGGCTGAGATGATTTGGACATGTGCAGAGAAGGGATGGTGGATAAACTGGACAAAGGATGTTGAAGATCTAGCTGTCAAGTAGGAGGAAAAGAGGAAGAACTCAGAGGAGGTTTATGGATGTAGTCATGGAGGATATTCAGAATTCTGGTGTGACAGAAGAGGATGCTAGGAATAGGGTGAAAAGGAGACAGATAATTTGCTGTGGTGACCTCTAAAGAAGTGAAAGAAGAAGATATTTTCTAACACTAGCCCTGGAATATACTCATTAGCTCTGTTTTGCCTTTGTCTGGGAGTCTGTTGTTTCTTAACAATGTTACTGTGCTGTAAGCTCTTTCCTGTTTATCTCCACTTTGGTGCAGGGATCATTGTGGTGTCTGTGGCTGTATCCCATAAGTGTCTTGGCTCCTCTTCACAGCACAGCTTGTGCACACATTTCGTTGCTCATAACACAAGTTTTAGACCCATCCACAAGTCTGTCTATACAGCGCACTAAACAACAAGATGCAGCTCCTGATTAAGGGAATTTATGTAAGGTATTTCTTTTTCAAATATCCTGCAAGATATTCTGAAAACCATCTTGACTGAAAGATGTGACAGAGGCTCCATTATGAATTTATTACTTTGTCTGCGCCCGGTCCTGCTTTTGACCTCTTTGAATGTTTTAGAGACAAATCGAATGAGTACTGAAAGATTATATTTATTATTGTTGTGGAAGAAGAAAAATAAAACATTTTTTTCTGAAATTGATAAATGAAACTGTATGTGTGTGTGTGTGTGAGAGCGTCTGTGTGTGTGCGTTTGTGCATGTGTGTGAGAGAATGTGTGTGTGGTGAAATAATATTGTGTAAAACATTATCATTATCCTATGAGAGAGCACAGCTCTGTGTTTAGACAGAGCGGTGAAGTGTGTCTAATATGATTACATGACATTCCTCACATTTCGTACTGGGCCCAGAGGCCTTTGTTTGCCCTGATGTTGACCTCCCTTTCCTCACATGCCCTGACTGTGACTCTTCCATGGCTCAGTTGCCTTGTCCTATGTACTAATTCTCCAACTAAATTCACATTTTCTCCTCCCACTCATGCATCATGTTGCATCTATCTCTTTTTATCCCTATTGCTTAGCTCTGTCCTCTCTTGTTTCATCTTGCCTTATCCTGCCAATCTCATGTCCTTGTTATCCCCCCGCTCTCTCCTGCAAACTCCCTTTCTATTCTGCTTCCTCCTCCACCCTCCCTTTCCTGTCAATCCTCCCTCTCTTCTTCTTCTCTGGAGGTCAGCTATGATGCAGGGCCAGAGAGCTCGGCCGTGTTTAATTACATTAATAAAACACCCTATGTGGTACAATGACCTCGCACCCAACAGCACCCCCTCCCTTGCAATCCTCAGCTCTACCCGTTTCTTTCCCCCTGTTGTTCAGCAGGCTTGGGTCTGTTGAGACTCCCTGCAGGCCCAGTCCAGTTGGTGCCAGGTTGCATTTCATGGCTGATTGAGAGGCATGTGTTTCTCCCTCTATAGCATTGGTTCCACCCCCCAATCTCCAGCGGTCCCCGACATGCTCACTTCACTGGAGGTCATGTCAGAGACTTCTCCCTCCCTCCCTGACCTGCTGTAGGTAGAGCATGCAGAGGAGTGCGTGCTGGCAAAACGAGACCTCTCCTCAAACAGCTGTAATGAGGGACATGCCCTCTGGACAAGCTCCTTAGAGGTGTAAACCATGCAGGTCACTCTCATGCAAATTTCCTATGGAGCCTCCTCTTACTCACATTTTATAAGTAGGAAAGTCCACATGCTTCCCTCTGCATATAAGAAATTCCCCTGAAATTACCGTTTGAAAAGGAAATTATTGGCATATGCCAGGTTTTAGTTCACATTGCATTGGTAGAGGTTATGTGATCCTTGGATCATAATGCCTCCCATGTGAGAAGACAGTCATCATAGGCCAATGAATTATGGCCAAAGCAGGGTGGCATGGTGGTTACATGCAGCAGTAACTTACTCTTATTGCCTGCAACCAATGATGACAGTTCCCATAGCCAACAGGTCGAGCGATGCAATATGCATAGGATTCATGCAAATGAAGAAATGCCTGAAACACATGTCAGAAATATCGCTGCCAGTGGGTAACAACCTTGTATCTTTAAAAAGCAGCCTTATTTTCATGCTAGCAATCATGCATCCTTATTGTAGCCTGAATAGATAGTGTGAGCCTTGGGGTCTTGGCACCTCCTATAAAGAACAATATAAACCGACAGCTCAGGTAGAAATCTGAAAATTACTAGTTGGTGGGTTGGTGGGCTTCTTGCAACAGCAGGCATCTAATCTCCTACAGCTACCTTCATGATTTTCATGAATAGTCAACAGCCTCACCATAAAAAAGTAGCATCATCTTTTCCAAAAACATTACAGCCTAATGTAGACACATAACTTACATTTCCTCCACAATAGGAATTCCTATCCTTGTGTGGAGCGTTGTGCTCTTTTGGCTATACAATTTATGTGCCATATTTTTCCTCAGTGCATGTATGATGATACTGTAGTGCCATTGTGGCATGTTGTTGCCAATATATTATGGGCTAATGGCAAAACCACAGGGGCACTCTGGCACCCTAATGGCTTTGATGGTTGATGCTTTCAGTTAGATTGTGAGAGCAAAAAGTAGTTAAAAGCGTTATATGCTGTGGGCATTGCTAGTCTTTTCAGTGTCAGAGAGCTGTTTTTCTTTCTGCAGCCATTTCTGTTCTCAAGAACAGCATTGATCCAAAAGAAGGGACACAAAATCTGTGAACAAACCATGTTGCTCATTTCTATCTGATAAAGAAAAACCCATCCAAATGATAATGACCTTTGTGTCAGCTTTTAAATCTCTTCCTAAAATATGTTTCAAAACGGCTTTTTATTTGTTTTTACCTGCCTTATTCTTACTATGAATATGTATTTTCCTGATTTCTAATACCTTTTTTCAATCTGCAACTGGCATATTTATTGTTTCTCCTTGTGACTTTGAATTATTATTTGTTCACAGACACGCATTTACTGTTTTTAATAGCTATAGCAATACTTTTTATTATTATTATTATAATTATTTCATATATTCTCTCCTGCATTGCTCTCCTCCCTTTGTTCTACTTCATACACTCTTCAATGTCTGCTTTGTTATTTGTTTGGAGGGTTTTCATTAGATTCCCCGACTAGCAATTAGTGTTCCTCTCCAAAGCGAAGGCAGAACAGTGGCACTCAGTGCCCCATCTCTTTATTGCATGGTTAAGTACCCTTCAGACTCACATGGTTATTAATAACATCATTGTTAAATCATACAAAAAAGCACTGCAGCTAACTAGGTTACCACACTGTTTACTTTGCCTGAAAACATCAGGTTAAACAAATTTACCTTTCCCCTCTTTCGCTCTCGCTGTCCTCGCTCTCCTTGCTTCTCTTTCCCCAGTTCGAATGTGGGCACAAAGAGAAGCAGAGAGAGGAAAGTTAATTAGATAGAAGTCCAAGGAGGGGGGGGACCTGGTAATGGAAAGGGGCTGTATGGAAACAGATGGCCCAGAATTTATTAACTTGCAGGAGCGCTTCGAGGAAGCCACTGCGACCAGACATTAGGCCAGTCACTGTCTGGGTGGGGGCTAGCAGGCGGCTGGATACAGGTAGAGGCTGTCAGAGCCCAAAAATAGAAAGCAGATTTATCTCTGGATTGTTGCAAATGATCCATCAGAGGAGAACAATGGATTCAATCTTGTTCTCTGGCTGACGGAGTTACCTAATACCTTTGAAATCATTATGCAAAAACTTAACTAAATAGCAATAAAAAATAAAAAGGGTTATCTGAAACATTTTCTTTTTCTTAGTTATCTAATACAACTCCATCCCATAGCTTTCATTATTATGATGCTGTAATAGCATTTTTCATAGCATTACAAATCACACTGATACTTCTATCTTCTACATATTGCAAAAACCACGAATGATCCACAACCACCGTCCTTACCTGCACCCATTTTGGTTTGGATATTTACTGAACATTATTGCAGTTTCATAGGCTCAGAAATGCAGGCAAAGAAAAGGGAAAACTCCTGTATGAATGGATGACATAAATTAAGGAAAAAATATATCTATTCAAAATGAATTGCAACTGCAAACTACTACAGAGTACAAATCAACTTGTTTACAGATTAATGAATATCAGCTGTTAACTGTATCCATTCAAGAAATGTAATTGTAAATAAATGTTATTTGTAATGTAGTTTTAGCCTAAGGTTAACATTAACTGATTCGTTTATGGAGGACTCCATGGAGCAATTTGTCTCTAATATTCCACTGAAGCAAATTGCTTCAAGATGAGAAGTAAAAAAAACAACAACAAAACAATAAGTAATTCAGAAACACGGTATAGCAAATAGAGTTATATAATAAACCACTATAGTTCTGCAGGGCAGTCTTCATCTGGGTTGCAGCATATTAAAGAAAACATTTATGAAAATGTTTCATAAAGAGCAACATATATAAAAAGTTTACTAGCTGAAACATCTCGCAGTTGGACCATTATTTGTACTCTTTGCCAGCGCACTTATGAGTTGTTCAATGTACAACCTTGAGTGCTTGGAGACACAAAAAAACATCCTTTAGATGGCAAAACAAACATATCCTGTCCTCCCAGCACAATAAACAGCATTATATTGGATGGAAACATACTACTGGGAACGAAACATTCTTAGAAAATAAGTAGAAAACAACAATATTATATTGAGCCCCTGAGGTCCTCAGACATCTTAAGAGAGGAGGGCTTCTGTTCTGCCACATACTCAAGCTGCTGTGTGAATCATATAGAGACTCACACATGTGTGGACACACACTCAAATGAAAACTGTGCCTTCAATATATGTACCGCATTGAAAGGGATTCAGCACAAGCAAAGGAGCAAGGATAGTTACAGGTGCAGAAAATACTCAAAGAATATTGTGTTCCTTTATGTTATTACTATTAATCATTTTCTAATGTCTCTCTACCTTTTACAGAAAACACACAGCGCAAAATTTTGTGTATTCTTTTTTAAACTGTAAACTAAAATATGCACATTCCTTATCAAACTGTCTCTTTGGCATATGTGCTTGCTTGTGTATACGCTGTGTTTCCCATTTCTGGGCTAAAATACCAGAAAGGAACCTCCGACGGTTTTAGGAGTTGTGAGGAGATGTAGGAGTTTTGATGTGTTGAGCCAAAGCTCTAAAGGCAGTGCTGCCGAAATCAAACAGCTTGCACAACACAGTGCTAAAAGCTAATGAAAAATAGATTTAGTAGGGAAAGTGTTACTTTATTTCAGTCTCTCCAAAGCAGCGTGATGGAAGGCAACATGTGCGACATAACAGCTTGTGAACTAGTTATGTAGGCTCTCTGAAGCAACACTGTTTGTGAGTCAGCGGCAAGAGCTTCAAATGCCACACCGTTGATCCTGCCGGGCCTCAACCAAAATAAAAATAGACTGTGATGGCAACTCTGCTGTGACATAAAGACGCCCATTAAAAATGTGTGTTTCTCATGCTGCCAAGGGCGCTCCAGCTCACCTCAAGCTGTTGAAAAAGCCTACAGCAGAAAAAAAGAACAGCTAACCACTTTGATCAAACTCTGGATACTGCATATAACAGGAATTAGGGCTGTGCGATATGACCAAAATCTCATATCCCGATATAAGAATTCTATCGTCCGATAACGATATAAATCACAAAAATGTAACATTTTCTGTAAATTCTGTGAATCTCGGGCAGCTCATCTTGCGGGGAGTGTTTCCAGCTGCGCGTCATGTAGCTGGAGTCGAGTGTTTTAACCGATGTATGAAACTATACATTTTTAGACATAAATTGTACCGGCCGCCGTTTTTTTTGTGAGTATTTATTACACGGCGTGCTGCGGGGAAAAGCCTGTTCTAAGGTTTGAGTCTAAGGATTATTTTTTAGCACCTGGCGGCTCTTTTTTAATTCTCATCCGTAAATAATCTGCTCTTTCACGTGATTCAGTTTATTTTGAAAAGTCTCAACAGGATCTTGAGCTTTATTGTGAAAGGTTTATGTGGAACATAAACAAGCGGACACGCGATGCTGTTACCGTCGTTGTTGCTAACCACAACGCATAAAAACAGGCGCTAGTCCCTGTAGTGTGGTTATATTAAATATAAGAGAAAGAGAGAACTTTAAGAAATTAATATAGCCACTACAGTGACCATCAAAACGATGAAAAAATATTGCCGTAAACAGTTTCTTTTGCGACACCACGAAACAAACGATAGCGTAAAATGAAACGATAGACGTTTTTATATCGTCATCCGATATAAAATCATTATATCAAACAGCCCTTACAGGAATACAATTATTTTTGCTAATATAAGCTAAAACAGCTTACACGTTTCCACATCTGCCACATGTGATGGAAAAGGAGTGCAGACTATTGGTGCAAGGTGCAGAAATGAACTTGAGAATGGATGACTGCCGTGTAAACTCCCCTGTGCTCTTTCTGTCGAGTCACACAATGTGAAGGTCCTTGTCTGACTCCAAGGAATGTAGGGTTGACTTGAATTTGCATGTCTGCATGGGTAACTCTGTGGGAATTAAAGGGCATGATCCCATGCAGTGAGGGTTGGTTGCAAATGTATTAGAGGTACTGAGACTAGGGTAGAGCCAGAAAGGTGAATGGGGGTGGTAAGAGCAGAGGTGCAGATATACAAGATGAAACCAAAGAGATGCCGGTCAACCATAAAGAAAAAAGACTACACACTAATTAAAAAAAGACTTTGTTATATAAGATGACAACAAAAAATACACATATAGACAAGTTGTGTTATTGCATAGTCTGTCCACAGATGTGGGTTATGTATTATGTTACTATATAGTTTCAATTAAAATATGTGGTTGTTTTTTCACTTTTTTATGGAAAACATAAAAATTTAAATATGAATAACTGTTATATTTCTACCTTATTACATGCTGGTTTATGTGTATAACTGTATGTGCGGCTTTACTTTTATGATGACTTTGTACTGACTTTGTTATGTGCACAACCACTGACTAAGCACAATAGTCCAACTTACCAGCTGCACACTGGTCTCATCATCACTGATAGCGAAACTGCCTAACAGATGTGGGTGACCTCAGAGGAGCGAGTACCTCACCCAGCTGTAAGGGAGAGTATACCTCTGTCATTTCTGTCCCGTATTTAGCGTAATCTTATTTATTTCTTGGCAAACAAATATTTTGAGAATTTTGCATTCTGTTCTCTAAAACAGACTTTCTTTCTTTCTTTCTTTCTTTCTTTCTTTCTTTCTTTCTTTCTTTCTTTCTTTCTTTCTTTCTTTCTTTCTTTCTTTCTTTCTTTCTTTTA
>NW_024582363.1:5565472-5570584 GCF_018398535.1 Haplochromis burtoni | reverse complement strand
TTTCTTTCTTTCTTTCTTTCTTTCTTTCTTTCTTTCTTTCTTTCTTTCTTTCTTTCTTTCTTTCTTTCGGTTACACATAAAGTATGATGTGTCTCTGTGACTTATAGATGTCTCTGCAACGAACCTCCAATGGAACTTCATACTAAATTGCATATGCTTGCAGTCTACATTTATTAATAATAATATTATTGTTAGTGCGAATTGTATATTTTTGCCATTGAAGTGTGAGGACAGGCCCTTTAATGGCATTTTACTAAACTAATCACTCAGTTGTGCTTTCTCACAATTATTATTATTTTTATTGTGTCATGATGATTATGAACAGATGACTACCAGTAATTTCCATCATGTTAATGGCGTCCATGCTCCAAGTGGCCCTTCCCGAGCTAGGTATTAAAGAAAAAGTTGATTCAAAATCCAAGGACACTGCAGCACATCAACACTCTTATTTTATATATACAAAAACATCTGTCAACGCATGCTACTGCAAATTGAAACAGCAATTTCGCTCTGATGTTTTCAGACACTGATGACATTGTGCTGATGTTATTGTTGGTAATGACAAGCACAGAGGGGTGTTTATTTTAAAGGCACTTATGACTACAGCTTTGAAAAGTCTTCTCTTTGCAAGCTGGTGAAATAACAATAACTTTTATAGTCTGTAGTCATTATGTTGTCTTTGCCTTGTCAATAAAAGAGAGACATTTTTAATCTTCAGGTGTCTATTTAGTCAAGTAAAGGTCATTCTTAGCATGATTACCGGGACCACTCAATATATTTGGAATTATTCTAGTCTATGAATTATTAACGAGCACATGTCCACATTCATGAAACACTAGACAAGGAAAGGAACATGTTCAGAGTACATGTTCATTTTTTACTTGCTGAGACTTAATAGAGAAGACCACTTTAATGTTTGTATATGTAGCTGGAGCTGGCGCCCTCTTTTCTTAAGTTTGCACAAAGACTACTAAGGGAGAAAAAAATAGCCTGGCTTTTTCTGAAGGTAAACTCTCTCGGCAAGCCTTATAAAACTTGCTAATTAACATGCACTTACTCGTTTGTTAATAGAAAACATGACAAATCGTAGTTGGGAAAAAATAGCCTGATGCATAACCCCCGTAAAACCGCAACATGTTGTGTTTACACTTTCTGATTTCTGTGCCGATTAAGTATTAAGCGAATGAGATATACTGTTTTAATTAGTGAGCAGATTTTGTTACCTTTGGTGAGAGCCAGGGTAGCTGTCTCGTGCTATTCCACAGGAGTTGTGTTGGTCTCACGACAGAGCTATCTACGACACTGTTCTCTTTTATAACGTTGGTTATAATTTAAAATAAGTTCTTTTTGATTTTCCAGGTTCTAACTATTATTGATTATTGTCTTGGACCACGGGGGTACCTTGAATACCAAAAACTGAAATCTTAGCCATATCCAAAGTCTCGCGTCAAACAGATTCCATCATTACCTAATATCATCTCCTCCACTCTAATTCTGCTAAAGTACAGCCTTTAGTGCAATGTAATGGTACTACAACTGTCTCCTGGATACTGAAACATGTATTCCTTTCTGTAGTCGCAAGCAATTATTTTTCTTTCTTTTTCTTTTTTTGGTGCACTGTGTTTAATTTTTTTTAAAGATAAAACAACTGAGTCAACTTACCAAGTAAGGCCATGAAACAGTCCCAGCTCTGCATGGCTTTGAAAATGGCTTTGATACATTTTACATCAAGAAGACAGACTACAATGATATAATAAACATCTAACACATTATCACAATTTCCACTGAAGTTTTCTTTTAGAGATGAATGAAAAAAAACATTTTTTGTTTAAATGCCATTATAAACACACTAACTCTGAAAGTTATATGAACTTCTGTTACAGATAATGTGCTCAAACAGCCTTAGGTACTGTTCTTTAAAATCCATATCAGGAATATCTAGCTTGACAGATAAGTGACATCAGTTTTGGAACAACAGCCTGAGGGAAGGGGAGTGAGAGGAGAGGGTGAGTGTGCATGTAGGCACAGTCTCACAAACCACACTGGCAGCATATTAACACCACTGAGTTGCATAGCTCTCAATTTACTGGTCGATCTACGTCCCTACCCTCACCTATGGCCACGAGCTGTGGGTAGTGACCGAAAGAACGAGATCGCGGATACAAGCGGCGGAAATGAGCTTCCTCCGAAGGGTGGCTGGCCTCTCCCTTAGAGATAGTGTGAGACGTTCAGCCATCCGGGAGGGGCTCAGAGTAGAGCCGCTGCTGCTCCACATCGAAAGGAGCCAGCTGAGGTGGTTCGAGCATCTGACAAGGATGCCTCCTGGGCGCCTCCTGGGTGAGGTGTTCCGGGCATGTCCCACCGGGAGGAGGCCCCGCGGCAGACCCAGGACATGCTGGAGAGATTATATCTCTCGGCTGGCCTGGGAACTCCTTGGTGTTCCCCCGGATAAGCTGGAGGAGGTTGCAGGGGAGCGGGCGGTCTGGGCTTCTCTGCTTAGGCTGCTGCCCCCGCGACCCGGCCCCGGATAAAGCGGAAGAAGAAGATGGATGGATGGATGGATGGATGGATGGATGGATGGATGGAGTTGCATAGTTGAATCACAGTTTTAGGACAGACTGGCAAATCAGACATAGTTAAAGATTGTAAGATGACCTCAATGGCCTCAAGTCTGTATCTGGCAAAACTTTTCATCTAGTCTGGGAGAACAGGTAAAGGTAAACTCACTTTCCACACATAACATACATAGTGATTCACTGTGAATGCCTAACAAAAAGCAAAATGCTGCATTTACATGCAATAGCAATGGAAGTGAAATCCATGTGACTGTACTCAGGGGAGGCCTGCACACAGCATTGTGGATTCATTAGCTGCCAGAAAGAAGATGACTCACAGTGGTCTCCCTGACCTCTTTCTTGTTTTTCTCTCATTTATTTCCTACCTTGCGTCACTAGTGAACTTAAACATGCAGCAAGATGCCTGCTTATCATTCCACACTACATCAACAGCAGCACAAATGAAACACCACCCATAAATGGAAAATAGACATGTAATTCACCTTTTCAAAATAAAAATGGGCAAAACTTAATTTAGCAAAAACATTGTTCAGGCTAGACCAACAATCACTTCGGCATTTTCCCTGCAGCACAGAAGCAAATGAACTGGCAAAAAATTGTGTTTTAAGAGAAAATTATGGCTTCTGAGTGAGTGGTTCTTTATCTTGCAGAGCCTGTGTGGGGAGAACAGTGAATCCCCCCCACCCACCACCACCCCGACTGCAGTTGAGGTTTGAGGCTGCTCTGGTATTACCATATACACTCACAGATTCGCACACACAAAAAAATACTGCCACACCTCATACTGGCTGTGCCATGAATATCAATGGTCGCTCTCCTTTTGGACTCACTCTACAAAACAGACAGTGAAAAATGTTCATGCATGACTACGTTCCACCTGGGCCACTCCATATATCCAGTTTAATGGGATAATGAACACGCAGTATAAAGGAATATTGCATGACACCAAGCTGTTATATACAATGCATGACTTATGTCACTGATTTGGCTCCTTCAAGGGACTATATTTTTGGTAGCTGTTTCAAGTGGTGTGCCAGTGACATTCCAACAAGTCACCTTGACAGTGGTGTGAATAATTTGGGTAATAAAAAGAAATGGCATTCACTCTGGTCTGGAAAATAGCAGTTGTACTGTGTGAAATACTCTGGGTAAATATTTTTTGCATTAGTCTGGAAATGATTTTGCTGACACGTTTGCAATGTTCACACCCCCCTTGATTCCAATTCTTGCTAGCCTGGTGAGGGGGGAAAAAAATCCTCGCTCATTTTTAATGGAAAATGCAGTTTCCATCCAGGAATAATAAGAAAATAATTTGAGTGAAAAGTGTTTCTTGGAGTGCAAGATCCTTGAGGGATTACTTTGTGTCTGCGTCGTTCATCCCCACTTCACAAACACAGCTGGAACTATTCTGACTGCTCTTTTGTCTGAAAGAAGAGCAATCGAGAGAGGTGCCCTGTGCAACCATCCAGGTGCTGAGCTTGGCACAGAAAAGAAGAAGAACCCTGTCAACCTTTCTAATATGCTTGCCTGTCGTCAAACAAAGAGGATGCTTACACACAGGCATAATTGAAGAGATCATACAGTACCTGCATTTCCTCCTGCCAGGCAGTTTCCAAGTCTCCACAGCTGTGCAGTCAAACTATCCCGCAGAGAAATGACAAAAACAAGGAAACAAAAATCACAAAGCCAATAAGAAGCACTGAAGCTAAATTAGCTCTGTCTTTCTGGGAAACAATGGTCCTGATGGTACTGACAAGGGAGACCCATTGTGTTTTGATCCCCATTCACAGCAGAAAAAAAGAGAGAAAAACTGCATGATTTTTTAGATTGTCTAAAAAGATGCAATTAAATAGAAAATAAATAGGTATCCATAACAAAGACAATGCAGTACCAGATGTTAGTGTTGCTCTCGGAATACCACTATCCCTAAAGACCACTCACTCTGACAGACATCAGGGCTGTACAAACACACACACACACACACACACACACAAAGCAAACAGCACATAATCCATCAAAGCTGACTTCTCTACCACCTAGTGACCAAAAAAGTTCATTTGCTACGTTGTGGCACTTCCCACAGGGATGACCCCCTGCAAATATATGCTCTTATCATGCTGTAATATGACTTATTTACAGGGGTGACCACCTTGTTTTCTATTTTTGATAGATAACACTGTTCCTCTAGTACCACAAACACTAAGCAACTCACTGAAAAGGCATTTAAATGTCAAATTTGCGTCAGTATCAGAGAGAAAGTAACTGGTCAGTTCGTTTGCTTGTCATGAGAGATTTTTCTTGATTTTCTCTACAATATTGTTTTTCATTTTTATTTATTTATTTATTTATTTTTAGAAAGAGGGGCAATACATATTAATGAACATTTTAACAAATGTAAATATGCCAGATTATAGCCTTGGGCTAAAAATCTATGTAAAGATAGCGATAGATAGATAGATAGATAGATAGATAGATAGATAGATAGATAGATAGATAGATAGATAGATAGATAGATAGATAGATAGATAGATAGATA
>NW_024582363.1:5538797-5565452 GCF_018398535.1 Haplochromis burtoni | reverse complement strand
ATAGATAGATAGATAGATAGATAGATAGATAGATAGATAGATAGATAGATAGATAGATAGATAGATAGATAGATAGATAGATAGATAGATAGGTACAGCAATGAAAATGTTAAATTTTGTGAAGATCCATTATTGTACTAATTAGCAGAAGCAGCAGTACAAAGAAATCTTTATTATTTAACGACATATTTTTAGTACCCAATTAATTCTGACCTTACAGAGGTTAAGCATGTCTGGTGAATACACTTCAGTAAACATGCAGTTTTCAGGGATTTTATATTTGTCCCAAATGACTGTTTTTTCTTCTTCCCAGAATTCAACAAGAGGAACAGAGGCCAGGGTCAGGTATAGAACTTCACCTCTTGAACTTATCAGATACAGTCAACGATTGATGCATGGCAGGATCTACATAAATGCCAGTTTGCATAATTAAGCATAATTATCTATATCAATATGGTCTTGACTGGCCTTGCATGAACTTCATATTCACATGTGCATCAATTATAGGTTTCACTGTACAAAATACATGGCAAGTTATGAAACACTGCTCATGCACATGCTTATTTGCATGAAGAGGAAGGCTCTTGTATGGATAGTGGCGCTGAATGCATCATTCTCTGCATCGTGAAAAGGCCTGAAAGGTTCGTAAAGGTTCATAGGACTTAGATAGAATGTATGGAGAATTTGTAGTGCAAACGTACTGTTAAAACTGTAGCTCCAATCTATTTCACGGTCTATGAATGGCAGCACTGGCTCAGCACCATGGACAGTGACAGACAGCGGCTTTAAATCCAGAGGTTTCAGCTAACATTATTTCAAACACTATTTTATTCTCTTCACCTTTTTTCTCGCTACCTCCTTGCCTTTATCTCAGTGAGAAAGAAAAACATGTTTTATTTTATTAAAACTCTTGTACTACGAAGGTTGTGGCAAACTTTTTAGTTATTCACTCAGACATTGCAGATGATTCTAACACCCGGAAAGCTACTAGTTTCTTTCAGAATCACCTTTTTATTAAATCAGCTATAGTTTCAAATCAAAGATAAATATGCCAAGAATCTGAAATTATCTAGTGAGCTTGCAGAGTATCTACTGCTATTTTGAAGAAAACAGTTTAAAAAAACAAAAACAAACAAACAAGCCAAAATGTCAAAACGCATATGAAGACTTGGAGCATAACTTGCGATGCCAATTTAGTAATCTAAATTTTCAATATTTTATAGGTCCTTTTTTTAATTAAGAGGGTGACATCTTGAAAGAATTTGTCTTAGACAAAAAATACTGAAGTGTCCACAAACACTATACTAAATGTAATTCTTCATCTGGATAAAATCTCAAAGCCTCCAGGGTCATTCTAAGTTAGATGACCTTGCACTAAGTTTTTCAGATTTCTGCATGATTGTAGACTTATGACTGTATTGCGTATTAAAACATGTAGTCATTGGTACTTCTATTTAAAGAACTCTACCAATAAATATTGAACAGTAGACTAGTAGACCAAAGCATAGATATGAGCTTTTATGTATCCCACCCGTGTTGTTTTTCTGCTCCACCAGTAGAATTCACCGGGTGTCCCAGGCGTACAATAGTCCTTGTTAGATGGTTACAATGAAAATCAACAGGGACCTGTCTCCTGAGAACTGCTGGTGTAAAGATCATTTCTACAAGGGTTCATAAGAGTGTTTTTCAATACTGGTGCTAAGACATACAACTCTCCTGCTTTTCTTTCTATACATCTCATAGACTTTTTTTTTTTACCCCAGTATACCAGATAAATCACATTATTTACCTCAGGGGATATATAACATGGGCAAATACGTTCACCACACCAAAGAAGGGTTATGAGGACAGCATTTTTAGTAACACTGCGTACCTATCGTGAATCTTCTTTTATACAAAATACAAAAATGCAGGGTTGGTTCTCTTAACATTTAAGTCATTAAAAGGAATTTAGATTTTGATTGATTTCTATTATTAATAAATTACAAACTAGAGATGAACTAAAACTAGTTTAAAATCAGGTCAATATTTTTCCGCCAAAAGGAGCATCAAATTTTGCTCTCCGAGACAAACTTAAACCACCGCAGATAAGCTGGGGAAGAAGCACTAATGTTGAATTTGCATCATTTAAATGTCCCAACCTTTACACTCTACCCAAATGTTTGAGTTCTTACTCTGCCCTGTGGGGTCCTTAGTCAACCTGCTCTCCCATTCGCCTTGGTCGAACTCATTATGCAAATCAGATGGTGGGCGTGGTGTATTCATAAGAGTACGAGCTGACGTCACGGGACAGAGTGGCAGCTTGGGGGTGGCGGTGGTGATGGGGTGTGAGTGTGTGTGTGGGGAGGGGGGGGGGGCGGAAAAAATAAAAACTCATAAAGAATAAGAAAAATAAATAAATAAATAATACTGATTCCAAACAAAGCGGCTTAGCCTGTAAAGGAAGGACAGGAGAGGGTAGGGAGGGAGAACCGGAGGAGGAGTGGGGAGACAGGAAGATATAACGGAGGGGGGGAGTGTGCAATGTGCAGTTGACTACACAGAGGCGAGAGAGAGAGAGCGAGAGAGAGAGAGAGAGAGAGAGAGAGCAGCCCGCCGGCCCATTGAGGAAAGATGGCTACAGTCACTGCAAACGGAGTGCAGCAAGAGAATGGATTCAGCACCACGAACAGCGCCGGCAGGATGAACGGGCTTACCATCGGCCAGAACACCATTCCAATGAAGGACCACGACGCCATCAAGCTTTTCATCGGGCAGATTCCCAGAAACCTGGAGGAAAAAGACCTGAAACCCCTGTTTGAGGAATTCGGAAAGATATACGAACTCACTGTTCTGAAAGACAGGTTTACGGGAATGCATAAAGGTTGGTTGTTTTGACTACTTTTATGGTGCTTTAGGGATTGAGAAAAGGTTTACGCAAAGTAGTGACAAAGAACGTCCCGGCTCAGTTCTGGGGCAGAGGGCATGAAAAGTGTGCTAATTTGCAGATGTTTGGGACAGTGTGGGAGCCCCGTAGTGGCTTCGAACGCACACACGCACACGCAGAGGCACACACACAAATACGTCTGAGGCGTGAGAGGGGGAACACGTGGAAGTGAACGGCTTGGAAGTGCAGGGTTAATTGTTACCGCCACCAGACAATCCACGTGAATACTACAGCTGAAAATGCCTTTGTGTGTTTACATTTACTATCATGTGCTCAGCATCCCCGTTAAGGCCAGTTAAGGGGGCGGGACACGGGACAGGCAGCTGTGCAGGCGCATGAATTCCATTTTAAAAAATCCATCACATTTGCTGTATATTATCAGCGAGAAGTAAATACTTTCCGGGGAGCTGAAAATGTAAGCCATTATCAGACAATCAAAATCGGCGATTAACGTGGTGCTGACAAGCTGCTTTGACCTTTCAGCGGGCTGATATGTTTTCTACTTTTCGGACGTCATTAGCTGTGGAAAATACTACTTACATGGCAGCTGTATTGTAACGGGGCTCCGTGGGCGGGTTGCAGTCAGGAAGTACAAAGCAGGATGATAGTAGAGGCTTGGCTCCAGCACATATTGCATTCTCGCTTGCTCTTTTCACCCCCGAACCCTTATTGTCCAAAACGAGCGGGATCTGTGTACACTTAGTAATTAGTCAGACACGTAACGGATAATCACGGATCGATCGGTTCTAATTACAGTGATAGTAATGAATGCCAGTGTGCAATTCGGCTTTGTATTTCTAGACAAGCTTAAATTATTTTTTCTTCTTTTTTAAGTCCACAATTCAAAGTTTAAGTCTTGTTCAACTTATTCCTTCCTGTACTGTTGCTATAAAATTTTGTCATTAACTTAATGTGATTGCAACAATTTCAAAACATTTTATTAAAATTTAAATTTTGATCATTATCATATATTTAAAGTCTTTTATTATACATTATTTTCTCAGTTAGTAATCTATTTAAGAAGCTACAATAAAAAATGTCTAACTTTTTATCTTTATTGTGAGACTACTTGCACTACTGCTACTACTATTACTATTATTGTTATTATTATTCATATTACGTACTTATTACGTTTATTTGGTAGGATTATTATTACTTATATAAATATAACCAGAAATCAGTTTATCTTTAAGTTAAAGAGCACTGTATTGAGAAACAATTTATATACATACATATAGTTTTGGATTATGCTTTAATTATCTCTTTTGCTCTCTTTCTCATACACACACGCACACACATGCATGTGTGCACACAGACAGACACTTGCACTGAGACAGCACACAGGCAAATAACACACATTCACATATTCACCACTGGTGCTGAATTCACATGCAATTCACTCTCAAAAAATAATTCACCAGGTGGGAAAATTATGTATGATATGTAATTCAGTGGCAGTAGTTCATGATCTTATTGATTAGACTGGTCAGGCGCTCTAGTGGGAGAAATGAGCGAAGGCTCACCATTACTTTCTTGTGTGTGCAGCCCTGAGGATCTCCATGCACCACCTGTTTCTCCAGCCATCAGCTGTTGGTGTTCAACCTGCTTCTTGTCTTTCTGGTTTTCCTCTATGGAGCCTGATGATCGATTAAAACAATATTTCTGATATCCGTGTTGTTTACGCCTGTCCTCAACCATCCCTGAATGTCAACACTCTGGAGGATAGTTGCCTCGGGAAGGATAATCCTGTTCCAAAGCTGTATGCCTGTTCAAATCATCCTCCACCAAGGCCACTCTGATGTTCGCATTATGCCCACTTCATCCCGCGTGACATTCAAAGTCACTTTGGGAGCACAGGCGTGCACTTTTAATAAGATTTTACCAATGCATTATATGGATGAGTTTTTCTTATTGGCCACTCATCTAAACCATGCTCATGTGCCCTGCTGTGCCAATGTGTGACATCTCTAGACTGAAGCAAGAAAGTACAAGAGTGAGAAAATGGGATTAGTGACATTAACAAAACAAAGTAGATATAGTGTAAAATCAGCTGTGTCACTCAAGGAGAAAAGAGTAAACTACAAACAGACTGATCATTCTGACACTGGAAGCTTTTGTAGGGGAACCGAAGGTAAAATGAATTACTTAACTTTGAAAGAAGGGCTACAGGTTTTCCAAGACAAAATGTCCTATAAACAACACAGTGAACAAGACATGTTTAACTTAAGTCTGTCATTAATTAAGTTCCATGTTTTAAATGAATTGAATTATAAATTAATTGTTATGTATCAAATAAAAAATAGGTAAAAAACAAACAAACAAAACAACAACAACAACAACAAAAAAAGAATTTGAAATTAAAATTATAGAAAGAAAGAAAAACAGTTTTACTGCAATTATTCCATTTTTTACCTGCCAAAATAAAAGGTGACATGCGATTGATCCAAACACCATCACATTGTTATTATATATTTTATATGCACTGTTGTACAATATGTCTAGTTGATCTTTTCTGTATTTAAAACATTTAAAACAAGTTAGGAGTCATGCAAGGAGTAATACATACACAAAAAATAATCACCTTATTCTACAGCTCCGGTAAGCTCTGTGGATCCCTGTAAAAGATTTTAGGATTGACTCTTTTATTTTTGGGGCGGTTTCAAATTTACTGTTTTGCTTCACTGTTGCTGTTGTCCTCATGTTGATTTTGACTGAAGTGGGCAGTTTGTTTGTTTTTTTAAGTTTTTTTTTTTTAAAAGTAGAATCATTTTGAAAATGCAACGCAAATAAGTTCCCATTTATCAGGCTCAGAGAAAAATAAGATCAAATGAAAGCTAATGCTCTTAGTCTGCTGCATAGATGTATGAACAAAACAAAACAAACAAACCAACAAAACTGTTATCAAGTGATACCAAGAGTCTCAAATCAACTTAAAGTCAAATAATATGTCTTATCCTGTTCACAGGTTTGTTTTTCACTGCTGACAGTGTCGGATAAATAAGTAACTAAATAAATAAATGCAGGTTTAATGAAGGTCTCTAAACAGTGCAATGCAGTTTGGTGGTCTAGCAGTGCAAATTCTGTAATATAACGTATTTGTCCAAAACACTGGCCAAAATACGTCTAGTATGTAAGTTTTATAAGTATGGACTCATCTGGGATGTCATTTGAGAAATAATTGGTAGATGTTAGACTCACATGAATCCCAGACTCACTGCTGTCCAGTAGAAATTCCTGAGGTAATCTTTATCTACTACAGTCCACAATAGATAGTTTTATTTATGCCTGTTGATTGTCTGCTGATATAGATGGTATTAATCAATATAGATAAGTGTTGTTGCTGTGTAACCATTGTCAACGCTGTAGCTTGAGTCGTTTACTTGGCTCTATACAATATAATATTTTGCTGTAATCTTTAGTGCACAGTATGTGCACTCAGTTACCACTTTAGAGAACATCGAGTTTAGGCTAATGTGACATAATACAATACTCATGCAACAGTTTTATCTGCATAGTTTCAATATTCAATTTTTGTTTTGTGTTCATTTTGAAGACTGCAGTTGGGGCATTGAATTTAATTTAATAATTCAACAATTCCTTCATTTATTTAATGTGGAGACATGTTGATATTATTTTGACCACCCTGTTTCAATCTGTGCAGCTAAGCTAAATTAAAACAAAGAAACGCCTTTTTTATTGAATTAAATACAGTTTAACAACAAAAAACTTAAAGTGCAAAAAGTATTATAAAGCTGAAGCAACACCTACTTGTGCCTAATAAGGCAGCTGCGTGCATATTACACAGGGGTTTATAAAGCAGCTTACAGGCTTCGTTCACAACAATGCACAACATGCCAATGTATAGTGGCAGTCTTTTATGTCAGAGGCCCGGAAGGCTCTCAATATTGTAACATCATCAGAAATTCAATCAACTTTCTTTTTTCCCCACAACATAAACATTTTTCACAGCACGGTATCAGAGAACCAGAGGATGTTATAAAAACTCTGCCTCCATGATACCTGAAAACATTATTATTTTTGCAATATGCAATACATTTAATTTGACTTTTAGTTTGAAATTCCTCTTCATGTCTAATTCGTGGGTGAGAAAGATTTGACTTGTTACAGATATATAACTGTTGGCGTCAATCAGTAAAACATGCCTAATGGATGATTTGCAGCACTGCCTTTTTTCACAGCTCGAGGCCTATGACAAAAAAATTGCACCATAATTATGGATTTAAGAACTGATCAAAATATGTCAGATTAGCTCATGACTAATTCATGTGGATTGCAATGCAACAATTTGAACAGATGTTATGTGCTTTCTTACTTTGAGCATTTAGGGTATCTCCAGGGACTTAAATATCCTGGTAATTTTCTGTTTTGTGATTTCCTGTACAGTTGGGTAGAGGAGTGTAACCGAATGGTTAGTCTGTTCAGAGAACATTTTTTTTCCATCTCTTAACAGATAATTATATCCAGCCTTATACTGCTAGAGACTGTTGCCTTTAATGCCGATTTGATAGTTTGTGTGTCGTCAGGGAGCTGTATACAGTGCGTGGGATGACTTGACACTATTTGCGGGCATGGTGATCGCCAGTGTGTAGTGCAGCCAGGTCGTGCTGTTTAACATCCATCATTTCGCTGAGCACTACATTATCATAATACTTAGTGTCAGTGCCAGAATGCATGCATTGTTCAGACATGCTGAATGTTAGTGGGGGGCAAATCTTTTGCTTGAGTAGCGTTATTTATCAATCCGTCTCTGATGCTGAGAGGAGAGACTCTGAGGTGCACCACACAGCCAGGAAGAAGAGATACAAAGAGTTGTTAAATATCCTCATCCATTTTCCTCTCCTCGGTAGGTCCATGCAGTGAAATTGGCTATAAATAGCCTGCCAAATTGACATAAAAAAGCTTTTTAGGCGTTGAAATAACCAAAAGTAAACTACAGTGGGGCAGTAATATCTAATTGCACAATACTCCTGGAATTCAAGAAATCCTTTTCAGCTCAGAGACAGATTGGTGGCTTTGTGTCAATTAAGTCCTTCAGACTTCTAGTAATGGCCACTGAGCTACAGAGCCATACACGTATGGGATTTTATCTACAGTAGGAGTGTTGTAGAGCAAGTGTTGGACAGTGATAGACAGTTTGTGTAAGCTGAGTGACAGGTAAAGCTTAAGTCTACAGATGACCTCTTTGATCATTAGAAAAGGGGCTGTGTGTGAACCAGACAGCTAACGGCTCTGAAGAGCCAGCTCTGAATGTAGATGGATGGAACAACGGAAAGATGGAAAAATGCTCTCCAGGTAACAGTATGTTTAACACAGACGCAGGAAGTGGATGAATCCTCACATCATATTTGTCTCAGTACTCACCAGAGGGTCAGGCTGTCACATTCGGCAGCATTCAGTTGTTTCACTATATTATTTTATTTTATTTCTTTGCACCGAGATCTTGTTGGGAATTAATTTGCATTCTTTTTCCAGTTTAATGATTATTGCTGGATGAGACATATGTGAGGAGCAAATTGCTGATGATTCATAAATTCACAGCTAATGAATTGAAAATTTATACAAATTTGTTCTGGAGTTATTTCAATTACAGGTGCCTGATGCCTTAAAAAAAATCACAATTCACTCTTATGCCTCAATGCATGCAGTTGTTCACACATACTAATTTCCATTTTAAAACAAATTGTTAGAAAAAAGCATTACAGGGGGAAAAGTTCTTTAAGTAATTACCCAAAACGTGCCTTGCAAAAGAAAAGACTCATTTCATATTCTCTGCTTTCTCTTTGAACCACTTTTCAGGGTTTACTTTTCCATTTGCCTTAAATACAATCGGTTGAACTTTTGTCCCTAAACTGAAAATGTAGTGTGGTAAATTGTGTTTGATTACCCAACTATTATTTTCACCCCACTTAACCTGCTCATTACAGAAAGTCACAAGTTCTTTTGCTGAACCATTGCCAGTGCTTACCCTTAATCTTTGAACATTGTACATGTTCTCATCTTCTTTTTCACATTAAATCCCAGTAAGTTACTGCATTTTCCTAATTGCTGGTCATTATTTAGTTAAGTCAAACTTCTAATGTGTTAATTTAAATGTTAGTGGATGTACTTGATAAAACAGAAACATCTTAAACATGACAACAAAAAAAAACCCCAACATGATGCACAGAGCAATTGTGCTTTATCTGTTTTTTAATAACATGTAGTATACATTACTGCCAAATCCTTAAACCTTGCTCTGTTTTCTTACATAATTCAAAACAACATGTATTCATTTGGTGTAAATGTGATGTTTTTTGTAATATTTTGTATATATGTAATAAATTTGCGCCTTCTGCTGCATATTCAGTAAAAGTCGTTTGTTTTTCAAGTCATTTTACATCATTGAATATAAAACCAACGGGCGGTGATATTTATATGTAATCCCATGCCAATTACCTACTTTAGATTTTTAAGATGACAGGCCTACCCTGCTTCCAGCTGTTGCATCATTGTTACCTCCTCTCCATCATTCATGTTCTCCAAGCAGAATGCTCATCTGTTCCACAACTGGATTTCCCACTCACTGAATCCTTTGGGCTACAGATGTTCCCTGAGCCAACATTGTTGGGTATAAAGCTTTCCCAAAGTCTTGCAGATATTCAACAGCTGTCAGGAATCTGAGACAGATACATATTTTGAATGGATATTAAAGGCTACACTGCATAAAAAGCCCACTTTAATATGTTATTTAAACTAACAGTATCAAATGCATTTTTTTCTAAGGGTACCTGCATGACAAAGTAGCATTACTACTAGGGTGCAACCGTTCGATACAGTGGTTTCGGTTCGGTACGCATATGTATCGAACAATACAACATTTTTTATTTATTTTATCAACTTTTCTTCTGACAATGCTGTCTGTGTTGAGCGCTCAGTGGATCTGCGTTCGACTATTCCGCCTAGGCTGCACTGTGGAGTGCAGATCCACTGAGCGCAGCGCAAGCTAGCAAGACAGAAGCTAAGCTCGTTGCAACATGGCAAATGCCTCAACACAACCCAAAATTGAACCTCCCCCACCCTCATTCAGATCTGGCGTTTGGAACTATCTTGGTTTTCATGTGAAGTATGACCCTGAAGGTAAGCGCATCATGGACAAAAGTAAAACAGTGTGTCGGATGTGCAACTCAATGCTCAATTTGTGGGAACTAGTGCGTTAGCTCAGTTAGCTTGTATTGACCCTGTCCAGCCCCAAGCACGGGGCCATCCGTGGTAACTCGTTAACGGAGATTTGCCGCGTTATGGCGTTAATGTCATTTTAACGAGATTAACGCTGACAGCACTAGTGGGAACACAACGAATATGACTGCACATTCACGCTGACATCATCCTAGTGCAAACACAAGTGGAAGCAGACAAAAACAACAAGCACGCATGCGACAAACTTTACCTGAGTCATTTAGACAGCCGTTAGCACATGATTCTCCTTATGGGGACCTGATATGTTTAATATGCTGCTGAGAATATACCCCAGAAAAAGCGTATAGTATAGCTTTTATTTTGGAAAGAGCCATTTCTCTGTAATAAACTCTCTTTGAGTGATTTCTCAATCAGATAGATTTATTTTTTTTATTTTGTTGTTTCAGCAACATTAAATTTAAAAACTGTACTTTTGAGATAAATATATATTTATAATTTTAATAAATGATAAATTAAAAAGGCATGAACATTTTTTGTATTGAAAAAATATTGAACCGTGACACCAAAGTATCGAACCGAACCGTAAATTCTGTGTATTGTTGCACCCCTAATTACTACAGGTGTACTAGTAAAGTTCCACATTTTAAATTTTATTTCAGTAAAGCAACAACAATATAATATAACTACACAATTACTTAAACAATAGCATTAATATGATTGTTATTTAGATTTAAATGCATTATTTTTCCATATATATTATGTAATATTTATTAAGTATTAATACTGCGGGAAAGCCTCAAATGATACTCAATAATATATGATCAATATTAATGCACTGATACATTAACGTGTAGACATTTAATATTAATGTAATCATTCTGATATTCTGATATTGCACCTTAATTAATATATGAATTTATTATAATCATTATAAAAGATAATAAAGACATGAAGAGAACAATGCTGTGTTATAGAGATATTTTGCAAAATAAATGTTGTGACGTGAACCAAAAACATTTTCCAGAAACTGTAATGATTTCTATACTATCTTATAACAAAAAACAACCAAAGTACAAAACTGAAGCTTTTTGGAAACTTTTTGGGAACCAAAGTATAACAAAGTCATTTCTATTAAATTGCATTTAATAACAGCACGTGTATACATTTACTTAGTTATTAACATATGCTGAAGTGTGGAGTTAAGCTATTTCACACAAAGCTAAACAATAAGTAAATTAAATGTCTGTTAAAATGTTGACATTAAAAGACTTTAGTTATACATTTTTACAGCTGCATCACTGATTCACTGATTTGTGGGGATATAACATCAAGATAAAAATTATGCCATTCTCCAGAAAAAATGTGCACTAAAAACTACGTCAAAGATGGCATGGCACCGATAGAAGAATATCAGCACGAGCCTGCAAGTCCCATAAGCCTTTGCCAGGACGTTCCCCCCAGGAGTCCTCAACTCATGTTCCACAGTTTTGTAATGCCATAAAGGATGAAGAGTGTTTCCCCAGGCTCCCAAACTTTTCTGCTTTGCTGTGTGGCATGCTGTTTCATCAGTGTCGTTTAGGTGATTTTTCCTCTTGAGTAACCACCTAGTTGTGGAGGTGGGTGAAGGTTGTCGTGAAAGGGAGCTCTCTTGGCTGGGTGCCAGAGTGTGTTTCTGGCTTTTGGGGATGATGGGTGCTAGGCATGCCGGGTATCATCTGTATGTGTAGGTGTGTGTGTGAGTGTATGTGTGTGTCTTCTCCCATGGGGATCCTTGGCAGTAGGTGTGACATGTAGTAATGAGAAATTATGCTGCACAGTGCAAAACCTCTTCTGAACGGGGGTCACCCATTGTCAGCTCTGCCAAGCGCGTAACAGAGCAACAACTTACCCTTTAATGAAAGCTGTCACATTTTTTAGGAGACTTACTTACTAGTTACTATTTATTTATATTCTGTTTTCCTGAATTTTCTGACTCAAAAGTATCCACAAATATGTGTTACAGTTCCAGCTCATTGTCAGAGTTTTATAATCACTTGTCACCTTAAATGTACGGGCACTGTTGGGCACTTCAGTAGCTATGAAAGTGGTCATTTATTATTAGAAAGCATTACTTCTATGCAATTGTTTTTTTTTTACTTTGCACATTACACATGCACATTAACAATGTTGCCGTTTTGTTTTGCTTAGTCCAGTGTACTTTGTCATAATTAAAATGGATGAATTAGATGAAAACACTAAAAAAACACAAGCCACGTGGCAGACATTCTATTGACATAAACATTGATGACATAAGTTCACTAAATCTAATCTAAAGGGGTTGTCACGTAAAAAAGTAAAGTTTTAATCTTCTCAGCATTTAATGAGTCCAAGGATATAGAACTGCTTAATTTAGAGTGCTACATTTTAACTGTCAGGATATACGAATTCTATTTTAATATAATAACACATTAAGTCTTATATTAGGTGTCATATTTTTGCCATATATTCAATGAAACTACTCCTGCGAATTTTTTAATTATTTGTAACATTTACACACTGAAACTCAGGCGCTACGCTGGTGTCACCTGTTCACAACGCGACTACAGTTGAGTTATCCAATTAAAAGCTGATCTGTATTTAAGTTACATTTTGTAACAACTCTCTGTTCACTTTTGTATGCAAAGCATTTTTTCTGCTCACCTTGAATGACTTTATACAAGTCAAGTGTTCTCCTTTCAGAGGTGTACTGTACTATGAAACAATTGTCATTCCTATTTGTAAAGTCAACACTGAAAACTTTGAAAAGTATTCACAAGAACAAAGAAGAGAATCAAGGAAAGGTGACTCTCCAGATTTTGTTTGCGTACAGCTGAAGTGCTCGCTCAATTTTGTCCTCTCTTGGCTCTCTGCTGTACTCGTGTGTCTACCTCAACTCCACCCTTAGTGAAACAAACTCATCAAACTCCAGCTTTGGTTCATCCATATCACAGACAAAGAGAGAAAAGAGAGTGACAAAGTCGGTGATATAACCTGGCCACTATGTTATTTTCAGTTGAACCCTCACACTCTGGAAGCTGTTACTGGTTGGGTACTGAACCAGCACATTTGTAAAAGGGCAAAAGAATGAAACTGGGTCTCTACAGACAAATGTGTTACCAATCTCTTCTAGGGTGTTTTAAGTGATGAATGAGATGGATTTCTTTTGTAGTTTATGCATTTAATCATAGATGAATATTATTTAATGTAATATATACCAATATAATCAAATGTTTGACATGCACAAAAAGTTTAAATCACCACAATGACATATGATTTTAGCTTTTAGTTTGTGTTTTGATCTCTCAAGACAGTTAAGTACAATAAAAAACACAACTTGCAATTACATGTGCACTTTAAATCTGAAAACTCTCTGTTACTGTAATTCCCCCCTTCCTTTCATTAAACATTAACAGTGGTGTGTAATAAGCTTTTCTTTCTCCTGTCTCCTGATACTGCAGGATGTGCCTTTCTAACATACTGTGCCAGAGAGTCAGCACTGAAGGCCCAGAGCGCCCTCCATGAACAGAAGACTCTGCCAGGGGTAAGTGCCCCCAATCTGCCCTCTGTCATAGGCTATAGCCCTTGGGGCAGCCAGCCTGGCATGGGAACCTGCATTAACATAGGAATTATATCACACACACACACACCACCAGAGTAAGGCACATGGGGACAGGGTATACATTAAGACACAGAGACACACGCAGATATGGAAAACAGATGAAGGGAGTCGCTCATACTTTCTCAGACTCCCTCTTAGGCTCTGTTTCTTGCTCATTCTAACACCCATTCTTTTTCGCTTAATTACACACGCAAACTTGCACAGACATACTAAAAGAGTGTGAGTGGCCTATCTCACCTTGCAGTGTCTTATTACACTAATCACCCCGCCGGAGATATTTGATAAGCGCTTCTTCATACCAGCCCGTGCCGTCCTTCTCTTGTCCTCTCACAATATGGCTGCCACAGACAATAATTGCCTTGAGGAATCCCACTCTCATTATCACATATAATCAAACAGTAAGTATAAACAATCATTTTTATCATGTATATCACCATCTGGTGTTTTTGTTTTAATTCTCCTCACATTTTTTTTTCACTGTTTGCCTTTGGCGGGCAGGTAACTTTTTCAATTAAAATAATGGGCTCTTCAAACGACACAGGTAAACGGTACCCAGTAGTGGGCTCTTAAGCCTACCCAGGAGGAGACCCTCAATCTGGGATGAGTGTGAGCTTGTGGTGTCTTTCTTTATTTGATGCGTGCAAGGGGACTTTGACTCACACATCAGGGGAATTATCAAGGTGTGACTGAATTATGCTTGCGTGTTCCTAAGAAGAAGACTCCCCCCCCCCCTCATTTACTTTCAACACTAAAATGTCCTCCCAGGTTGGGGCTTTAATCAGAGCCCAAGGATTGTCGTCTCAATCTCTAGGGAGAAAAAGAGGTAAAGAGACACTATAGGAGATGACACAGTAAGGAAAGGTGGAAGAAAGTAAGCAAAATGAATGGTTTATCAAGTTGGGGGGAAGCGGTAGTTGTAGCATTTGGGTCAGGCTTGCAATGGTTTAACTCTGTTGGGTTAACAATTTGTTTGCGCTTGACTGCATATCATAAATACCTTTCTGAATGTTAGACACACTGGTATACTGTAGAGAAAGTATCCCTGGGAGACCGGGCTCCCTGGCTCCTTACCACCTCCCGCAGCTTCATAATGAGATGATTGTCATGATGGTCCTGGATAGGTGTTCTGTCTTTATTGCCCTCATGGAGGGACATTATTGTTTGTCTTCTATCTAGAAAGAGGTTAATGGCATGTTCTTTGGGGTTTGAGTAAACATTTCCCCTGTGCAGCTCACAGTGAGGGGTCAGTCCTGCAATCTCAGGCTGAGCACAGACTGCATACAGAGGACTAATAAAGACGTTCTGTCTTTTCCTCTCTCTCGCTCTCTTTCTCCCTGTCTTTGCCTCTCTCTCTCTGTGCATGTGTGTGTGCCCATGTGTGTATGAGACACATAAAGTGAGAGAGATATAGGGAAAGAGACAATGGTGGAAATAATAATGCAAGAGAAACAAAGACAGACAGAGGCTGGGAGAGGTGACACTTCTGGACAAGCTTCATTGTCACTGTCATGGCCTGATGGTTTGAGATGCCCAGTTGTATAATGCTGCCATTTTAGTGGCGTCTCACCACAGTGCTACAGACATGATTGCTCATTTCAGCAGTGGCTATGTTACTGTCAGGTAACCAAATGTAAATTTGTTCATATGAGACATGTGGCTTAAAAAAGGTAGCTGTGACTCAGGGTCATCTGCTGATCGGAGGCTTGATAGACTACTCAGCATGTCATGTTAAAGTGTCTTTGAGTAAAATACTGAACCCTGAGTTACCCCGAATCCATTAGAATGTGACTGTGGATGTTATATTAATAGTGCTTGGGCGAATGGGTGAATGGCTGTTGTAGTTGTAAAGCACTTTGAGTGCTCTAATAGAGTAGAAAAGCACTATATAAGAACCAGTCAATTTACTCTCTATCTCACAGGGATGGATATGGAACAAATAATATAGATATTGAAGCTTATAATTTAGTTAAATGACACTTGCAAGAGGAACCACTGCATTGTTATTTTGAAATGTGACCTGACAGCCATGAACCTAATGAATTATGTTAATCTATTTTTATAGATGTGTATAGTTTGCAGTGTATAGTCTGCATTGCCAAGTCTTTGGTTGGTTTCCTTATTTAGAACTGAAAGTGAATATACTTCTCTGTAAAATTCTGCATGATTAGAAAAACACACAAATAACAAAATCAGCAAGCAAACTAAAAAACAATATTAAAAAATGAAGCCAGAACATTGTGAGCATAATTTGAGTCTTTTAGGCATCTGCATCTGTGAACCTGTGAATAGTCCCAAGTGAACAGAGCGCACAGGTCACAAGAGCTTCCCAGTTCTTAATGAGTCCTTGAGTTCTCCTTTTATTGCTTTTATTGGCTACATTATGATTTGCTCAAGGATGATTAGCTGAAAGAAAAAGAAAACAGAAAGACAACATTGACTAGGTAATGTCGCAGGCATAATTCATGAAGAAGACTGAGTAAATATTATCAATAACTGTTTTATTATAGCCGATTGCTGCAGTGGACGCTATAGACTTGGCTGGCTTTCCCAACACGTGTTGTAAACTTAAAAGCCCATTTATTAATTTAAAGGGGTAATGGATATTTACAAAGATAACAAAATGCATACTTGTCCTAAATGCGCTGTTATCTTACCACACAACATATTTCTTTTATTTTACAAGAAAAGTCCAGATATTTTCATGCCACTACATTCTTTGCATTTTTCAGCATGAGAAGATTATAGGTAACAGTGTGAACAGGCAGGAGGAACAGATTATATTGCATAGTATCAGCACTATCACATTAAGATTAACGATGACTTTTACATTTTTCAAAAAAAAGTTTTGTAGTGTTCACTGTACATCAGTTGCCACTGGGGAATCGGGCTCTGTCATCTATGGCTAAAGGGATCTTTGTTTATATTGTTTGATTAATTGCATGTAAAGAGCATAATGAGCTCTTGATGTCCTGTGCAACAGATCCTGCTGTTACAGTTTGTATAGTAAATGTAATCAGAGATTGAGTCTCTTGCCCTTGGTGAGCTCATTGTGCTGTTGTATTTGCACTTACATGCGGCATATTCCTCAGTATAAGGCAGGATAGTACTGAATGTAGACCGGTTAGGCTATTCCTGTGAATGATTATGTTTACATAAGTCCAGTGTTATTATCCCATTAATTCTTTGTTATCAGTTGTTATTATGCCAATGAATTATACGAGATCACCTACACCACCATCAGTCTCAACAGGCTGTTATTACCTTATGGTGGTGATGCCAAATTGTAGTGCTTTGCAGTTTTTATTTCTTTGGTTTGTTTGGTCACCAAAACTGTCTGGTTAGTCTTTGGAAAAGATAGCAGTTTAAGTTTAATTTGTCACACAGAACCTTTCTCTTCACGTCTACTTGAGGCAGTAAGTTAGGACAACAGATTATTAGTGAGTCTTTTAGAGGCTTTGGGTAGGCAATGCCTGTGTAAATTTTACATGCAGTTCTACAAAGAAGGCCAGTGGTCATCTTTGTAATTTGGACATCTTTCTCTTAGTCATATCTATTGAAGTTAATGCAACTGAGAACGGCCATTTAATAGGGTAACAACATTTGGGATATTTCCCTTCAGATCTGATTGACTCCTAGAAGATTTCTACACTGTTAAAATATAGTTCAAGACTTTCTTTTTTTTTTTTTTTTTAAATCAATGCAATTTTTGTTGACAGGTAAATTGTTGATTACAGAAAAAAAATGCTGATGACCAAATACTTTTCTCTGATTGCCCATAAAGCTTATAGCGGCCATGATTCTGTCTTTGTTATGCATCTGGCAATAAAGGCTGCAAGGAAGTATAAATAATACTTGCAGGAGCAGAGTGTTATTTACAACTTTTTGCCAAATAGCCTTCCAACATAGTCCTACTGGAACTATGAATTTTCAAGTGAGCCTTGTGCTCTCCTTTTAGGGCAGTGCTCCTTTCACCTATAAGGCCAATTAGCTCTTAGTGTTCACATGTAACAAGCCTGCTAATTGGGTGCGACTGAAGCCCAAATGCCAATTAAAAACTTCTAGGCAAAAAAATATCTCTGTTTCTTGTTCATTTCACCATGCATTTTCCTATCACACTCACTACTGTTTTCCCTTTACTCTATGTTGTTATGGCCCGTCTAGGCGCGGCCAGACCACAACATAAAGGGTCATCCATCCCCGTCCAACCCCAAGCAGCACGTCACACAATGAATACTTTGTGACAGGGAATTATTTACAATGAGTGAATTTAAACAAAGGAAGGGAGCGAATTATAACTTCGGGGTGAACCCAAGGCCAAAACAACAAACAAAAAGTTTGTTGTATTTACTCTCAGGAGTAAATACAACTTACCTAGTCAAAAGAACTAAACCAAACGACAATTACTACCCTCCCTACCTAACAAAAACAGGAGGAAACTAATCAAACAAAACGGCGGACCACCCCTACATGCTCCTACATTAAACCAACATAGTGAAACACACGGTCTGCTGGTTGGGTTGGGCCGAGGATGAATGACCTGGCAGTCCCTGACGGTGTCTTCTTATGCGCTGCCTCCCGGTCGTTAGTCAGTCAGTACGATCCATCCACCCTGGATGCACCAATCACGGAGGAGCACCTGCACACTCAAATTTACATATTATAATTACAACAACAGTCGTAACAATGTGAACTTGTAGAATATATATGTATTAACTATGGGACGGTGGGGTCGGACCCCTACATAGCACTTGTTATTTGCTTACAATTTTCAGCTGAAGAATCCTCATTTCTTGGTTTCTGAGTGAAAGTACCAGCAGCATCAGCCTCCTGTATTGACAAGGCAACCAAGCACAACAGTGGAGAAGATATGAAAACAGTTACAAACTCATTCAGAAGTGTTTCACTTCAAATATGAAAGGGTAAGCCTTGAGGTATCAACTTCCGCCAAAGTGGATAGAAAGATCCTTGATTTTCTTGTATTTCTTTCTCCTCCTATGCATGAAAAGCGTAGAAAATTGACTTCAGTATGTGTCACACAAAAATGGGTCAGGAGCAGATTGTGCAATACCAGTATTATGTGTCACTAAGCACACCGCCATGGGGCCATGGATCAGCGCATCCGTGTTTTTGACACACTCTCTCCCCACGTCACACCACAGACGTGCCCACCATACACTAGCCGTATGTCTCTGTCTGAGTCTCAGTGCATGCTGAGAATGAGCAACTGGATTTTTTTTCATCCTAACAAAATCACACATACCTTACATGGGCAGTGAGTTTGAACATAAGAAAAAAAAGAGATGCGTTTCCTGTAATTTTGTTATTACTACTTTTTTTTTTCTTTTTACTGGAAAGTTACTAGGAAATTTAGCAAGAGACACAAGTTATGCACATATGTGGATACTCATATTGTCATTTATGAATACAAAACAAAAAATTATTCAGTAGTAATGGATTTATGAGGAATATTCCAGTAGTGTGTTGCGTGTATATTTGGAGTGTTAAAGTGTCTTATCAGCAGACGCGCTGAGCCCCTTTCCAACAGGTCCACTCCTGGACTGAAATGTTACAGTTTAAACTAATTACTCAGGCCACACAGGGCTTTACCCATTCTTTTAATGGGACAAATTGTGTTCTGTTGCCGATCAATTTGTCCTCTGTGCCAGATTTGTCAACCTCCAGTGCCCCTGAGCAGTTACCATCATAAAGCACAAAATAAAATAAAAAAAGGCCTGGCCACTGGACGTGAGTCTTCTGCATGAGTCTTCTGCTAAGGCTCCCCTTACTCTCCTCATCATCAATTACGTCTATATCATTTTCTTTCTGCTGCCCGCTTTAGAAAAGAAATTAAAAAGGGCCATTGTTTTTCTTATCCCCCTGGGATGAAAGCATTTACTACGCTGCTGCACCATACGCAGCCATCCTGCTGATTAGGGAGTGAATAGAATCACAATCGAGGGATGCACTTGGTATTGTCACCTATTATGTGGCCGGTGGCCCTGAATATTGTGCAAAATTAATTTGGTTTCATCTGATGGGATTTTCAACCTTGGAGAGTGCAAAATGTTAATCCTGGCAGGCAAGCGGGTGGACATTGTGGAATGCCTGGCTATTTTACAGGCAAATGTGGACAGGGCACAAACATAGTTGATTGTAAGAGCGCCCTTAACCAGCCCATAAAGATGGTAAGCCAGAGGCACTGGACAGATGAGCAGGAGAGATAGTGATTTTTAAAAGCTGCAGGGCAGGAGAGTTTGGTGTTCAGAGGATGGCGACAACCAGCTCCATTTGTCCTTTTGATCTTGAACACGCAGTATATTGCAGTACAGGTCAGGGCGCAGGTTGTTCAGCTTGGAAAAAAATGCAACTTCTTGTTCTTCTTGCATCAAAAGAGGAGTCTATGTATAAAGTAGCAGAAAGAAAGCAGTTCACAAGTTTCCTCCAAAATAAAGCAAGATTTGTGAAATATAATTCTAGTCTTCTAAATCAGAGTGGAAACACGATTATCCATGAGATAAATGCATTATTAACAAATGCATATACTAAAACAGTAGATTAAAATTAAACAGGTTATAGAACTCATGTTATACTGTCTATAGACAGACTGAAAATTACAGGTCTAGTAATAGAAATCTATGATTGACATAAATATGATTCCCCTATATAGTTTCTAAAATACTGAATCATAGACCTCAGGTAATGGTTCTGGAGCGATGAGTCTTCCTTAATGGGAAGATTTTGTTTTAATACGTGCTGAAGGCTGAGCAGTTTTTTCACACCCTTCCTCCATTTCAACACATTCACTATCTTTCCCTCTCTGACAGGTGGAGTTGGACTCGGCCGTGCATGCTCTCCTGCACTAATTTATCCGCTTCTTTAGCTGTAATGAGGCAGAACTGGTAAATGTGGGGACAGCATTGTTAACATTGCTGCTTCACTGGGGAAGAGGAGAAGTCTGACAAATAGCGGAGAAGGATGGAAATGAGGCCTGGGTGCTGTCATACCTCAAAAAATGATGCTTTTAGTCTTTTACTTAGACTGGATCGCTGCCTCTTACTTAAGCTGCAAGCTAGAATATGACATCTTCTAAACCAATTAAACATCAAAGTTTGTGTTGCATCAAGATCGGACTGTTTGGCAATAACAGCTAGAAAGAAAGAAATCAAAAACAAACTAAAAATTAATATGTGAGCCTGATTCTTTATTTATGTATTTTACTGAAAAGTCAATAGAAATTCTGTGGATAAAGTTAATTAACTCATGTTTTTAGTTTGAGAAGTTCATCGAGAGATTTCACTCTAGTTTCAGACAACGTGATGTTTCATCTTGCTGAAAATCTTTTTGGAGTTAGAGTTGGAGCAGACTGCCTTTTACTTTAAATCCTTTCCTTTCTCCTTTGCTTTCCCTGGTTTTCCTGCCTTGTCCTTAATTTCTCCTTATGTGCCAAAAACAGGCAGGCAATCTACATGCATTTGTTCAAAGACAAAACAAGGGGTAAAGAAAACATGATGTTGCTGAGTTCAGCAAATCACTCTGGCAGAGTAATCAAACACTGCAGTTAGTCACACGTGGACAAGTATAAGCCTTGTACTGATTTTAAAAGGCTCTTTACACAGTGACACACGCACACATGCACACACAAACACACACTCAAACATAGGCGATCTGGAAGCAGCCCTTAGGACTTAGGGAACTGAACGACTGACATTTCCAGGAGGGAATTGTTGGAGGAGCAGATGAAAGACAGCCAAGGAACATGGAAAATAAACATATAAAATAAAGCAAAAGACGAAACAGATAAACTGATGAGTCATCACGAGAAAGAACAACCACTAGAAGAGAATCATTCTTGCATAATTAACACCCGACCATCACCAGAACAAACTCCTCCATCAGCGTGTCCAAAGGATTAACTACGCCACGCTCCTCTTATCTCCCCTATTTCGTTTAAGAAAGAAAATGACCTTGTGCTTGTTTACATGCTGATTAAAGACAGGAGAGAGAGAAGGAGACAGTTAGAAAGTCAAACTGTAATCAGTAGAGTTTGTTAAGTGGAGTATTTTTAGTGGTGCACTCTCAGCAGATACGGCGAGCTGCAGCCAGGCTGTGTCACGGCAGCAATGCAAAAACAACCACCCTGATGCAGCTAACGAGCAATGAGTGGGCTGGGACAAAAAAGATTGTGTGTGTGTGTGTGTGTGCGCGCGCGTGTATGCTTATTTGTGAAAGTGGTGTGTGATAAAAAAGTATGTTTGGTGTGTGGGTGGTTCCATTAGTTAGTCTGCCTGTTTTATTGCACTGGGAATAACTGCTATTTGTGGGCCCCTGTGATTCAGTCCATGTACTATACTTTCTCTGTATCTGTTTGATGTGCATGTGAGGGTTCTTATATTTCCTTTTCGGCAAGAACTCGTCTGAATTTTAGACCTTAGAAGTAAAGGCATTTATGTAGAGATATTTCGGCTTATTTAGGGGGGAAATTTAATGTTCTTCTTTTTTGGTTTGGAATGAAGGGAGTTATATTTGGAAGTATTTCATGTATTCTTGTCAGTGGAACTCTAAACTATCATAAACCACTGGTTCTATTGTGGATAGTTTCTCAACATGAAAGCCACGTTTCTCATAAGTCCTTTCACTTTGTGTTTTTTCCCCCTAAAATTATTATTGCTTTTGCATCACTGCAGGGGAGCGGTTTCTTTTATTTCATCACAAATAGCTCCAACTCTCTGTGTGATAACATTCTAGTGAAGCTATAAAAAGTCCAATCTGAATTCTGACACAATCTGGTGAGCTGGTGAGATTCAGTGTATAATACAGCTTAAAGGCTGTTAAATGTAACATCTGTACCTGAATGTGTATCATATAGTATCAAACTTGTAGACACACCCAGGATAGGACACACCCTTTTAGTTTGAAATTAAAAATTTCCTCCACAGCCAGAGTAAGATAATTTCTACAACTATGCTTAATAACCTGAAAACAGTAGAAATATCCAGATGGAGGGTGCATCAAGATTCTGGGTTCAACCTGTGGGTCACAGTTTCTTTGTGGATGTTTGACTGTTGCTCCCCGTGCCTGGGGTGCTTCTGATGCAGAAACTCTGCTCACTTCATAGAGTCCGAAGTATATGTCAGGTGAATTGGTGATTTTTAAATTGGCTGTAGGTGTGAGTGTTTGTCTCAGCTGAAGGGAAGACTCCAACCTTTTTGCAAAAATAGTTCTTACAAGACAAGAAACGCTTTCAGTCAGTTTTCAGGGAGTAATATAATTTTTCTCTTCTACCATTTAATGATACCTATGTTCTCTATCTTATATATAAAAAATACACACTACTTGAGCTTTGTGTAATGGAGGGTAGACTGGACAAGTAACGATTTTGTTCTTTTGCTACCTTGATTCAGTAACCACTTTGGTGGAAACGGTGATAATGACTAGGGATTAAATGCTTTTTTAAATTGTAAAGTACATGAATAACAATAAACAAGCAAAATAAAAATAAATCCTCAGTAAAATAAATGCTAAATTTCAATGGTGGTGAATTATTTTAGAGAATGAAATAGATTTGCTTCAAATGAAAGAGTTAGCAAATCTGCTAACAATTAGAACAACAATTGGAAGTCAGCAAATGAAAATTACTCCTGATAGCGTTCCCATACTGTGCAAGTTTCTGGTGTAATTGTAACTGGAAGTACCACTCATATAATATTTTCTCATCAGACTAGACTACATAGCCAGGCAAGATAATGAAAAAAAGGATATAGGTGCAAGGTAAAATGAGGGTTTGCAGGCTCCTGCTTTTTTCCATTCAGTCAGCCCCGCCACTGAAAAACTGGGAAAACTCTGTGAGGTGTCAGAAATAGCACCAACGCTAACACCTCACCTTTTTCTTATTAATACACGACTCCCATAGTCACCTCCCTATGACTCACACAGACACACACACTCTACAGGTGCACAAACAATGCATCACTTATCAAGAAACTACACAAGGCTGGTGAGCATACAGCTCATCAAAATACAAAGACACCTGTGCTGCAACACCCTCTCTCTCTCCTCTCTCTCTCTCTCACACACACACACACTACATTTTCAGATCAATATTGCATTACTGCAGTATGTTCTCCTCTGAGAGGTTACTGTGATAGGTGAAGGGTGTGGGTAGAAACCGTCTCTTCTGTCTGTACAGTGGCCAGGCACATGGGGCAGATCTGAGGAGACTTCACAGCTCTGACAGCGAGTTTCACCTACCAGCTTCATCGCTGTCGCTCTCCTGTCTCATCCAAGGCTTCTAGATACAGCCTATGATCATTTATAGAGCATGTGTATGGTATATAGAGTGCGTGTCTGTGTGTTCAAGCATGCTTGCTTGTTACACAGTGAGCAATATTGATTTATGGTCAATTTGTAAATGTCCTACAAAGTTTTGTATTCTTCGTATGGAAACATCTGCCCTTTTGATTATTAGATGTCCACGAATTATAATTTTCTGGTAATACTTGAAGACATGCAACAGCCACTACATGTACACATTAAAGTCTCTTTATTTTAGTGTAAAGTAATGTTTAGGTTATGGTTTTGCTTATTTTACAACTAATAGACTTTAGAATATATTTGGTGAGATATTAGATTACTTATATCAATAAACACATGCTCACACTCAAAAAAAAAAACCCATTTAAGCTTATATGTGTGCTCAGGTCATGTGTGTGAGCATATCTTTATGCATGCTATTCAGGTTAGTGTGTGTGTGGACCAGAAGGAGTGGAGTCCTTGATGCTGACTGAAGCTCCAGCTTTTCCATTTAAACTGTATCATTAAAACGGGTAGAGAGGCGAGGGAGACGACCTCTCCATACCTCATAAAGTGTGAGTGCTATGCCAGGCGAAGTGCCACGCACCGCTGCGTTTACGGTGAGCCAAGCACACTTTTTACACACTTTGCCCTCTCCCTCTCTTTCTCTTGAATCGCTTTCATGGTTATCTGTTTATATGGTATTACTCACTTTCTGCTTTCCTATTTTTTCTAGTTTGCCCCTGCTAAGTATTGACCGGTATTTCAACTGCCCCCCCCAATTCCCGCTCCCCCTTTTTTTTCTGTCAAATTTCTCCAACAAGGAGTTGGAGCGTAACATTGAAAGGGTATAATCAATGGAAAAGCACCACTTAGGGAGCCCATTTGATGCATACTGTAGGGCAGAGTTGATTCAAGGGTGTAGATTGAGTCAAGCCTCATTTCATATCCTCCCCAATTAGTCATCCAGCTTGTGCCCTCTATAACCCTCTATTCTCAAGAAGCACCAGGCCAGACGGGCTCTCGTTTTGCACTATACTATGGATGAGTTAATTTTTTTCTTACCCTCTTAGTCCCAGAGCTTTTTCTACAAGAAGATATGGACCATATTCTTTTTTTCTCTCTTTCACTCACTTTCCTCTCTCTTGTACTATGATAAGCTAAGGCAGACAACCCTCTTCGCTCACCTCTACGTCTCCTTTCTCACCTCCTCCGTCACTCCATTGCACTTGCACCTCTCCAACTTTGCCAGCCGTCCACCTATTTTCACTCCGTCATAAATCTCTACACAAATCCTACTTAAACCTGCATCAGCAGCTGTCCTTAAAACTCCATTATCTACAATTACTTCAGCATTAGGGAGCCACAGCACACCTGCCCCTACATAAAAGTGCCCTCACCTAAAAATATTAAACCTGCCCAAAAGGGATTTGTGCGATTTTATTTTATTTTTTTCTCCTTTTGTTGTACCTGCAGTGCAGTTGCCCTCACAGTGAGGATTGTGAACCAAAATGCCAACAGTCTGGATTAATGCTTCTGATTAGTGAGCGGGTCTGTGAATGTGAGCTATGTGCACAGTATTTAGATGGCTGAGTTTCCCAGTGGGATCACAGGAGAGGGGTCAGTGGCTCTGTATTATTATGCCAATAGGCTGGAGTGTGTTTGTGTGTGTATGTGTTAATTTGCATATTTATTTGACTGACTGTGTACATATGCAATGACTACACACCTATGACAAAAGTAGTATGTATTCTACTTATTTATTCAACCAGCTTCCTTTTTTAAAAAATGTTTCATGAACAAACAATATGAATTTAAAAGTTTTCTCATTCTCATCTGGGCCATTGCTATAAAACAAACAAAACAAATATACTTAAAATATAAAATATTCTTCCAATTCATATATCTAAAAGAGACAATAATAATAATGTACACTGCAAATTGCAAAGGTTTCCCTTTAGTGCATTGCTCTCACTGAATTACTGTAGCACTTTTCATTTCTTTCCCCATAGGGAAGTTTCAATCAGTGCTATGAGAATGTTTAAGAACATATCTGATAATTTGCTTGTACAAATGAGTTTAATGGTCAAATTTGCTAATCCCGTTCTGACAAAGGAAGAGATCATTGCTGGTAATTGTGTAAGACAGCTGCCAGAAGCTACACTCAGAGATACTTACACAAAAGACGTTTTTCAAGTTTGCATGTCTACTTGCTTGCGTATGTGGTGTGTAAGATACTCAAGGCCAGGGGATGCATGGTGTGAGTGTTGGTAATGGACGTGTAGGGAGACTGGCTGGTGGGGGCAAAGTGAGGAGGGGGGTTGAGCGGATTCAGTTGTAGGTAGCCTGATCTGCTCTGATTGACAGTGATGGTAGATAAGGTGCTTGCGGAGAAGGGAATGTGAGCAGAGCTGCAGGCAAAGATAAGGGCCAAGATTAGCACCCTGCCACGTCACACACAGTGAGACAGAGAGGCAGAGAGGCCGACTCCAGCGGAGGGTGAAAGATTGAGATGTTGACGTGGAAAGGTATTGGCTACAGTGAATACAATGGGCAACCAAGAGTAAAGGCTGAGTTTATTGTATGTATATGTGTCTGAAAGAGG
>NW_024582363.1:5533743-5538777 GCF_018398535.1 Haplochromis burtoni | reverse complement strand
GTGTGTGTGTGTGTGTGTGTGTGTGTGTGTGTGTGTGTGTGTGTGCGCGCGCGCGCCATTGTTCACTAGACCATGTCCCAGGTAGCATGCATGCACCCTCCTGAGTTGAGGTAGTCTTGTTGGGGGCTTTAAAGAGGAGAGCAACTAATCAGCTCATAATCCAAACGGCAACCGTTTCCAGGGCAACACAGCTGTACATTCATGCGTGGCAAACATACAGTGTCTCCCTTATGTCTGGCTTTCTCTTCATGCTTCTTTTTACCTCTTTTTGACCTGTTCTTTTCTTCTTTCTCTGAACTGTCAATAAAGTCCTTTTTCACCTCTAATTCTTTACTCACCCTGTCTTTGTTCATGTCTCTCTCTTGCTATTTTCTTTTCTATCATTTTTTCCTCTGCTGTAAACACCTGTCCTGCACCTTTGACTTTCCCTGCAATTTTTAACCTGCACAATTTTTTTTCCTCCTTTGTCCCTAACCCCACATAATGCAAATTTTGTCAAATCTCTCTTCTCTATTTCCCCTGTCTAGCTATTCTTTCTTCAGCCTTTTTGTCTTTCACTCTCTTTTTTACATTTCTGTCTTTTACGTGTTTCCTTCTATCTCCTTAACTGTTTATTCGCCTCCTATTTTCCTTGCGTAAACACAAGACTCCATCTCTCCTTTCTTGTTCTGCTTTCTACTTTTTAATTTCCTTTTCTCCCCCGCCTTTCTCCTGTTTTTTTTATTTTCTCTCTCCCTCCCTTTTTCCTGTAAACTCTCTTTGTCTTCACCCCTCCTTCCTTCGCTCATGCCAGGGGGTCCAGTGTTGGTGTATTTGTGCAGTGATGTTGGAGGCCTTGATGATCACTCTCTAGGAGATGATTACGTGGTCAGCGCCCTGCAGCCTCCTCTCCTGCCCTGCACGGTTGGAGCTCTGCTCTGCTTCTGTATGTCTTAGTGAGTGTGTGCTTGTGTGTGTGCATGGAAGAACACACTATATGGATATAAGATAATTGTGTAGTTTGCTTTGGTTGTGAACATTGTTCTCAACGATCCCTTAATAGGGACTGCTAATAAATATGCATCCAAGGACTGTTGTATTACGGTGCACTGTAAGAATGCATTTTCTTCTGTCAAGAAAGTCTTTCAGGAATTGATACAATTTGATCATTATAATATGTTTAATTTAATAATTTGACCATTTCAATATTGATGAATGTTGCTTACATTGTACCGAGTAACCTTTTGCTAAATCTAGGTTGTCTTTGTGTTGCTGTATGTGGGCACTCTCCCTCTTTCTTTGTCTAAGCCTAAGCCACATGTCTTTCCCCCACCGTCTGTCTGGAAAGGAGCTGAGCAATGCTCTCGAACACCGATGTAAATGACACAAAACTGTAAACAAACAACACACAACCCACACGCTCTCAAGCTTTGTTTGCCCCTGTAATGCCATTACTTTCTCTGTCGCTCTCTCTCCTTCTGTTGACCTCTGTCTGTTTTTCTCCAGCTCTTCTTCAGCACCCCTCCAAACTATCAAGCCCCACCCTAAGCACAAACACAGATGCTTGGCGCCTCTGGCATTTTGACTAGCTGCTATATTTTTACCACACCAAGCTGTCTGATTACTCTGCTGTTAATGTGAAAAAGGTGTTGGTCGTGGTGTTCTAGCCAGCCAAATTACTCCATCGCCTCTATCACTCACTCTTGGAGCAATGGCCTGGCAGTGCTCATCGCTTTCACCTAGGAGCACAAACAGAGGTTGGGCTGCGCCTCCATGCCACAGAGACAATCGATTGCTTTCATAAAATAAAATGGTGGACATGAAAGGAGCTTGATAAATGGCAGGCTATTTGGCCCTAATTGCAACCCTTTAAAATGTCTTGGTGATGATTTGAACAGGCTTCGACTGAAGTTACTGAGATCAAAGTGAAGAGAAAAAGATTAAAACGCACTGGCTGGCTGCGTCTTAACCGCATGTCTCCGACTTGTGACCCCACATGGCCTCTAGCTCAGAGAAACGGCTGATATTCCTCACCTTACAGCCAAATAAATCAAAGTCTCCACAGAAAGCTGTCTTATCATGAGTTATGCCAGTTCCAGATCCTGTTGCAGTTAATCATCATCCTTCAGCCTCAGCCTCATTATGGCTTACTTGCTCTGAATAAACATAGAAAGATGGTAGTTGAAGTAAATGTGAGGGTTGGGATTAGGGTGTTCATGAGTAGCATGCACAGTCAAAACCTACAGCTGTCAGACATATGAGCTACGAACCCATGCAGAGACAACAAATATTGATAAAGATAGATGACAGTCAAACAAAGGTAGAATCACTGTTAGAGTAACATGGACGGTGAGGGTGTGTATGTATGTGGGTGGGTGGGAAGGGTGGTGGGGGGTGATAGAGATAAATGGGGTTAGATCAGAAGGAGCCATTAGAACGACGGAGGGTAGCAAGAAAGGGGAGCGAGAAGAGGAGAGACGGCGCTGGTCTGCCTAGCATCCCCTGAGCCGAGTCTGAGACGATGTTTAATCAGGCCAGTGAACCTATGAGACTGAGGTCACCCCGGCACACTCATTAGACTTGATGGGAGCACTGTACCACGACAGATGAGTGCAATCTTTACTCTGTTCATCCATCTCTAAAAACACACACATATAATCACCTCACCCGCCCAGTCCCCTCCACCCCACCCCATCCCACTCGCCCAGCCCTACCTTGCCCCGAACCCCTCATTTCTTCACTTCGCATGTGCACTCAGGGACAACCACATTCTTACTTGTTATCTAACTTCTGGTTTTGGCAGACACACTGTATGTAAGCAATAGTTGGGTGAACACCAGTGATCTTCAGGAAAGATGAGCCTCATAACTCATAAAATGGTTGAAAGGAAATGACTGAAATGGATAACTGAGAGCTTGTGAGAATAAGTAAAAAACAAGGCTTCAAAATACACAATCAGATTAACAGTAGTCAGTTATCCGAAAGCTGCATTTGCTACAGCAGTCTTTTAAATGTGTTTATAAAAACTAAACACATTTAGTTAACATTTGCTCCCATATGAGAAGGCCAATTAGGCCTCTTGGACCAAACAGGTTGGGGACAAGGGAGGTGATTAGGTGTTAGAGAAAGATATTTGCTGAAGCTGAGCACACAGTATTGAATGGCTTCCCCACCTACAGTAAGGAGCAGAGATTTATTGCCTAGCAAATGACAACCCACAGCATATGCCAAAGAGTTAATTACATGCCAACCTATCACAAGAGTTACATGACAAAATAGATTTGGCACTGGCAGCCAAAGATGGAATCAGTAGGAAGAAGAAGCATTGATAAAAAATAAATAAAAAATAAAAAATACGGGTGTTGGCATCGGTGCTGCAACAACTGAGAATTTTCTAGTAATGATAACAAACATTTAGTTTGCATGGAGAAACTTCCACAAATAAGCATCAAGCATATCAGACAGATTAGCCTGCAGTGCTGTTATTGCATCCAGTATTACAAAGAAAGACAATAAGTATGGTGTCTGTGTTTTATTGCTTTTGTTCCCTTTCTCTGACTTCACCACCCCACCAGTTGGAAATATCCGCTGTTTATATTACAGCACTTCTTTTGCTGGATGTTGGTTATTGAAACTGGCAAGGACGAGAACTGTCAATATAATGAGACAATATTCACACCTCATGCACTGTAGACAATACAGTGAACACAGGGCTGCATAGACATCCCAGAGCAAACAGGAATTTCATTGCCATTGTGCAAAAGGAAGCTTACCTTTGTGAAAGAAAAGAGTGAATAGAGTATACTTTATATTTTCTTACGGGGAGAGGAGAGAGATAGCCTATAAATCCTGATCGTGACAGCCATGTAAATATTTATGTTCACAAGCCAGACTGAGACTAACAGCAGAGGACATTGTGACTTGGGAACTGGGAATGTAGCCCTACCGTGCTCAGCACGTTAACTCAATATTCATCTTCCTCCCTCGCTCTATTTATCCCAGTATCCACGCTGCAGACCACACATGTTTATTCATTATTGACCTCTGACTGCCTCAACTGTGGAAGCCGTGAGCCCTGAAGGCCGGTGTGATGGCACAGTGAAGCTTACAAAAATGAGAGGTAGTGAATATAGACGCAAGCAGCCATTTGTTTGTTTCTTTCTTTGTTTGCCTCATTTTTTACTTGTATTGTAGATCTGCCAGCTCTCTTCAGGATTTCAGAACTGGTATCCTTGAGGGCAAGAGCAGGGATGGTAGTGAATAGAATCTTTTAGCATTTGTTGCAGTTTAATGTGGTGCTGATAAAGATTTGCCACTAATAACTTTGGACTTACTAAGAATGAAAAGAAGGTATTGTTCTCTACGTTTGTTTCCTTTTAAGATTAGTAACCCACTTTGGTCCAGACTAGGATATCTCAACTACTGTCAGATATATTGCCAACTTTTGCAAAGGTCATCATTGTTTAATACATGTATATTTCAGGGTCACATGAGAGCTGGCGCCTATCCCAGCTGACACTGGGTGAGAGTCAAGGTACACCTTCAACAGCTCGTCAGTGTTTAGCATTATTGACATATCAAAATACTTTCTCACCCAACATGCTTGAGTATGATGGCGCACAGGCTAAACATTGTATCTAGTAATCACCAGTGACAATTGTCCCATTGTCACTGGGCTTATGTGAGAAGTATTAGCATTTGTCACAAAACACCCCTTTGCCTTATCTATACAGTCCTCTTTGAGAAAATAAGTGAAAGTCTTAAAAGAATTTTTAAAAATGCTGTCAAGTCACAAAGCAGCTGTGTAATAACTTTGTCTGGATAGAAAACAGTTATAGTTAGAAATATCAAATTAAAGAAAAGGGAAGCTAAGCTTATCATGTTCTAGCAGCAATGCCACTTTTAAGGCAAAAACTAGTTTCATCCCAGTGTTTGTACCTGTTGTTTCAACTTGCATTTGAGCACGAATTCTCTATTGCAACGGCTGCAATTTTGACAACAATCCAGTATGTGTAGTTAATCCTTGGACTATAGTATGTGGATGTTTGTGTTTGT
>NW_024582363.1:5474710-5533066 GCF_018398535.1 Haplochromis burtoni | reverse complement strand
ACACACACACACTTTTGTGTTGCTTTTTTGTGATTCTGATGCGTGATTAATTCGTTGGAGCAATTTTTTACACAATTTCCAAAATGATTTGATTGGATTCAGATCTTCACGCCTTTTTACAATAGCCATGTTCACAAATAACCTATTTAAAATGGACAGGAACAATTCTTGGTAGTTGATCCTTTTATTTTATCCACAGATTTAAATAAGAAAATTAAAACAGAGTACAAACTGTTTAAGTCATTCATGTCAGTGTTTGAGTAGGTTCCTGGTGTTTTGAGGCAGGTTTGACAGTAAAGACACCTGTTGATTTGCACTAATTTAGTCATTTCCTTTACAGCATGGACTGATTTAAAAAAAAAGATTGGGAAAGGGATTGAATTTCATAAGTGTACTTACATGCAATTTATGTTTTGGAGTGTTATAGTTAAGTAAAGCTCATTTCCTGATTTTGTTTTTATTCAGGATAAGCTGTTTTTATGCACCTTCATATTCCCACCCTGAGAACCAATGCAAACACAAACTGACAGACTATTACCATGTAAACAGAAATTACACAGATGGCAAATTGGATGAAGTGTTTGCTCGACCCAGCTTTAGAGATACCATTTCCATCCACTTACACTTTTAGAGGTTTTAAAAACACACAAACAAAGAGACAAACACTAACAAAAAATAAATTGTGGGTCATGTTTGTGGCAATACTTGTGTTTCATAACTTAAGCAAAACAAGCTTTCTGGACACTTTATTACAGGCATCATGCTAGTATGATATATTAGCATAGCATAGTTGCTGTACATTTGTTGATTGCACATTCATGAAGCTATTCTCCCATTCCACCACATCCCAATAGTGCTCTGTTGGAGTGAGTGAGTCAACTCATTGTCGTTTTCAAGAAACCAGTTCGAGATTATGTGAGATCTGTGACGTGTTATCCTGGGGGAACATGGTGTGCAGGCAGGTATACATGAAAAACGACATTTATAAAGCCCTATTCAAGTACTCCAAAACAGTTCACATGAGTCATTTTTCTACTGCCTGGATGCAACAATGAGTTAAAAAAAAAAAAAAAAGAGTTGTTAAAAAAAACACGCATGTACTCTCTGTCTCTTTTGCAGTAAGTGGTTTTTCACTTGGCTAGCTGAACTGAAACGGGAAATCCACCTATTATCCTTAATGTTAGTGTTTGTAGAGCACTTTTGAATGAGGACCGTGTGGAGAGCTTGTCTGAGTTAGGTGCACCGGTGGTTCACCAGACCAACAAGCTGAAGTCAGACACTCAGATTTTTTTTCTCATCAGGCCAGTACTGCCGTCCCACAATATGCTGGCAAAATGCGATCATCACTATTTCATGCAATAAAATAGTCTCCTTTTTTTTTGTGGCACACATCAATCTGTTTCCCCTGTGTAAATGCTGCTGGATGTCAGGATTCCGGATGATGCTTTGGTAAAAAAATCCTATTTGTGGTGTGATGGACATGTAATAATCTGTTACACTGTAAACTGTTGAGGTGTTCTTGGGGAAAAAAAGACTATTTTATTACATAAAATACCACTGATCACCTACCAGCCCTATTTTTTTTTCACTGAGTTACCTATTCTTATTCTAGTTAGCTAACTAAGTAATATAAGTCTGTTTAGCAGCAACCAGTCAACAAACCCAACATGTTTTGTACTGGCACAGGATGCTGCCAGTACACTTATTTCTTAAATCCAGTCTCACAGACAGTGTTAACTCTATAACAGTTTGTTAGAGTAGGGCTCCATGGTGTAAATTAACCTTTGTGGATGTTGTGTTTCATGTCCACTTTAAATAATACTCAGCCTGTAATAGTGGGCACATAGTGTACCTATTGAGTATCCCCCACACCATCACTACCAGCCTTAACCACTACCATCCGAATGTTACAGCAGATATCGAGACTCATCAGATCAGGCAACATTTTTCCAGTCATCAGTCCAATTTTGATGAGCTTGAGTGAACTGTAACCTCAGTTACAGTTCTTATCTGATATTAGTGGTGTGGTCTTCACCTAGTAACCGCTGTAGCTCATCCTGTGAGTGAGAGATGCTCTTCTGCATACCTAAATTGTAACAAGTGGTTATTTACTGTTGCCTTCCCTTCAGCTCAAAGCAGTTTGCCCATTCTCCTCTGACGTCAACGAGGCATTTTATTCCAGAGAACTGTTGCCTACAGGGTATTTTCTCTTTTTCAGACCATTCTTTGCAAAGCCCTGATATGGTTAAGTGGGAAAATCCAAGGAGATCAGTTGTTTCTAAAATACTCAGACACCAACAACCATGCCATGTTCAAAGTAACGTAAACAATCTCTTTTTTCCCCCAATCTGCCGCTCAGTTTGAACTTCAGCATGTTGTCTTCACTGTGTCTACATACGTAAATGCATTGAGTTGCTGTCATATTATTGGCTGATTAGATATTCCCATTAACAAGTGGTTGAAAAGGTACACCTAAAATGTCGCTTTGTGTATGGTTAACTTTAAGTATAATAATAACAATAATAATAGTAAAATTTTGAAATCAATAAAGTACTTTTTTTTTTTTTAATGGTGTACAAATAAATAAGGAGCATTTAGAAGGATACATGGAAACACAGTGTGACAAAGTTATCGGGTTATTTAACCAAACAAATGTTAGAATCGTTATAATTACAAGACAGTACAAGTTTTCAGATTACATATGGATATCCTGTAAACAACAACATAAGTGTTGTGCACTAAGATATGTGGCCCGTCACAATATACACAGCACTGCACATATACAATAAATACTTCTTTGAAGGTATCTTTAACAACCCAAATGCCACTTGGCAATAGAGAGGATTATATTAAAGGTCTGTAGTTGTTTACCTGCTCATTTGTTGTACCAGAAAATAACACCAAATTAAATTTCACAGTCTGCGCTTAAACCTCAGCTAATCCGAATATTGAGCTGAGAAGTGCATTTTAATTAAAGTCCTGGGATCACAGCACAGATCTGGTCTGATTCGGGTGAAAGGTAAAAACCACACCAAAAGACAACAACATTCATATCAGATGGTGTCTTTTAAATCAACCAACAGCAGCAAGACAGGCTGATTTGCATCTACTGTAAAAACACAATTGGTGTCTTTTTTTTTCTGCTGTCTGTGGGAAGTACTGCTGCTCAGTAAGTTCTGCTTCTCTCATTACTCATAATAATGCAAGTTAGCATATTTTATCAGCCAAAACAAAGCAATCTGATTAAAAACAAATTACGACAGCACTGTTTGTTTGGAGGGCTAAGACATTAGGCCAACATATTCAGCTCAATTACTGTATGACTTGTCTAGCTTAATGAATGAAATTGTCAGAGACCAAAATTGTCTGTGTTTGAGATGAATAACACACATAGCATTCATTTGTCATTCTGAGTTTCTTTAACGTCCTCTTATCTTCTCGCCTGTCTAAAACTCAGCAATACACAGCTGTGTTCCACAACAAAAATATGCAGAAGACACTGATGAGACATTGGAAACTGATATGTCTGTGATACGCCTGAGATACTAATAGTGAATTTGTACCAAGCTGCAAACTATTGCTCTGACTTGGGTGACGCCATTGTCAGCAGTAGTGTGACAGGTCATCATATCTCTTCTCTTCTCTTCTCTTCTCTTCTCTTCTCTTCTCTTCTCTTCTCTTCTCTTCTCTTCTCTTCTCTTCTCTTCTCTTCAAACAAAAAACAAATAAACAAAAACAGAAAACAAACAAAACAGAAACAATAGCAGTGGGCTTTACTGAGGTCTTTTGCAGATGCCAAATTGAATCAAACAATATCAGCATGCAAGTGAAACACCCAGGACAATAATGTAATATTTGTCACACACAGTTTATGCATTCACACTGACATATCCCAGCACAGCACACAGTTTCACAAACATGCACACAGGCTCTCAAGTCCCTAAGCTTCTTGTGCCCCTGATGGGAGACAGTGCCTTGCCGGTAGTGGTGATAAAACATTTCCAGGCTGTTCAGCCCAGCCCTAACCTCCTGCCTGTGTCTCTTCTGGCTCCACAGACCCAAGCCCCTGCTGGTTAAATCTATCGATCCTCACAGCCACACAGCTACACCCAAGACAAAGCTTCTGTCTTCCCTGTTCTCTCTGAGTGAGTCAGAGTAAAAGCTGAATTCTCTGCCAGGTTTATTCCCTCTGGTGTGTCAGCAGTGTGGATCTGAAAGATGTCTGTTCTGTTGTCAACGTGAATATGTGTGTGTCTTGTCTAGACCATTGGCATAGGTCTAACACATTTTTTACTGAATGCGCATGTTTTCTCACTTTGACGAGCATACGAGATATGTTTATGATGGACGGTCAGGGCCATGTCTATGCCCTCCAAGTCTGATTGCAATTAAAAGGCATGGGGAAGGACTGTGTTAAAATGGCACTTAAGGAGCTGGGAGCTCAGCTGGCTAGACCCATTTCTGTTAGAGTGGCCGCTGACGACTCCCAATTCTCTCAACCAATTATCTGAGCACTCATCTATACACAGCGGGACCACTCCCCTCCCTTGACCAATCAGATATTTGACTGCCTTAGGTTAGTTACCATGGCATATTAGTCCAGCATCTCAAAACAAAATCAAAAGCAGTTTGGGGAAAGTGGATGAACATTATTGCAGCTTGAGCTACATCGAGAATTCGACATATACCTTTTGCCACACTGCAATTCCCATTTTTAGCATTGTTAGTTCTATTTCTGGGTGGGAAATCACATCATTTTTTTCTGTAATGTGGTAATGTGATGCATTACTGTACTAAACTTAGTAATCACATTACAGTTACAGTTGTCAGTGATCTGTGGTTCTGCAGTGATCTGTGTGATGGGTTGATGGAAAAACACTTGTGAAAAGTGCTTGTTTTTCCAGCACTTGCTACAGACAGCTTGTGTGCATAGGGGGTCTACAACTTTTGAGACGTGTGATATGGACATTCCTTCTTTTTTTCATTTCTTTTTTTCACAAATGGACAGCAAAGTGATGGTAAAGTGCAAACTGTGCTCAGGGCAGAAACAACTGCTAACAGGACATCAACTCTTTTTAAACATCTGCGAAGACAAGACGCTAACGCAAAGCTAGCAGTGAAATACTCTGCTGCAGGTAACAAATAAGAAAGCAAGCTTTTGGCACTGTAGCCTCAAATTCCACATCTTCCACATTTTATAATAGAATGATTGAATGGGGATTGGTGAGGCTGTTTTTTGTGTTTGTCACATAATTAACATTTAACAATGTGTTGAAGGCAATGTTAGCAAGTAAAGGAGTAATTGCCAAAAATTACAACTTAAAATATAAAGTTAGAAATAACAGAAGGATGAATAAAATATGAACTTGAATAAAGACGAGCTTGAAATACTTTATCTAAAACCCATCAGAGAGCAATAGCTATTAAAAAAAAGATAACAAGAATTATAATTACTATGTGAGCTAAAAAAGAAATGGCAACTACAGCAAAACCCATGTACTAGCACATGTAATTAGCACCGTATCACAGGCTACAGTCTACAATGCAGTGCTACAACTGGAACTACAATTATAAACAGAAGTAAGACTTTAACAAGAATTATTACAAGCAGATAGCAGAAACTGTAAATGAAAGAAGAACTAGAACACAACTCCCCCTCCTCCCCCATCGCTTCACCTGCAGGAAGCGACAAGATGGACACGGCAAATCTCCGTTAACGAGTTACTGCGCATCGCCCCGTGCGTGGGGCTGGACGCCGTCAATGTGTTAGCTAGCTAACCACGCTAACGAGCTAACCACGCTAACGCCATGCAGCCCAGAGGTGCTGCACGGACTAAAATCCTTTTATTTTCTCAAAAGTTGACAGCGCGCCTTATGTATGAATTCTGGTTGTGCTTGGCACTCAGCAATCTGTCAAAAAATGTTTTAGTACGACTTTGGTAAGCTACGGAGCTGCACCGCTTGATGGATTATCGGATCATTACGGCTGAGCCTCGCGGAGTGATACGTACTGTGCTTCAACGTAATATTACCTTACTGTGTATAAGGACCATAAATGGCACCTGTTAAGAGACGTGGTTGCGAAGCGGATTTCAAACTCCAGGCTGTCAGTCACGCAGTACAAGTTGGGAACAGAGCAACTGTGAAATCTGTCTTTGTTATTGTGCTCAGCGTCTTTTAGTTTACATTTTGACTGCACAATTGTGAGCTTTTTGTTATGCACAAAAACAACATTGTTTTCTTTTATTTATGGAGCATTATTATTTAATAAATGCTCATAATTTATTTTTGAGTAAATTTTATGTACATCTGCTCTATGTTAATAAAAGTGCCGGTGTGACATCTGGGACACAGCTTTGACTAAGAACTCTCTTTTTGTTCTTACTTTATGGCTTTAAAAAAAATATATCGAGATATATATCTTATATTGCCATCCAGCTAAAAAATATCGAGATATGAATTTTGGGTCATATCGCCCAGCCCTATTTTGTATAGTTTATTGCTATTTTCTTAGCTTTCTCCTGCATCCTTCTGTGTCAAGTTTGTATGTTAATATTTTCTGGTAGTCTTTTGTCTCTCGTTTGTCTTTTGTGATTAGCTTCTGCTGTGTTCTCCACTTGTTTCCTCTTCTGTTGTTCCTATTGTCTCAGTCTCCCCTTCTCCTTTGTTGTGTCATCCCTCTCACGATGTATCCTATATTTGAGTTCCCTTGTGTTTGAAGTCCTTGTGTCTATAATTCTCAGAATTTCCTGATCTATAGATTTCTTGTTTTCTGTAACCTGCATGGTTCATCTGTGCCATGCAGTTCTGTGTTATGGTGGCTGAATAATTTTACCAACAATTAGGAAAATCCCAACCCCTTCTGGGCATGTCACTGGTGAGGACTAATAACATTTCTGGAGGAAACCTTGCACATGGTTAGCCAAAATAAAAGCAAAGATTTTACGTATTGTTTAAATATTTAGCTCATGAATTTTTTCCTTTGCTGCACGAATTGAGACTGATCAATCTATTATTGATTATTCAGGCCACATTGTTATACAGAGGTGGTGTTGAATATGTAAATTAATGAGAGTTGAAAGACTATTTATGAAGGAAAAAAAGGAAAAAAGAGGTTGAAGTTCCCAACTCACGGCCCACGGCTAGTGTCAGATCAATATGAGGCTTTCAAATCATCTCCTACTCATTTATGTGAGAACATACGCACTTATATGTGGAAGGCATGTGTGTAGTACTCACATGTGGAGTGCACTATCACGCTGATCCTGAAACATTGAGAAGTTATTTCCACATTATATCTAGGGCATCCATTTTATTGGAGGCTTGGAATTAAAACTTCATCCACTGGCAAAGAGGGCTCTGTGAGTGGCAATAATTGAGGGAATATTGCCTGTCTCGAAGAACGAGCCATGCTTCTACGTGAGGGCCCAGAAAGTCATTTCATTTTTCTGCCCATTACTTTTTCCTTCTTCGTCTTTTTTTTTTTCTTTTCACCGTTTTTGAATCAAAGCAATGTTGAGCGGGTGCTTTGAGTGTGGGGAAAAGGGAAAAATGGGGGGGAGTAAAAGCAGGGTGAGATGAGTAGGACTGATGTGACTGAGGGAATTACCTGCAAGAAGGAGGAGGGGGACACTGATGGGAATGAGTATCAGAAAAAAATGTGGTGAGGTGCATATATATATATATATATATATATATATGCACCTCACCACATTTCGTGTGCATGTGTGTCCTATGTGACAGTCTCATCACACCCAACTTACCCCACACTTCTCTTGCCACTCTTTTCCCTCCCACTTTTCCTCTTTCTTTTTTATTTCTCTCCTTCCCTCCATGCCCCGCTGTTTACGCTGACAGTAATTTGACAGGTGCGGGGTTGACAGCCTTGAAGGCGGCAGGGTAAGCGATTGTCAGGCCTGGTGTTGTTGGGCAGCTGCTGACTGGCTGAAGAGCTGGCAGTGAGATTGGGAAGCTGCTACTGGCCAGGGGATTGATAGGGAGACGAGTGAGAGCTGTCACTATGGGAATGCGATGGAGTGGGATAGACGGCCTTTGAGAAGCCCAGAGGGAGTTTGGAGGGGGGCCGTGGTTGCATACCTCAACTCAGCCCGAGATGTCCAAGCATTGCCCAACTGGTGTTGTCTGCCCCTGGGTAAAAAAAAAAAAAACTGCCTGGGGATGACTATGACACTGTGCCACCTCTTTGATTATTACTCTGCAATCTCATACAGACAGTTCTGAGACAGCTCTCACACTTCAGCTTTCACGCAAATACTCTTCCCAGCAGTCATCAAGTTGCACAGGTGTGGAGACAGTTAAAGATGTTTTTTTCCTTTGACAGTGTAGTTTTGACCACATATTTGTGCCAGATAGGATTCTGTAGATACTATCTAGCAAGGCATAAGACAACAGATAATCTCACCATGAAAATACAGAATGAAAAAAGTGAATTGTCTCAGCAGTAGTACTGGCTTACATCAGCTAAGGCCTGTTAGTCACCCTAGTGAAGATTTTCTGAGGAACAAATAATACAGGTAAAGTAAAGAAAACATTTTTGTACAGGTGAAAGATAAATGAAGTAAGCTGTTTGATGGATTTGAAAGGCAAAACTTAGAGCATTGTGCCAGCTGGACTGAGAGCTAGGGAGTCCCCTGAAGGGTTCGCACATACTTATATAACCCATTGAGAGATAGCCAAGAGGGCGTGCGTGCACACACACACACACACACACACACACACACACACACACACACACACACAAAATCACAGACAGGGGACATAGTGGATAATCTGTAGGGTTCAAGCGTTACTCACCACATTCATGCAAGCTCACAATGCAGCAGATGCCAACCTGGCTTGACTTCACAAGTGGACAAACAATCTAAATAAACATACATATGCATTCACTGACACAGATGCATACACACAGACACACACAAGCAATCTTGGCAACCTCAGCAACCCAGAGGAAATCAGCATTACTTAGGATTAAAACAAAAGGGCCTAAAGCTTTGACGAGACATGCATGTTCTTCCATCCATCCTAATCTCTTTTCCTTTCTCTGGCACTCTAAAATCTTTATGGATTCTTTCTTTTTTAACTGGCAGTCCTGTTGTTGGATGAAGAAGGGGAATGCAAAACTTTCTTGTTGACGTCATTGTATTTGTAAAATTTGTCCCATGGGGTTTATTCCCATTGCAAATGTCAACGGGTCATGAAATTCACACAAAATCTCTCAAAACTATGTAAGCTCACAGGTCAAATAAGATAAAAAAAAAAAAGAAACCTAGAGTTACGTGGTTTTTATCCACCATGAGCAATAACCTAGTACTGCTGTACCTGTGGACACATCAGAGGGGTTTATGGGATCTTTATTCCTGATTGCACCCTTGTGAGCTGACAACGGCATAAATCTCAGTGGTGCTTTAAGCAGCAGCATATGCAGCTATGAAATGCTCAGGGAGGTTGTTACAGTGAAAAAAGCGAGAGGAAAAATCTTCCTTACATCAGTTCAGCCTACGTGCTTCTCTAGAGAATTTCTTTCAGCTTCCACAATGTGAAAATATCTGTATGAGATGTTATTGAATCGCACTTGATCATTAAAATGTTATTGTTGTGAACCAACTGGATTTCAGAGTGACATAATTTTAAACTGCTAATGCAATCGTTTCAGTTGGTTCAGGATTTTTATTCTGTGAAAAGCTGACAGAATGATTATTATTATTGCAAAAAAGTCCAGCTGCCAGTGAAAAGGCTCTGTAGAGTTATTGTTTTTTTCACAAACAAAATTTCATAGTGAGCTGACATAGGGCATGACCACATTCATCTTTAAACAAGAGTGACAAAATTAGATTTTTTGGGTTGTTAGTTAATACTGGAATGTGTTTACATAGATGCATATATCTAAATGTCAAAAAAAAATCTTTGTGATAAGCTGGTTTTCATATAAATATTATTTTTATTATTTACCAGTACAGATACATACATATCCAGTCATATGATGCCTTATATTATTAAGACTGTCAGAATCAAAGCACTCAATTGACTGAGAAATGCAGAATGCCCAAAATCAGAAACCTTGCATTGAAACAAGCTGTATACAGGCATGGTAGAGATATATTTTAGCGTATGGACTGATATTATTCAACACTGTCAAGCTGTCTTGTCCCAGTGTGCACCTGCTGCTCACATTGTAAACAGAGCTGAAACCTATTCCCGTCTCTGTCTCTTAATCAGCATTGAAATATCAAGTAAGGCTAACTAATTTTGGCAGAGGTTCCAGGGCTCCATGTTAACCTCCCTAGTGCTCAACTGAGCAGAATTCCTCTTGCTGTCTCTTACCTCATCTCATCTCTTTACTTGGCTAACCAAAAATGTTTTCTTAAATCGGCATTTCAGAAATGATAGTCAGGAAATAAATTCATACATATGGATAAAATGCAGTTAAATATAAGGTGCAAAAATCAACAGAAGCATATCTAACATATTTTTGGGAAAACCTATACGAGTTTAAATTTAAGCTGGTCCTCCAAACCTCGTTTCTGTATCTTTAATGAGGAAAATGGAGACATGATCGCACTGAAAATGGTGGGGCCATTAATCAATTATTTAATTAAATGTTTTACTCTCCATTCCTGCTCATCTATCGGACAGTCTCTCCTCGCAGTGGTATTTCTTTAACGAGGACTTTTCTATAATGGACCCTTAACGAGGAGTGAGCCTCCCTGCCTGGCCCAGCATCTGTGCTCTGCCTTGCTGGGTAGATTACGGCGTGCTCCCGCCAAAGTACCCATCACCACTCCCTCGCAGCCTGTTACTCCATCCCTAATCCAGCCTGCCGAGACGCTGCACTTTGTCGACTCTCAGGCCATATGCTCACCCAAAGATCAACTGAGATGGGAGGGTGAAGAGGCACAGCTTGAGCCCACTGCTTTCTGACCTGGGGTGCAAGCTTTTCCAAAGCAAGTTAACCCCTCTTCCCATCTTTGTGAATTTCTCTCAGTGAAGAGAGTGAAGGAAGGCAGCAGCAGTAATTCACGGCAGCAGATGGGGATGTCAATTCTTATTGTTCTCCTGTGCGAAGCCTTAACAGGACTGGTAAACCACTGTCGCTAATCATGGCCAGCACACAGTCCCAGGCTATTCTAGTTATTACAGGGGATATGGAGATGTCTAACATAATGGATAATGCATGCTGGGGCATCAAACTGGGTTTGGTGCTTCAGAAAACCCACTAAGAAGCAAGAGTGCTCTGCACCACACATAACCTGGTCCTTGAGTAGTGTAGTGGGAAAGGCTAGCTTCCAAGGACCTTTCTTTGTCCTTTGCATTTTCTGGTAAGCTAGTAAGGGCTGTAGTTCTTGGAGGGGGAGCAGAACAGGGGCAACACTGAGAAAGAAAGAAAAAAAGGAATTATAGTGCTAGAACTGACAATAAGATGTGAAACAAAGGAGGAAAAAAAGAACTGTGTAGCCTGGAGGTAGCAAAGAAAAAGCAGTCAACAAAACTACAAGCAAATCTCATGAAAAAAAACTACAAAATTATTCTTAGTAATTTTCTGAAAAATTTAAACACTGTGCTTTTGGGCAGATTTTCCCTTGAGGAGCAAACTGGATTTGTTGGTGACTTATTTTTTGCCATGCATGAGTAGACATTCAGGGCTTTAGTTAGTTTCTCTCTCAGTGAAAAATAAATTTGGGATCAGCTCCAAACAAACTGTACGGTCCAAGTTTACTGACATTAATGAAGGTTTCATCCTCACTGGTGTATTTTCAATAATGAAAAAAATTGCAAAATACAAAATTATTAAATTAACGTCTGTGCTGGGCATATCATTTAAATATAAATATGTAAGAAAATATACTAATTTCTTCATTTCATTTTAAAGGTCTATTTGTTTGTTTGTTGTTTTGCCTGCATTTTAAAGTATAGAGAAACACAGTGGAAATGAGGTGGTAGTGGTGGTTATATCATGGTTATGGAGCATGTGGCTTCATCATTAAGTCACCGGATACCCTACATTCTTTAAAGGATTCATTCTACGAATGTGGTATATAGTTGGGTAATAAATCAAATGTGTGGTGCCATTCAATTTGTTTTGAGAATCCTTGCCTTACTGTGGGGACTGAGTTTGAGTACCAAGTAGAGCCTATTACCTCATTGTGGTTCAGTATTTGTTTGTCTCTAAATAAACAGGACACTCTGACTGGGAGGTCAGAACTGGAAATGCAGCAGTGTCAGCTTTCATTATAGTTCCACTCTGCTTTACAGCGCAGCCACTCAGTTACCTGCCTGTATTCTTTCTTGAGGAGAAATTCTCACTTCTTTGTCTCCGTCATTATATCTCTCTCCTATCCAGCCAATCCTTTTAGTCTGTCCTTCTTCCTCCATTTTTATCTCACTGTGTTCATCAAGACATGTTGAGATGAAGAAATCCTCAGATGATCGCAGCACTTGCGTTGGAGGAGAGAATTCAAAAGTATGTGTGAAAGGGAAGGGGAGGGATATGCAGAGCGTTTTAAAGATTGAAAGGTCAGGATGGTAAATTGCCTCTCTGTACATGAGTCTCACTAGTCCTTTGACTATAATGTGTAGGATTAATACATTCTGCTGCCCTTTGTGCTCACATTGAGCAAGAGACTGTGTAATATGTTAGGGGCTGATTTTTTAGAACATTCTGTCAATGTTTTCCCCTCCCTCCTAAGTGTTCTTTGAAAGAGTAGGCTTTTGAAATATGAACTAAAGGAAGATACTGCTTTGAAAGTTTTGAAGAAAAAATGTTAAATGTCTTTATTAATGTCTGCGTTTGATTTATTAAGCAAAAAGAAGTGACATGATGATAAGCGATATATGGCTGCATTTATGCATATAATACTTCTTCATATATTCATGTATTCAAATTCATAGCTCCATTTATCTATCTGTATATACCCATGTGCAGGTGCTTCCATGTTTTTTCCCTTCCTCTCACTTTTTCTGTGAACGATATCTGTGGTGGGCTTCATTTTCATATAATTGAATCGAGGCCCTTCCCACTGCGAGGCAGGATTTGGTTAAGCTGAAAGTCCTCCTTGACTGCTGTTACCTCTGTGCAGATTCAGTTACAGCTGTTACCACAGCAGCAGCCTGCCAGGGCCTGTCTCCGTGGATACCTCCCCTAATTACCGTGTTTATTGGAAATTAAAGATATACCAACTAATGAAACGCGGCAAACATTACCGCCGATGCAATGTCATTAATTCTAGCCTGGCTCCCATCTCCCATGTGAGGCTGAGGCGGAAAGAGGTGCCGCATATTAGCATAAATATGAATTTTAGTCAGCTGGAAAGCACTTGAATGAAGAAAAATAATGAAAAATGTGTGTTTTTTTATTTCTCTTTATTTTTCAGTATCAGAATAAATATATAATGGTAGTGGACAGGGCACAGAAACAGCAGGAACATACATAATGTTTTGTGCGGCCCAAAAGAAGTATGGGCGTCGACAGCATGGCAGGAGGAGGACAAGGAGAAGGGGTTGAATATAGGGGCATCTACTGGGCACACAGCGGATTTCTACCTTGTTCTTTACAACTCGCATTTCAAAGGCAGGAGACGACACATATAGATTAGAGTGCCTATATTATAAACACCCTGAAGTCTCTGGAGATAGAAAAACAAGTCTATATTTATGGATGTCACCATCATAGCATGAGTAATTCTTAACAGGTTGTAGTTCTGGCATATTTTGTGCGTGGTAATATTTTTAGTTTAACTTGTGTGTTTTGTTATGGAATCTAAATGCAAGCCATTTTAAGGAAGCTAGGAGAACCTGTGCAATATCTTGGTCATTTGCTGTAACTTTGGACACAAAATATACAAACATTTACGCCCCAATCAGTCCCTCTTTGTCTGAGACCACAGACTGTATTCATACTGATGTTATTCTCTGAATATTTGTGGGAGTGTCACATTTACCAGTGGATGTGAAACTCCTGACTGCAATATTGGCAGCATAGCTAGATGTCAAAAACCACAAGTAGGTGACAAATAGGATAGATTCTTCTACAGCAGTAGATACAGTCTCTTTCGTGAGAATTTCTTCTACTGCTTAAAACTCATCTTTTTAAATTTGCTTTTGGTTGATTTCTGTTTTTATGTCTTAGCTTTTCTGTGAAGTACTTTGTGATTTTTATCTTGAAAGGTGCTATACAAATAAAAATTTACTTTACTTTACTTACTTGCTTCCTGTTCAATCATTTTTGTGGTCCTGTTTAATCCAAATAAGGATTTGCTGATATTGTTTTGGCTAACTAGCCTGCCTCTTCACTATTTTGGAGTTGTTAAAGATTTTCTGCATTAGCAGAATCCAGTTTTTGTGCTTTGGGTAAATAGTACAACCGTTAACAAGAGGTGTGAGCAAATACACAGTGATCAAATGAAAAAAAGGACCTAGAGGGCTATGGTTGCATTCTTAACTGAATTATACCATCTCTGCCATTTACTATTTTATTTCATAGGCTGAACTTTTCGGGCAGTTAAGGAAAAGAACATAAGAATCAACAGCTTGGAGTCATAGTAATTTCTAGCTAACTAGTCTTCAAGAGTCAACCAAGTCTCGTGTCTATTTACCTTGTTTCCTTTTGTCCACTGTATAAGATTAATTTCCATTTACTGTCTCTAGTTGAATTGTTCTAACAGTTTTTCATTCATAGGTCAGAATGGGTCATTAAGTAGCTTCTTCTAATGCACTTCTTGTATGCAAGACCGAGCACACAATCACAATCTTTGGGGAATATTAGATATTAGGACAAGGTTGTATTGTAGGCAGCACATTATCACAATGTTCCACTTTCCGGGCTTAGCTGTTTTTATAAAAACAGCTCCTTGTTCAGAATCCAGCCTCTCTCTTTCCACCTTAGGGTGCCTAATTTTTCCTTTGCTTTCCCTCACATGTTTTCATTTGCTTGTTGTTAAAAGCAAAAATGTAACTCGAGGTTTGCATCAAAGATGAGAGAAGAGAACAAAGCAGGAGAGTGTTTTTACTTTTCTTATGATTTTTCATCTTGGCTTTTCCTGTGCCTTGTAAAATGGTGTTCCCCTAGAGAGCGTGGCCATTGGAGTGTCATTCTGAGTGGACACAGGAACTCTGGGGACTGCCACTCTCTTTCTACTTCTTGGGAAAACTCACAAGGAAATATTTTATCAGAGTGGCCCCATAGAGAATCCTTGCTCTTCCAATGTCTTTGTTTTTATTTTGAAAACACGCAGAAGGTGCTGTAAAAAGAAGTGATCAGAGGACATGAGAGGCAACGATGTGGGATCTTTTTGTTCTGTAAAGATGCCATCTCCTCTTAGAGAGTTCAGGGATATGCATCAGAGACAGTTTCATGTTGTGCTCTTTGTTGTCTATTTGACGCTTCACAGCTAATTACGCTCCCCATAGAAAGTTACTGCTTCTCTGCATCTTCAAACAGTAAACACAACTATTCTGTCTGTGCAAGACTGTAAGCTAGCATCTCTACGATGACTTGGGGTGCTGCCTTGCCAGTTTTGTCCTACACACATTTCCTTGTGTGCAAATGTCCTCTGCACACCTTGAAGCTGTGCTGTAATATGATTAACGCAGAAGTCGTCCCAGCAGTGGCCCGTGCTCCAGAGCACTGTGCCTGCCCTTTGGACTGTCTACAGCTGCAGTGATGAAACCAAACACATTTATCAGCAGTGCTGATATTAAACTGCACCAGTTTCATCATCCTACTGCCTGGCACAACACCCTGAAAAAATAAAAATAATCACCGTTGAATCCAATTTGATAAAGCAGTAATTGGATTTACAAACATCTGAGAAGAGATGTGATCCCAGATTATTTATTTAATGAAGTCTTGTGATATTGGCCACATGTAAATTGTAAACCATGAGACTTTTTTTTTTAAAAATAAATCCCCTAGCATATTTGCCCGGCTGTAGCGAAAGGAACATATATTTTAGGGCCTTCTCTTGGCAAAAGCTTGCTGGTGTGAACTGTCACTGGCACGAGATGTCTGATAAAATTAACTGATTTATGGATATGAAAGAGGCCCTGCTTAATCAAGACTTGCCAAGGGGTAGAAGCCCAGGTGTGAATGAAAGCTCTCAATAAATAAGCAGGTCAGGCTGACTATCATGACAGCTCTCTGAGGTAAAGACGGGCAGAGGCATGTAGAAATGTCCTTTTCTCTCTATTTATCTTTGCCACTTCTTCACTGTTTAATCCCTTCATCCCATTTAAAAAGGAGTTGAGATTGCGCGGCGTCTTCATTCTTATAACTTAACTCCCAATGAAACTTGTCCCCAGTGACTGTTGGCTCCTCACAGGCTTTGATTAAAGCCATTCTGCCTTGGGACAGCAAACGTCTATAAGGTGACGGCTCATTCCAGGCAGACTTATAATGCCATGAGGACTGTGGACTGTATGGAGCCCTCAGTGACGTATGCATTAATCACCTGGATGGCAGAGAACATAGACACTGCCTGCAATTTGTCTTACGTAAGTGGCCTTAAGGGACTTATTCTCACAAGTCCTCAACGGCATGCTGTCTTGGAGCTTGAAGCTCGTCAAAGATCTGTTAAGAAAATTTAATGAGCTACAGTGTGCATAACCCCCCAGTGTGATTTTTCTCCACTTGATTTTAAAAGTGGATGCCTCTGGATGCTGTCACCAAAATTATCGACAGTGCAGAGTTCAAAACAACATCTGACCTCTGTACCAGAGCAGAACAAAATTCTCTTGTTTCTTTATTGTTCCCAAAAACTGTCTTCTAATCTTCTCGCAGGCCAAGAGGGATGGACAGACAGATATATCTGTCCACTCCCTTCTCTCCTTGCTGTGGTAACCTCTCTGCCATCCTCAGGGGGTATATTGGCAGTCTGACCTATTTTTATCAACACTTCCCTATCCCACCTCTAGGCCAGAAACAGCACCCCTTTGAGGGACAGGGAAGAAAGATCTGCAGTTTACCAGTCTGCTGTCCCCTCCATGTCTCTAGTAGAGGTCACTACAGCATGGGTTCTGTCATACACACACACAGACACAAGAATACTAATCATTTTATAGATTCATATAACACACATGGCTTCTCGACATGTATGAGAATTCAACACAAATTGTTTTAGATGCACTTCTGTTTGGTTGACAAGCAGAATTTTATTATTCTTTGTCCCTGCATCCTTTTGTTACATTTAGGATTTTTTTGGAAGTAGCTGTGGAGAGTTTACAGTCAAGGTGTAAGATAGATAGACAGATGGATAGAAAATCAATTTAAAATTGTGCTCTGTTGCTTTTATACAACATAAAATAAATGTTGGAAAATGTATCTATTATATATACATAGACATAGACATTTAGACATAATACAAATTGAAATAATAATATTGAATAAAAAGCTGTAAAAAAGTTAGCTAAAGAATCAAAGTTGTCCTTTCTTTACATGGTCTTGCAACAAGTTTATATAGTCTTGACAGGAAACTGAAATAAATCTTGAAGACACTCCAAATCTGAGCACCAGCAACGGCACACCGCTCAGAACCTGTGGTCCAGTGCCTCGGTGCAGAGACCGGTGCAGGCATGGAGACAGGCAGAGGGATGAGTCTCACTTTGTTAACAGTCCCTGGGTACAGAACAGCCCGTGTCGCCTGCTTTTGGAGGGTGATTTTTCAGCCTCCAGGTGTTTACCTGCAGGATACGCATCCCTCCTGAGAAACACATCAGTGTCACACACTGGCTGTGGGCAGGCACATCGCTCAGTGCTGAGTGAGCTAGACAGTGAGGGTGGGGCTGGGGGTGGCAAACAAACAGAGAATCGAGGGCAGCGCTGCTTTGTGTGCAGCACTGCTGGAGCTCAGACTCATTAGGTATGAAGCCATCTCAGAGCAGGCATCTGTATCCTGTGAGAGATCCCACCAGAGACTGCACTGAGAGAGCCATCAGATCTTCTACAGCAGGCCCCTTTGAACACAAACTACTAGCCCCCCTTCGTTCCCTCATTCCAGCTCCCATTTAAACACAGAAACAGGATGGAAATTTAATGAGAATTCTGTGCTGCTTAAGCCTGCTGCAGCTGCTGCATGAAGCACAGATAGGAATGTTACGTTCACTTATTTTACCCTCCATGTGCTGGCTGTGGGGTGAAAGTTGCAAATGGAAGGGGGAATAATAGATGAGTATCTGCTTGCATCTGATGAAAGGTCTAAGTGATACAAATGTGTCCCATTTCAGTGATCCATCCAGCCCTGTGTCATCGCTGTGATTTGTGGGAAAGGTCGTGCAAGAAATGACTTTGGCTGAGGAGGCGAATCCCCTGTTTATGTTTGTTGTGCTTGGTGCGGCGGCCCGCAGAGCGATGGGCTGGTGAGATGGGCGTCTGGTGCAGGTGGTGTTTTTGGAGGATAGGGCTGATATATCATTTGCCAAGGTCGTACTCAATTAGGCTATTTGTTGAGCATAGCTGCATGAGGTTGGTTTAATCAACCGAGGAATGGAGACAACAACGACAAAAGAGGAAATAAATTAGGCATGGCCAGGCCACACTCTCAGGCATGCAGCAGAATGCTGGAGAAATGCTCCATTTAGCTGGCCACCTCCTTTCCTCAAGAACCTACTGTCCTTATGATGACACAAACCAACGCATACATTTCGGTTCTTCTGTGACTTTCCAGTACAGGTGAAACAGCCTTTCTAAATTATTACAGGATGCAGACTAAAGGTCAATTATGCCAGATGGGTACAATTACTAAACTAATTAAAAAACTGGGGAAGAAAAGTGGGAACAACCATAGCTGCAGTGTGTGGCATACATCAAACAAAGTGGCACAACCATGACAAAGAAACAACATTTGTTTACCCTGATTAAGCCAAGACCTTGAGGGGTACTGAAGCACCTGTATAAGTGGGTACAGCCCTGGAGGAGAGGAGTCAGACTGTGTTAATAGTGGAGCAATCAGTGGCCATTCAGGTTAATGAGCTTTCAGCTAGTCAGCCCTGGCTAATGTGTGATTTGGAGGGTCAGCCCATAGCTCAGCAGCAAGCACCGGTCACATTCACCCTCACCACACGCTGCCAATGCAGGCTCGAGTTTTCCTACCACACCCTCGGGCCACTCGGCTGCTTATGACAGTAAATATTTGATTAAATAAATGAAGGTTGATTAGCTCTCAGAAGCCTTGCAGTAGACTGCATTGTGCTCAGGTGGTGACTCAGGTTTCAGCTTCCTACTAAGGGACAGTCTCAGAATTAACATCTATGCTGTAAACTAAGTTAAGGGGTTAGCAGGTGGATCGCAGGTTGAAGCCAGATGATTAATTTGATTGTAAATAAACTCCAAGGAAAATATGACGGCCTTGTAAAAAAGATAAGGAGTAATGAATCAATCTTGCTGATACATTTCCTCATACTTACCTGTACCTTTTTTTTCCCCTGCCTTTCTCTTTACTTCTCTCTTCCTCACTTGCTTTCTCTGAGACCTCTTAAGCTGTGACATTTCCGTTTCCCTGGAGATAGAGCGTGCCAGGCGGTTGCCATAGCAACTCCCTGCTCTTTAAGGCCCGCACAGCATCAGCCCACCCCTCTACCCCATACCAAGGATGGGGGGTAAGGAAAGGGGGGCTCAAGAGAGAAAGCACACCTGCTGGCTTCCTGCTAATTGGCTATTTCTCTTTCTCGCTACTTCCCTGTTTCTGCTTTAACTTTTTACCCCCTCCATGAATTGCCTTTCTTTGTCTGCCTCTGAATTGCTCCCCATCCACCATGGATATGGTTTCTCACTCACAGACTATCGTTTTTCTCTTTTTTTTTTTTTTAACTCCTTCCTCCCTACTTTTTGGGTTTCTTCTTGTAGAGCTTAAAAACATCTCTGGCTTCCAGCATCTGACATTTATCTTCATCTAACCCTGTCAGTTCTCTTTTCCTCTACCTCTTTATTTAATTTTCTAGCACATCTCTTTTATATTGTCATACTGTAGCCATGCCACAATACTTCTGACCCTCAGATGTACTGCACTCATTATCAGTCACTTGTCATATTAGTGATATAACAAATTAAGCCATTTCTGATATGTGGTCCTGGCTAGGAACATCGGGTAAAAGTAAAAGGTTAAATGTATCCCTTTGTCCTTCCACCTAAGTGTCTTCTTTATAACTAAAGACAGAGATAAATCTGCTTCTTATAAAAGGAGTAGTGCATCTCACCTTCATACAAGCTCAGTCATGGCACGGCTAAGTGTAAATTGCCAGGGGGATGTATGTTAGGGCCATGGGTAGTTGATTAGGCACATCTCCTACTGGTGACTGCTCCACTCATTTTCAAAAGACCTTGAGATTTCTCATCTTTCTCTGTGTTTTTCAGTTTGCAATGTAAAGTTTATATGTGTAATGTTGTGGATGTCCTGCACTGTTTGCTTCAATAAATTAATCTTCCGTTTGTAATATCTTGCCATTGTCTTCTTATGAGAGTTGATGGTGCTTTGTCAGTGCCATATGCATATCGTTAGCTTCATAGCATAAGTGCCTAAGTCATTTTTTTGTGTTTTGTATTTCAGACGGACAGGATGATGCAGCAGTGGTAGGGGAGTAAAGTTAGGCAAAAATCTCAATTTGACCAAAAAATGACTTAGGCACTTATGCTATGAAGCTAACGATATATAGAAAAACACACATGCTTTCATAAAAAGAACACATTTGATGCTCATTTTTGTGCCTGAGTGTGTTTTTAATGTTGTGCTCATGGTGTTTTCCTCGGTGGTTCTTGTCATAGGGAGGCTTGACAGGTGGCCAGATGATCCTGTCACCCTCTCTGCTGGTGACATTTGAGCGATATGAAAATGACTTTGCGTGCATGATGCTGGGACTCAGCTATTCCTATTCAATTAAGTCCATGAACAAATCATCTGTGTGTTTTCCTGGTGATAAGTCATAGCTATTGACTTGCGAGCAAAGCAAGTGACGATTATGAAATTTGTTCGCTGCCACAGAGTGAATGCAGAGCAGTCTGTTTGTCTATTTGCTCGGAAGAAGACAGGCAAATAGATGGTTATATCAGTGAAATGGGACTGGGGATATAAAACAATAACAGCCAAATCTTAAGGCTAAACCCCTACCAATGCTCTCATAAATAATTAGAAGATATTGGCTGTCATATAATTTGTAAAGGTATATATTTTCTGCTGTCAGTATTCTGTACATCACATAAAATGCCCGGTGCATGTATGTCTAAATGGGATTCTTTAGGACTGAAGTGTTAACTCTCATAATGGTAAATCTTTTTAGGGTGAGAAACACATATATAAAAAAAAGACTAACTTTGGGCATAAAAGGCATCATGACCTTTCTTTTTTTTATTTGCTTCTGTTTGGGCTCAGTCTACCTTGCCCATTTAGCTCCAGCAACTGGAGCTCACGATTACACTATTGATCCATTGACTGGCCGGGCTTCATCTGTCCAAGCCATCCACCTTTGAGCACTTCAATTATCAGAGCCATCATAGCCACACTGCTGCGAGTGGCAGCTTGTCCAACACTGTAATCTGTCAGGGAATGAGATCCAGACCGGAGCATCATAGTGCCAAATGCTGCCCCATAAGTCACCTTGATCATGAAGCACAGTCGGGATTGACAGGGATGCGAAAGGGCCCAACCAGTCTTGGAGATCACTGAACCTAGCTGAGTTGCACAATCTACCTAGCCCATCTCAAACTGTAGAATGTGAGATTCTAGTTTTATACTTAGATACTGTGTTGATAATCTTAAATGCTTTGGAGAAATGTACTTTAGAAATTGTAAAAAAGTAATTAGGTTGCACCGGTTTGGCTGAGTTGGATGAGCAGGCCGCACGGCTGAGAGCAGTCGGCCCAGGTTTGAGTCTGACCTGCAGCCCTTTGCCGCATGTCTTTCCCTCTGCTTTCCTGTTAGTCTTCACTGTATCTGTCTAATAAAGCCAGTAAAAGGCCAGAAAATATATTTTTAAAAATTGTTAATTGTTGTTTTGGTATGTAGAATAATCCAACTGTATGATCTCTACTAAAGTTATTTGGTTTTTGAGCTACTGGGTTTAATTTGGATTAACTGCCAATTTATTGACTATATGAGTCGTGAAACATCTTGAAAAATGTATTTTCACTAAAGAGGTAATCAGTACCTGAAAAGCTTATTTTGCATAATTTGTATCTGTGCCAAATTCATTAAGAAGTTCACACAGAAAGAAGGTCCTGGGTTAAAATCCACCTGTGGCCCTAGTTTCCCTGTTCTCCTCATGCTTATGTGTACGTTTTTCCTTCCATAGTCCCAAAAAAATAGTCTCTTTGTGTTAGCCCTGCAACAGACCAGTGATCTGTCCAGAGTGTACCCCACCTTTTGCCTAATTGCAGCTGGGATAGTCTCCAGTACCCTGAACCGCATAAGTGGAAGAAGATGGATGGAAAGGCTTGGTTTTGTGTTGTTACTGTGATGGTTCTAAAGTGGTGAGAGATTGGGCATAGTCCATATCTTCTTCTTCCTGTCAATACTTTTTTCTAGTCAAAAGAATCAAAACAATCCAAGCCAATGAATGATCGATATATGGTCTACATATGGAGAACATTATGGCTGGCATTTCAAGGTTAGTGTATAAGGAAAATTTCAAGAACAGTTTATGAGTGGTTTCCTTCTCAAGTAATCATGGTTATCATAGTTACACTGCATTTGCACCTGCATTATATGACAATGAATAAAACCTGGTTCTTCCCCAGCTTTATCTTAGTGGAATAGCATAGCTCTCCCAGTGATGTTATCTCTTTACACAGAACTTAGAGCCAAGACAGATTTGGCTCTTGAAATAAAGATTACCAAAAAACAAAACAAAAAAACCCCCAGCATGACTGTGATGTCATATCTGATCATTTTTTGGTGCGACTAAAAAGATCATGATTATTGAAACAATGTCCAACATTTCCCAGTAAGGTTTCATGTTCATGTTATAATATAATTTATGGGAAGAAGGGGCAAAAAAGCAAAACATAATTTACCACACATCACAGGGCAGACAGAATAATGGATCACTTCCACATTTACGATAACAGCACCAAGGCAAAGAAAACAAAACCAAGTGCCAGATTGGCAAACATAACAAGCTCAATAAGCCCGCTGCTTTTTGTGTTCTTCATTCAGAACTTTTTTTTGTTACTTGGATGTTTACGTAAGTATGCACAAGAGCACAACATTTTGCTGTTCTGCAAGTGGTTTAATATCACAGCTCCATGCCAATCAAAATTTTTCTGTTTTAAAGAAATATACACAATATTAGGTGTGATTGCTATTTTTAAGGAGTAAGTAAATAAAGAGACTTTTTTCTTTTACTTTTATAAGAGACAGCAGCTGTTAAACCACAAGGACAGGTTTTCGTAAGCGGTCTGCCTGGCCTGAACTAGCTGGCCGGCAGGGGACAGGATATTGATCTGAGATCCAGTCTGAGCTGGGTGAAACAGCACGGCCATACCACTGCCCACGCCAACACACAGATGCTCTATAAAAAGATCAGATTCCTGGGGAAGTGAGGCTGTGTTGTGTAGATGTACGAGATAGAATCAGACAGGCTAAAAGAAAGGGGAAAAGATGTAATCTATGCATGGGTGTGATGATGTGGGAAGGAGACAGAACGTGTTTGCACACAAGTACATGTGGGCTCATTTGTCTGTGTGTTTGACCGCTCCCCTCAAAAATAAAAAAAATAAAAAAATCTCCCCACCCCCTCAGCTAGAGTGACTCTTGCTGACAGCCTCAGGTCTGGAGGTTTGTGACTCAGAGCTGCAGTAATGGACTGAGGAAACAAGGCCAAATGGACTGCATTCAAGGCAGAAATTAGTCACCACACTTCTCTCTTTGAACACACCGCAATAGTGCTACTACTTTCACACACAGAAATGAGTAATGCTAGTGATAAATCTATACTACAGTTCCAGAATTTAGGGTTTCACTACCTTTTGAACCAAAATGTGTTTTTTTATCATTTTGTTAGATAGAATACTTTGGGACCATAAAATATTTTCCTCTAGGTGAAAGGACATATAGTCTATCAAGCGACACATGTGTTAGTTTCTCAGTTCTTCTACATTTGGGATGTCACTCATTTCCATTGGAGGATTTTCACAACAGTTTTAGTTGAATTCGTTTTTTTTTTTATCATAATGTGTCGCATTGATTTGAATTCTGATCAAGCTGTAATCCCTCCTCTAAGATTACTTACTGAAAAATACAACATTTCCCCAAATGCATTGCTTGCTCAAACTTTGGCCCATTCATTTGTTTCATCTACATAATTTCACTGCGCTGTAATTACCATAACAAAGATTTGGTGTCCTCCGGTGACATTGCTCAGAGAACAAATTCAAACTCAATAGCTCTCAAATAACAGCTAACGTAAATGAGAACTGGCTGGGATGTTGACAGCTTTATGATATGCAGTAGATAAGGTGGAAAACATACTGGATTAGAACTATTTTCACAGCAACGTGCCTCTTAAAGTTCTCGAGAGTAGTGACAGTCTCAACGTCATGCTGTAATTCCAGTTAGCATGTCTCATTTTAACAGGTCTTGCAACTTTTAGTTTGGTGAAGTGAAATAGCTTTTTATTTATGAGTAAAAACGTCCATATTAATTCTTTTTTCCTTCCAATCTTCAAAGGTATATTTTTAGCGTTATAGAATTTAACCCCTTGTTAGGTTTTGGATAGTTTCTTTTAAATGCATATCTAAAGCATTGTGCAAAATCCTGGAGCCACCCTTCAATTCTTTATATTCTGTTTCCAAGTAGTCAGACTTTTAAAAAAAAAATTGTAAATGTATACAGGTTCTCTGAAGGTCTTTCAAAGGTTTTCTTTGGACATTGACTGCTTTTTTTTCCTAGACTGTATTCAGAAAACTGCTTTATTTTTGTCTGTTTGTTAATCCACACTGATCTATAAATCCTTCAAGCACAAAAAGGCACCTAACATGTCTCTACACATGACAAACAAGCAATTTTAAATTGTATCTTTGTTACTAGCAGCCTGTCACATAAAAACATATAATTTGTTCCCATTTCTTTGTTGAATCTATGAAAAAGGCCAAATATAACACATTTTGACAGGCACAAAATTGTATTTTTGCACCAAAAATATGATTTCCAAAGATCTATTAGAAAAACACGTCATATGTCTCAGCGTGGGGTGTAGTGTGTCCTTAATAAAACTAAGGAAAGTGTAAGACAAAAAGAAATGTGGTGGGTCTATGGCAGATGAACAATACCTGAAAGGTACTCATGGCGAAATAAAGAAATAAGGAGTAGCTTAAGATTTTTGCTCATACTACATGAATTTTATTATTGTTGCTTACTAAACTGCTTTGAAGGTAGGAAGATATTAAATATTGCATTTTTAAGGCCAACCTAAATTTATATCTACTTATAGTTAATCTAATGAAGAAATATGTTCATGTTGATTTTTATGATCATGGCAAACTACATAATTAAAATAGTACACAGTAAAAGTTCTTCACAGTAACAGCATTTGGTAAAAGTAGCACATTACTGGTCTTGATGTCACTGTCATATGTTTCAGAAACCCGTGCATGATAATCAAAAACACACTCCCCAGGTACCAGAAATGTTCATGAAAACATATTATTCTGAATGTTGCTTAGATTATTATGGTTACAAAAATTCAGTAAAGGTGAATAAAGTATGACAGATGCCAAAAAAAAGAAAAACATAAGCAAGTTAATGTCAAAAGAAGAATGTCAAGGTTTTTCTTTAAATTGAAAAGCTGGAATGACAATGCTAAGAAAAAAATGATCAAGATGAACCTGGCCCTACTTTGATGTGAAAATTGCTCTAAGTCACTGTGTTTTCTAACCTGAATCTGACATAAATAACAAAAATAAAAGTATCAACTTTCTCTCCTATTCTCATTTATATAGGATTTTAATTTCTTTTTTCTTCTGTAAGGGTTCAAAGTCTTTGTTATGGTAAATTCATCTCACTAAAATTACACAGGAGGGCAGCACAGTGGCTCGGTGGTAAGCATGGTCCCCCATGTTATAAGATGACGCCCTCGTCCTTTCTGTGCAGTACTTGTAAAGTTCTAACTGTGTTTGCAATGAAATCTCAGCTTGTCCCGCCTTCACTCTGAGTGATGCCTGACAATTCCTTGCCCTTGCAGTGCTAAGGCCTGCGCCCTAGTTCTGCCCGTGCTGTACCCTGCTCAGGTGTTGCAACAGATTGTCCGTGCTGTTTCACAGGAGGAAGATTCCACCATGCTCCTCTTTTTTTTTTTTTTAAGTAACGCAAGGATTAGTATCTCTGCATTTATCCCAGCCTTTATCCAGAGCTAAAACCTTTACCATGACACCAACCACACAAAACAAATGCCGGCTGAGCCGTGTAGCACACACGCTCACAGCACGTTCCACAACATGGGCAATGACTGTGCCTGGGTGTCAACACTACCCAACTCAATTACTTCAGTCTGCAGCGCACCACTAATCCTCCCCCCCACCCTGCCACCATTATTCCTGTACATCAACAGATTTGCATGTACTTTCACGCCACTATTTAGTTTGCCGTTTATTTTTAGAAGCCCACGCCTAATTAGGGGGAGCTGGTGTAGAACACAAGCATAAACGGCAACATTAGTGCTGGCACTAATGAGAGAAGATATTGTGGGGTAAAGCTCAGTAATTTCATCCTGTACTCTATTATTATTCTTTCATTATCATCTCAGCGGATGGCTGACCCCTCTACCTCTCTTGCTCTTGTGAGTTCAAGGCTCCTTTTTTCCTCTAATGTGTGTGTTAAGGAGTATACCTAAAGAAAAGCATGTAAACACAGACGTTTGTTTATGTGAGCATGTTTGTGCACACACTTGTGCATGACAGGCCAATCTAACAAAGCACAAACAATGAGCCATGGGGAATCATATGAGAAAGCCACTGAGTCGTCCCTTGCCCACCTATTTTTCACATCAGACATTATATACAAGTCCTCATCCCCCACCTCCGCTGTTCACCTCATTGGGAAAAGAGGACACAGTGGAGAGAATCAAAAGTAATCAGTGTGCGTCAGGGATGCTTCATAAACCCTATGCCCGTGTTGCAGCAATGATTTCCCCAATCATCAGCTGATTTACGTCCCTCTGATTTTATTTTTTACCATGATAACACTCATCAGTTACCATAATGCACCTGGGCATGTTCCATGTGAACGCTGATGATTTTTGGTGCAGGTTGGTGCGATTAGATGGAGTAGTAGGGTGAGATGGAATGGAGCGGTATTGCACAAATTATCTGTCACACTGGTGCAGGCCATGGAGGCAAAGCAGAGGATGCATTGCTCTGGGCAGTCAGCTGTGTTGGGCTGGGCTCAATGGGAGCCAGCCTTGTCATAGGCTCATTATCATTATCAATTTTCTCTTCTTATAGAGACAGTTGTGAGTAGACAGTGATTTAGAAGACGAATAACTCACAGGCAAAGTACACCATGTCCTCTATTAGTATGCAAATATGTGCGTTAATAGACGGTCATTTTCTTGCTTTTTGCAATTTCGCCTCATGCGGTGATAAGAGATCTATTTATCTGTGATTTGCCACAGTGACCAATATGATACAAACCCGAAAGTTGTTTTTCTTATAACTTAATACCATCAATGTTGTTCTTACTGAGTATTAAGTGTATATTTTTTTCTTAATGATACTGGCAGTAACCCGCTACAGGAGAAGAGGTGCAGTTTTTTCCTGATTCACCTATCGGGGAAGATGGTCTATGAGTTGGCACTGGTTACCTGGTCATTGGTGGCAAGAAGCTACAGAGCTGTGTGCCGTTAGGCCTGTCTCTCTATTGGCCCTCTTGGGCTGGAGCCCCTCTGTGCTCCTCTGCCTAATCAGGCTGCTCAGTATGCAGAACAACCTCTCTGACGGCCCCAGTGCTCAGCCCCTAGTTGCTGACCTCCCCTAAAGCTATGGAACCGAGCTGGACTGAGCTGTGACCAGTCAGCCGGTGCCAGATGTCAGATGGGATGGATGGCAGAGATAGTTATGCAGGGGAACATGCTGGTCTGGATCAGGTGGTACTGGCAAAGGATTTTCAAAAATTTGCCAACTGGGAAAGTGAAGTGGTGTTGCTTGTTTGCCACATAAATGAAAAAAACAACAACAAAAAAAGGAAACTGTCAGAATTTTGAAACACCTGCTGATTGGCTAATGAATCACAGCACACTATATTTTCTCACGGGGCTTTAAAAAACACTTTTCAAATATTATGAATAAAAGTTGCACATTTAAAGATGTAAAGATCAACTGCAATATATATAATAAGTATATGAAAGCTTAATCTAGCACTCATGTCTAGAGTCAAAAACTTTCTGCCACTTAAGGCATCAGTCATAAAAAACCTAGAGACTGGTTAGTGACCATCTGGCAACCACTGGTGACTAGGGAAAAATGTGTATTCACCTTCAAAGTAAAACTTGCAGCTTTTAAAATGTGTTGGTCGGAGCAGTAAGGCACAGTTTTTATGTTGAACATAAATCTTCTCAATTTCTGGTTTGCATCCAGCTGTTCACAGTTTCTTTTAATCTTTGATAAGTATTTTGCGAGTGTTTGCAGATATGTCAGCATCTTCCATGGTGACTACTGGCAATTATGGCAAGCAGCTAATGACTAAAACAATTGCAAGGAGATTTCTGATGCAGCACTGTATACCTGTTTGCAGTCAATTTCATGCCAGCAAATGCTAGCAACCATTTGCCAACCTGTTGTGGAATGCATACTTTTTCCTTAGACTTCTGTGGTGAACCTGTGCAGAGCCAAGTTTGTAAATTATGTAAGCGGCTGGCATAATTAACAACATGCATGTTTTTGTGTAATGTTTTATGTCTTAATTACCTTGTGGTTAGGTCTCAGCATTTTACATTCCAGCTATGATAGACACAAAGAAAATGCTGGGAGTTTTTCTGTTCAAGGTTCCCACTTTTTTGTGTCTTTTTTTAATTTTTAGAGGTATACATATTTGTCCCTCATGTCTTCTTCCATGAATTTTCTGACATCTTTGGGTCCTTACATTGAGGCACTTATTATTATTACTACCTTAATGATAAATTCAAAAACTAAAGCAAAAGCATCGTCTTAAATGGTAAAGAGCAATCTACAGGCCAATCACACTAGTTGTGAGCTAGATCGACGCGATGTGCAGTTACATCTCCAGATAGGTGCACATTAGTTTGCAGTGCAGGTTATGTCGCTGGGTAAAGTTAGAGTTTGCAATTACAAGATAGAAGAATAAGAATAGATCCCCTGTAATAGGCGATCTGTTTCACAGCTATTGAAGCAGCAAGAATGCCTCAGTTGAAATAAACAAGAAAAAGGTTGAGTAGCTTGCATGAGAAGCAATAGTTACAATACCAAATTTGGCATATGAGCTACAATATATACAGAAAAACAAATAATATTTAATGAAAATACAAAACATAAACATTACACCCATTCAAAGTTATAATAGAACAGAAAGGATTACAGTGTTAAATCATTTTTGTTGTTTGCTTTTGTGTAGCTGCAGTCAACATTGGCTTTTTCACTACTGCAGGGAGGTCTTCCAGCAAACATACTGATGTTTGGTCAGGACCCCTTGCTGTCACATTTTGACACACTTGGTACCGCTTTAGAGTTATTTTTGCCAACAGACACACACCCCACAGGGTAGCATCGGTATATTGTGTTTTGGGAGAGAGGATTAGTATGGTATTAGACATTTATTAAACAGGTAGACGTGTTTGAATTTGCATTAAGTCTCTACAGAAAACTTGAAAAGGCCTCTTTTACAGAAAAATATAAAATTCCTGTCTTTTTAAAACACTGTTTCATTGGTTTATTGAGCATTTGACTCTAGTCGACACACGGGTCACATTATTTGTGCACATATTGAACATGCACATTCCATCCCCTTCGCACTCCCTGATAAAGATAAGGCTGATGTAATCCTAAGCAACACAACATCCAAAACCATATACTGATGTCCAACACTTACTATGTCAGGCAATTTCACCAGAAAATCACATTTAAAAGAAAGAAAGAAAGAAAGAAAGAAAGAAAGAAAGGAAAAAAAAAAACCTCTTCCCTGGAAATTCAGTAGTAGAATTCCTCGTCTGCCTCTTAACATGTCACATTTGTAAAAGAAGTCTGGATATTGATCTCTGGAAGGAGAGTCAGAGTTGCGTTTGCCTGCCCCCGGCTCCTATTCAGCCAGAGCCCAGAGAGGATGTTAAACCCTCTGAGACTGATTAGAGGCATTTCCCTGGGAGACTGCCGGGTCACTCTTCATGCTCCTTCTTCTTTTTGGAAGTCTGCCATGTTAGAAAACTCTGGGACATGACTCCTGATGAAAATTAATTTTTTTTTTATTTGAATGTATTTTTTCATTTTTCTTATTTTATAGCAGTTTACCTTTCAATTGCTGAAGTTTTCATCCATTTTGTGGTGTGTGTGTGTTGTGGGTGTTTGTTTGTTGTTGTGATGCGGTGTGCGTGTGGCGGGGTGTGTGCTGTGAAGTTGATGAATTACGCGTTCAGTCTCAGCTTTCAACGGTGTTGTATTAGTTTACCCTTTGTCCTCATGTGCACAGCTGTACTCTGATTGATCACATGGTCTGATTCTGTCAAATACTGGTACCAACCTGCTCATGGGTGTGAGGGACAAATGCAGGCAGTCAAAAGGAGAACAATTCCCTATTGATTTTATACCTTTTTGTTTTATTTCACTGTTAACCATAGATCACAGTTATTTTGAAAATTGGTCAAATATGCTTTTTTGTTTAGGAGAATTTTTAAAAAAGTTTTGAAATGTTTCAGACAGTTTAATCAAGCCTATGGTATAAAAGCAGAAAACAAAGTGAGAGAGCAAAGTTAATTTGGCATGTGTGAGAGGTAAAAAGAATGAACTATACATGCGAGAAAAAGGATGGGTTCTCAGAACAAATAAACTGCCCACATCTCTTAACTGGCAATTTAATTGTATAGATGCTGTAGATTGAATAAGTTTAATGCAAAGACAATACTAGTTCATTAGTTCAAATAACAAAGTATAGCTTAAATAGATAAAATCACCCTGAAATTAGGGCTGATGCCCAAGTGAAATTTCTCTGCACAGTAAGTTAATACAAAGCCATTTCTTAAAATGCAGCAAATAAAGAAAACTAAACTCACCAGTCTTTTTTGTTTGTTTGTTTGTTTGTTTGTTTGCATTATTATTCTCTGGGATGAAAACCTTTTTGATAAAATTGCATGTGTGTACCTGTTGCTGTATTCTGGGCTTTAAATTGCCTTTTGCAGCTTTAAAACCAGGACAATGAGATAAAGCTTCAAAGAGAGTTTGCAACTAAATGAGTCTTGATGCAGTCTCAATCATAGGCCCTGAAGTTGTAGTGCAGTGCCCGTCTCTTAGCAGGTCAAGGCAGGGACAGGGAGTTTACTGGGGGCAGACTACCCTTTACCTTATTGAGTTAATTGTGATGAGATTACAGAACAACCTGGAACACTGGGCCCATTACCACCCCGTTCTCCATTAGCGACCTCTGTCTGGACTAAATGTATACAGTACCTGCATTTGGCTGACACAAAGACATGAATCCACACAAAGGCAAGGTTGCATGTAATAAATCACACAGAGATGTACTTAAACACAAAATACATGCAATCAAATATACAAAGGCAACTGATTATCTATAGGATATCAGCAAGATTATTAGTAAGTAAGTAAATCCACACATGCACTGTATTTATGTTTCCATGTAAGTTTACCTTTATTGCAGAATATCTACAAGTCGGTATTTATTGTGCAGCAGAGTTGGCCCGCCGGGCAAGCATGCTCTCTCCTTCTTCCGCCTTGTCGCGTTTGTCTGTTCCTATCTGCCTCACAGCCTCCGCTGCCTCCCCCACACTCTGCCTGGGGAGTGATTAAATCAGTGTATGCCTGTCCACAATCCAACGAGACTGACATACACACACACACACACTAATACGCACACACACAAAACAACCATGCAGTCACTTGAACAGACACACACTTACACACAGTAACACAGTACAGGCCCAAATATCCAGACGCTTATATTTACCTACATCTCTGACAAGCATTTGAACACAAATTCTCAAATATTTATTCAGTCTTAAACATGGTCTGCCACAAGATCACGTTCTCTCTGCGTGTCACATTGAAAACTGGTCGAAGCTGCTGTATGCACTGCTGCCTGTGTTTGTGTGTAATTAAACATAAAGTCTTATAAGAGCTATTGATGTATATATTTCTCTAAATTGCTCTGTATTGCTGGATTGGCTCTAAAAGACACACTTGTCTGATAGCGTGTGATACATATACCCTGTATCTGTACATGTATTCACTGTGATCACCCAGGGCCAGTCTTCCTTGTTTGTAAGCTTGGTGTGGATAACCCACCTACATGTGATGAGGTACCTCAGTGTCTGCATAACTGTCATCTTTTATACATGAAGGCTTGTCTATATGTAAGTGTGCACGGATCACTGTGTGCGCATGTGCACGTGCTTATGCATGCATGTGTAGTAGAGCGTCCTTATGATAAGTGACTCCCAGGCTGATTAAAGAGAACTCTTTCTCTCCATAATGAACACAGGAGATCCATCAGCCATTGCCTTTGAGGAACACCAGGCGCATCAGCAGCTAAAGTGCCTGTGATCTCTCGGATTTCAACCAACGTTGATTAACTTGGCAGCACATTAAGTGGAAAGGTATTGAGCTGGATGGAACAGTAAAAAACACATCACTGAGAGTTTGTCTTGTAGACACTGTTATGAAGGCATATTTGCATATCTAAGTAAAGTTAAAGTGCTTATGTCTGGGAATCAGTGCAAATATGATTAGAGTTTTTCAGGTCAGCTGAGTGGGTCAGAGTATTATCAGGCTTACGTCTGTTCAGGTCTAAAGAAGCAGAGGAACATGTACTTAACTAGCACTGAGTTGTTCCATTTGGCCAAGTTCCACGTTTGCCCATGTTTTTCAGTGATCTACAGCATATTTAAGAATCTCCTGCATTTCTCATTCACAATGGATGTACGGTGGTCCTTAAAGGTTTGCAAAGGCCCTGCTAAAGCATCATCAGATTTTCACACAAGTTCTACAAATAGATACAGAAAGACTAATCAAACAATGAGACAAGCATTGTATAATTAGCAATTTATTTATCAAGGAGAAATTATTCACAAGAATCACAGAAATACAGGTTTTAGTATCTCATCTCAGTACCTCTGTACAGTCAGATTTTCACCTAAAACAATCTGCTGTCATGAACATGCAAGGCTGCAGCAACGGCTTGGACACACGTGCCAGCTTTTATGCCTCTGAATTCGTTCAGAGGCATAGAAGTAAACAAATGACCAATCATGCTATTGACTTAAAAAAAACTACTCATAGAATATGTATGGCACCACTGTATCACAATCCGATAGACTGACTCTATGCCCTCCAGAATCAACCAACAAAGACTAGGGCACGTGAGAGCATGTGAGGGCATGAGAGGTTACAAAGGAACCCAGAGTAACTTCTAAGCATCTAAATGCCTGTGTCAGATTGGCTTAAGTCAGCTTACATGATTCCATTATAAGAATACCAAAAGGCAATGGTAGGCATGGCTGGGTGCCAATGAGATCATCAACTCCCATAGATGGAAAACTGCTATAATCGCTACAAAAACTAAAATATAATTTTCTAGTTTAAATTAAAAATGATATGATTAGAGAAAGGAAGGCACTACATTCCAGTAAAAGAAACCTATCTCACTTGTGATATGGGGTCTGAGTAACATAATTTTTATGTATATAGGACAGGGAACCAAGCATCATTGATGAGCACTGAATTTTAAATTACAACAGCAAGGCTGTAAGCAAAATGTAAGGAAGTCTGTGAACTGGATGATAAGGGAAACTGTGTCACATATTATGAGAATCAATGTACAATTCATTCTATTAAAAGAATTATAAAAGATGAATAAATGTAATGTTTTTAGATTATTTGAATAATCTTAGAGTCCTGATGTAATCCAATGGAATGATTATAGAAGGAGGTGAAGCTAGCAGCTCACGTCCCCCGCTGAACCTGTTTTGTACAGAGGAATGGAGTTGATGTGAAAAGTTGATCAATCGTTCCCTGAAACATTTAGTTGCAGATATTGCTGCACACTGGGTCTTTATACTACATACTGAAAACAAATATTCTCATACTTTTTCCAGTCTCAGAAATTTAATATTTGGTCATTTTCTTCAATAAATGGATGAATAAATATATATTTGTCTTGCTCTGTTCTTTATCAGTCTTTATGACGGTATAAATATTCAGTGTTGTTCTGTGACCTACAGAAAATTCAGAATGCACCGACAAAAGTCATCTGCTATCGTATAATTATAAATGACTTTCTGAAAACACCAAACTACTTGAGACAAAATCAGGGAAATAGTTTGTGCCTCTGCATTGTTTGTTATCATTGCAAATAATTGCAATTACTTTAAATTAATTTTCTATACTTAGCAGTTGTCCACACTGAATGTTTAAAACACACAAATTATTTCGTTCCAATTGCAACCACTATTGGACATGTAGGTGATGTGGAAGAGATTGTGAATACCTTTATAAGAGTATAATTAAACTTTTGCTTATCAGTGCTAAATGAGAATGTTATTAGCAGGTGAAAGCAATGTCACATCAGTTGATCTACTGTGATTAAACTGAGTCTTTTTCTTTTAATCTTAGACCCATTAGTGCTTGTAGGGGTCAAGGCCTAAGGTACCTCAGTGGTTTATACTAAGGAGGCAGGTTTTCTTTCCAGACTTTTTGAAAATGTCTGCCTGGCTCATGTATTGACTTTGACTAAGTTGTTTCAGTCTTCATTTTGCCTTCAAGAACTTACCAGGATGTTATTGTCTGGTAAATAACTTTTACAGACTTATTTGTTTTTAGGCAAAAGATTATTTCAAGGTTCATTATTTATTTTTTTATTATCAGCAGCAGCTTCTGGATATTGTAGTTATCCTGCACCAGTTTGATCTTATTTGTCTTCACTGACAAAGGCCAGTCAGACAGAAGTGTTCTAGATGTGTCTGATGGTCCCCTCCAGAGGCAAGATAGTATGATTAAAAAAAAAGAAAAAGGGGCTGGGGGTGGGGGGGCAGGGATGGTAAATTGGGATTCGGTGAAAATGTACAAAGGTAAACTTCAATAAGGCAGCATGGGGACTAGTCCTGCTCTTTTATCATTTATTGGCCAGTGTTCTCACAGCCTGCTGGGAGTTGTCCCACTTATTCCACCATACACACCCTGCCACGTAGTTGAACCCTCCTAATATGGGATAGGCCCTGCTTCTCCTGCAGTCTGTTGCCTGATCTGATATCAGGCCAGTGGGAAGGTTTGCTTACATTTTCACTCCAACTTCATTTCCCAGAGCATCTTATTCTTGGCTATACTGAACTCAGGGGCACATTGATAGCAAAAGGTCCTCAAATCAGATTCAGAACTAAGTGGAAATACATGAAGAATGAATCAGCCTTTGTGCAAGCTCATATTTCATCTCCAAACACATCAACTGTAGCAAGCTGTCCTATTTTGAAGTTGTGAGAGATTTTTTTTTAAGAAAGAGAGGCATTTAAATGTCTCCAAGTCAATTTCATCCTTCTTTTCCTCTAGTCATTCATGGATTGTCGCTCCCCTACCACCGTGAGTAATTTGTTTCCTCATGTTTACAACATCAGACATGGCTTTTGATTATATATTTTGTGTTTGGAAATGAACTCATCAGTTCAGTTGTAGATAGCACTGACTTGAGCCCTTAGCATGGCAAAATGGACCTAGATGTCAAGTACTTTTTATCATTCTACAAAGTGACTGACTCCATCTGACCTCTGGGAGGATGGGTGAATATTGTCAGTGCACGTTGTGTAGCGGACATCCCAATCTCTTTTCCCTTTTTCTGTGCTGTCTTGATAGGCCTGAGTTTTCTTTTGTTGTGTGGTATTCCACTGACACTCTCACCCTGGATTAAAATCTTAATTAACTTGAGTGTCAGCCTGTCTTCCTATAGTTAAAAAGGGAAAGAAAGGGAGGTGGAGGAGGGTAAAGGGAATGTGGTACATGGGATCATGAGATGTACCCAAATCTACTGTGGTGGGCACCAATATTGTGGGTGGAACTGCTGTTTTTCTTTGCTCATTTTACCCCCTGTGAGCGTAGTTTGTTACTGATTTTCCGTCTTTGTCAGGAGCCTTCAGAAAGTAGATATTGGAGTATAGAAGAAGGGCAGATCTGGGTTAGAGCATGACCTCATGTTATTAGGCCGACATAGCCACAAAATGAAGTTGCTTTTGTGTTTGTTTGTTTTCCTGTCTTTCTAGTGTTACTTGAGAGGGAGGGAGGGAGAATGACTGTTAGCAGTCATTCGTTACCACGGACACAGAGACTGGCTAGTCGAAGCGGAGTGAGTGTCTGGGTCACCTTCCTGACAGAAATGACACGCTTGATCAAAGGCTGGCCATTTGCTGCTGGGATGCCTTGGTCTTTGCGCCAAGCTGTGCTTGCCTACTTGTCTGACCTTGGCCTCGCATCATGAGAGTTTGTGTGGCAAATAAAGGATATTATGGCCCCGGCTAGTGCTCCTTTGGTATCCCCTTCATCCCTTATTTCATCTTGTCATTCTGTTTTTGCCCAACTTTATGAGCTCCCAGCCTTTCAAGGAAGTCTTGATGGGGCTATGTAAGCATGGTTGATTGAATGAAGGATGGACATTTGGCATATACATATATATATTAGGGGTGCAACGATACTCGTATCGATATTGAACCGTTCGATACAGTGCTTTCGGTTCGGTACGCATATGTATCGAACAATACAAAATTTTAAATTTATTTTATCAACTTTCCTTCTGACGATCCTGTCTGTGTTGAGCGCTCAACAGAGCAGCGCTCGACAGTGCAGCCTAGGCGGAGTAGTCGAACGCAGATTCACGGGGCGCAGGGCAAGCTAGCGAGACAGAAGTTAAGCTCTCCTTGCAACATGGCAAATTGAACCTCCCCCACCCTAATTCAGATCTGGCGTTTGGAACTATTTTGGTTTTCATGTGAAGTATGACCCTGAAGGTAAGCGCGTCATGGACTAAAGTAAAACAGTTTGTTGGATGTGCCACGCAATGCTCAATTACATGGGTGGGAGCTAGTGTGTTAGCGCAGTTAACTCGTTAACGTTTTGGCCGTCCAGCCCCATGCACGGGCTATCTGCGGTAGCTCGTTAACGGAGATTTGCCGTGTTGTGGCGTTAACGTCATTTCAACGAGATTTATATATATATATTTCTCGTATATGTTCACATGTAAAATGTGACATTGCAGCCACTATGACAACTCTCCTGCCTTCATCTCCGTGTCTCTTTTTATTTTGTCAAGAGAGCATATCATTTGAACTCAAGGTGGAGCATAAACAACTCATCATTTCGCTCTGAGTACGGCAGATCTTTTATGAATTAATGCTATTCTGTCATCTTCTTATGCAATCCCCACTGTTTTTTTTTTTCAAGCCCTAAGCTAGTTACCCAATGGGCCTCCTACAGCAAATGGCAATGTTTCTTCCCTTGTAAAGTACTCATAGCTCTTTATTGGAGATCACTGCACTGTCTGTATCTTTCAGCCGAACATCAGTGTTACCATATAAATCTGAAATTAATTCTGCAGCCAGGGTAAAAAGGTGAACAGTCATAACAGTCATAACAGTAAAAACTCTCGATCTACTCTCTGTCCTGTCCTGTTTTTTTGTTGTTGTTTTGTGTCTTCGTTTCCATCTTTCTGCTGTAAGAGAATATCTTTGCATCTGAAATGTGCATTACTGCACCACTAAGGTCAACTCAGCTCATTTAAAAAAACAAAGCATTCAGTGAGCTGTAGGTCCACGAGTCTGCTGGCACACAAGAAAGATTTATTGTCTGCCCTGTGCTGGTGCTGCCGCTCCTCGTTACCAGCCAACTCTGACCCCGTCCTGCCGAAACCACAGAGATGCTTAATCTCCACAGACAACTTCTGTATGAATACATTTTAGTCAGTGTGGATCACCACAGAGCCCAGAGTAATGCCCTGGCATGGGTTGACACCATACACCGCCGGGAGGACTGGGTGAGAGAGCAACAAAGGAAAAGGGAGAGACATCTGCTATGGTCACCCACCCTGCAATGCCCTATTGTACCAGAAGCCATAGCATCCCTGTGGCTTACTCTACTCTTTTTCTGTATGGCTGAGTGTGTATTGAAAACAGTGGAGATGGGAGGTGGGATGGAAAGCAAGCAGGAATAAGGGGATGCTTTGCCATATGGCTGATTCCCTGCTCGAGTTGAGAGAGATGAGCAAAGGGAGTGCTGGCACTGGAGACAAACAGAGAAAGCACTGTGGAAGTATTTTTTCGTTGTTGATATTTTTTTGCAAATCATTTAATTTTCCAACGCACTGAGAATCTTATTTAACTAAAAGTCACGAGTTAATAACCAGCTTCTTGTTGTGGTGTTTTTTTGTTGTTTGTTTGTTCATTTTTTTTAACACTGAACACCAGTCAACTTGAATTGTTAAGGTGATTATTTGTGTTTTGTGGGCACAAGAAGCAAGCAGACGGATGGAGCCACATACAGACCTTTTATTTTGCTGTGCTCTCTCTCGTTCTTTTCAAGAATGTGCCTAGAAGATGTAATGTCTACCAAAACTCTGTCTGTCTGTAAGAAAGTGATGGAACTTTGAGAAAGGGAGCAGATTTGATTATTCTTTTTTGTACTGAAATTATTCCGCTTGATTCATAGTAATCCTAAAAGCTCCTAGTCAGCATTGTGAGTTCAAGAGACAATAGCCTCTGTTTGTGCAACTTATGGACATCATTCAGTAGCACTTGTGATTTGAAGCATCCACTGGTTCATCAGTGACATTTCAGAAGAGCACAGTAATCACCTCATGACATTAGGCACCTTAGGTTAAAATTGCTTTGGCTTACAATCATAATGTTGAACACAGAAAGCAGAGTAAAGCACCAATTTCAGTTGTTTGTGTTGGACGATGCATTTATTACACTTTTGCTTTTTATTATTTTGTTATATATCATATTATTTAAATATCTTCGTAAAATATAAATACAGGGTAGGGGCTAAGATATCAAGGGAATTGAGTACTCTGCCTCTTGGTTTGAATATTTCAGCATCCCCAGTCAGACTATGTGGTTTTTAAAGGACTGTTGATGTTGGGAAAGAATTTGCTGTGACAGCAAAGTGCTTGATTCCAACACTTCCAACATGATTCTCACAACTCAAGACTCAGTTGCATAACTTAAATTAGCCACTGCCGTTGCAGCAGGGGTCTAAACAGTTCTGGATCAGTAAAATCAGCAGGGACATTTGGGAAACTTGAGCTCTTTACTTTAGTGTGTAGCTTAGCTTACAAAATGTGCAGGCTGGTCCCTGTCCTGCAGTCCACATTTATTGACTCTGTTTTTTTACCACTTGATTGTGATTTCATTAAAAATATATTGTTCAATAATCACAAACAAGCTCTGTGATTTGTATTACTTTATATACCTTTCCAGTGTAACCACAGTATGTTATACACACTGGTTACATTATAACACATTACAACATTATACTGTGTAGAGAATAAAAAGATTAAAATAATCAGATTCTGATGGAATACTTACTTTATTATTTGTTGTGTAGACTATAAACTAGCTTGTATATTCTATATTATACTTAAATGAAAATGATTAAAAAAAAAGAGATGTTAATGGCACTCTTTAATAAAATCTGTGGAGAAAGGAAATTCACAAATTGATATTTTAGGCATTCACAAAGGCTGACTTAGAACAAGTACAACAGCATCAGAGCTCCCATTGTAGTGCTAATAAATATATACATACATTAACCAATCAAGCGTCATATAGCATGAGAATCAACATTTGGTTTAACAGTTTATTGATAATGCCTTGACTGTAAAAATAGCAGAGTGAAGGGCAAACACACAAGAGATAAAAGCAGTAAGGTGAGGGAGATGGTTACAAAAAACACTGATTGACTGAGCAGGTCATCTACTAATCTACTAAGTTGGTGGTTTGATCCATGGCTGCTGTAGTCTGCATTTCAAAAAAAATCCTTGGCCAACATACTGAACCCCACGTTACTCTCCAATGTCTCCATTGGAGTGAAAATGTGTGTGAATGTTAGTTAGAAAGCACTTAAGGACAGAAAAAAGTGCTTATATAAATGTGTGTGAATGGGTGAATGAGGCTTGATGGATAAAGCGCTTTGAATTCTCAAGCTGAGTAGAAAAACAATATATAAGGCTAGTCCATTTACTATTTACTGTCCATTTATCAGTCAATTATTTTTAAGTTAAGTAAAGCATGGCCGTTGCTTTACCAGGGCAAAGATCTTAATCACACCTGACTGTAATCTACCAAACTGGAATGCTTTTCTTTAACAGACCAAAAAGAAGCTGTGTAGTCTGTATAGTCCCTGCAAAGGTGTAACACCACCATGTTATCAACTAGCAACAAGAGACGGATGTATTTTGTGCATTTATGTGCATGTTTGCCTTTTGGTTCTTATTATTATTATTCAAGTTTCCTTAGTAGTTGTTTTCATTTGTGTATCTGTGGATGGAGGGATGAATTACTTGTGAGAATGCAAATATTTTAGTGCAAACCAAAAACCTTAATCATCATGCTGTTTCAACCGTGGTCAAAGACTGACATGATCAAAGTTAGGTTTCAAACTTACTTGCAGTCAACTCTATCGGCTGTGTTCTTGAAGGGCAGCTGTATTAGACATTTAAACAAAAGTTGCGAGGGAGTGTTGGTGTGATCTTAGTGGAAGACTTTGTTGACATTTCTTCAGGCAACACTGATGGATGTCACTGCTGCAATATGCACCCATATATATGCCTCTAAAAGCCAAATATTTGTTTTCTTTTAATCTCTTTGCAGTCTGATGGGTTGACATATGACAGTTTAGAGCGTTTGAAAAGTCAACTTATTTCTTTACACTTGACAATTTAGTATCTTTTTTCCTTCTTCTGGCATCTGAATTGTCCTTATGTGGAAAACCCATCCATCTGGTGCTTGGAGCGGACTAAAACTGACACTATATGTTATTTGCAGAGCGAACAGCAATCATAGAGAGATCATTTTTGTTGCCACAGCCAATCCCCTTAAAGTTTCTCTGTCTCTCTGTCTGATACTGTGTGTCCTCCATACGTTTGTTTTCTTCTTTCTCTTCTTCTATTATTTTACTTTCAAAATGCCTTTATTTTTTATGTCATTTCTCTCTTTTGCCTCATTTTCTCACTGCTTTTGTCACTTTCTCCTTCTCTGGCTGAGTCTTTCCTTGTTCTTCCGTCTCGTTGTCACTTCCTCTCTCAGCAGCATGTTTTGTCATTTCTCTCGCGGTTCCTGTCTTTTGCACACCGTCATACACACACACACACACACACACACACCTAAATTCACAAGCACACACAAACACAGACATAAATAAATCTTCCTTGTGAAGTCCCTAAAGTCAGAGAGAATATGATTTTCAAAATCCACAAAAAAACTGACTTGAACAGATTTTCACATTATTTTACTTGAAAAATAACAGTCTAACCTAACCTAGAGCTGAAATCTGGCAAATCAAACTCTCCAAGGATTCATCTGAGGTTTAGGCACAGTATTTAGGGCTTTATAATGTGCTCTGTAAAGGGGGGGCTGTTATATCCTGAGAAGAGAATTTCATCCTAAGGGCTTTGTGTAATCCTTATCTCAGTATACATATTGTATCTTTACCCGGGTGTATATGTTAGCTTGCCTCTCCTGAATGGTAATGGTGACTAATGGCGACAATATATGCTGATTTGGAAGCCACATACACAGCCTCACTTCTTCCACTTCCTTTTTAAGTGCTTATGTTGTCCATGTGTTTATGAACTGTATGGATTGACAAATTGGATAGAATCTCATCAGGCATAAATAATGGCAGCTATCTGTAAATAGCATTGGAGCAGAGGAGCAACAGATGCTGCTCCTGGTGAAGGAGAAAAGCCTGCTCTCCTCCACTGAGCCTGCTCCCCACATGCTGCCACTCACGTATTTGGCTCCCATTAACACTGATCTATATTAATTCCTTGGAAAAAAGGATGAATAAGGAAGTTGATTAAGGAAATGAAAATCTATTCTGCTGAGCCGAAGCTCAATGTGTTCCAGTCTGTTTCACACTGTGAGATTTTTAAACCTTAATGGCTATCCAGTTAGTCACAGATCAACGAAGCAAAACTGGGACACAATATTTATTTATCCATCTACTTATTCTTTTATAACATTACCGCACTCTCCTTCAAATTTCTTCTTAGACTGATGAGTGCTTGGCTACTGAAAGAAGAACACTGAAGTCACAACCTGTGTGTTGACAATAAACATCTATCTTTATGAATACTTATCATCTCTCAAAGCAACTACTCTAGCTCAAATTCTGCATGTGTACAAAACTCAGTCTACTACAGTAGTTTGATGAAATGTACCTGGCACTGATCAATAGTTGAAATGAAAGCTAACGCCCTGCCATGTCCACTGAGGCTTGTATCCTCCCATTGATTTCCGGCCAGGCATTTGCTCACCCCAGCCAAGGTCCGAATGTAATTTAAGTGTTGTGTGGGGACGTGTTTCTAGCATAGAACCTGACATGGTGTGGTCAACAGCCCCAGGCAGTGAATGAGCTCTCAAGTGGCAAACAGCATCAGCGAGACGTATTTCCTCTTCCAGCTCACCTAACGCCTCCTCGTCAAATTAAACGATAGAGACTGGAGGGCTTTCTGCGAGCCTTCGGCATGCTTTCACCCTTCCATCTGTAAGAGGACAAGGCAGGCTGATGACAAACACCACTGCGCACACATGCAGGGGAAAAAACACTTCAATTATTCCATATAAAATGGCATCAACTCTCGACCCTCTACTTCAGGAAATTAAATTTCAAAATGGACCGTGGTTACGGCAGCAAAACAAAGGCACTTGATGATTAAGGGTGGATTTTAATAATGCCAGATTTTCTACGCAGGTCTGGAGTATATGGGAAATGAATGTAATAATATCCAGGTCTCGAAAGGTTAGAGAATTGAACAAAAAGCCCCAAAAAGTATGGAGCATAAACTTTTTCACTGATGCTATCTGGAGTTATTGAAGCTACCATCATCCAATGTCTTTTGATGCTTTGTTGTTGTGTATGAGAACACACAAGATACTGTTATGGCGATATGACTGTAACATAAGCTTATTAGGCTTTTGGCCACTGATTTTAATATTGCATCTGTGCAACCATGAGCTCATAACAGCATACAATATGCTGTGCTGAAAGGTAACATAAAGCACAAAGGCATGTTTAAAAATGAGACATTCTTCACAGTTTCTGTGTAGACACACACAAAGGACGTCACCAGCTTCAACATCCAACTCCTCAGCTGGGAGAATAATTGTTCTGGGACATTGATGGACTGTCAGGAGTCACATGAGCTTGTTTCCTCTGTTCTCTTTTCTTCCCCTCTTGCCTCGTGACACATACAGACACTACGGAAGCACCTTGTGTTCGCCATGCATAGAGATAAACTGCATATTGCATTCTGTTTCAAGTGTTACAAATCTCTTGCAATAATATAATAAAAGATGTATTATTCATTGGTTCTACAGTTTCAGAGGGGTGGATGAAATATGCATAGGGCGCGTGTGCTATTTCAAAAAGCCAATGTTGGTCGACGTTTGACGGGTGATGAGTGAACGTCACATTGTGACTCTTGTGTCATCAAAAGCTGGCAGTGGCAGATTAGTTGAGAGAGGAAAGCATGGGCAGTTTGGGGGCCACTTTGCTGCTGGGAAAATAAGTGTAATACTTAGAAAGAGAGGAATGGTGGTGTAAATAAGCATACATTTTCAATCTACTGTATGATGAGAATCCATTTGCAGTCCCCAGGTGTGACAAACAAAAGGTTTGGATGTTTTGTTCCAGATCTGTCTAACTGGTTTTGCTTTATTTCCCATTGAGATGGGGTGCACAGGGAGTGTGGGATTGGGGTGCTGGGGGTGCCAACTGAGTAATTTCACTGTCTGCTCTCTGCAGAGGGTATAATTGCAGACCTTAAAATACCCATTCTGCTCTGGCATGTGTGAAAAGCTTAAGGGGGAGGGTAAAAATTACCAGTCACGGGGGTATGCAAACATGTGGCTTGCATGTGTTTACGTGTGTGAGACAAGCATGGTTGAACAGAATGCGAGAGCTCATAACACAGTAGCATGAATACTACAATACATATATATTAATGTGGAGGAACAGTAATGAAAAACATGTTTCCATTGTTTCATTCCAAGAAACCTCATCACAACAGAGTATATTTATGAGGTATAATAAAATGCACTATATTTTTTGGGCACATATTCTATTTTATGTTGGTGATTTCCAAGTGTTTTTCTATTGGCTTGGGGGCCTGTGTGAATGAGTAATAGACAGAGTAATGGCTTCATCGTCGCCTGGCTAAATGTGTTTTTCTTCCTTGTGTCTTGCAAATACAAAAACAGAAAAAAAAAACTGCCAAAAAAATGATAAATAGCAGCTACCCAATTACTCTGGCATCGCTGTATTCAGGAATTTATGTTTACATTATCAAGATGTACCACTGCTCTGCATGACAACACCTTGCCACAGAAACAAATGGCATTTACATTTCCTCTGGGTGGTAGCTAGGTGCACGTTCCTATTTATTTTGCCAGTTTCCCTCCTGAAGTAATGGGAGGCCCTGACCTAGAGCCTCTCTGTCAGCCCATTAGAGAGTGTGGAGAGCATTGCATCGGCACCTCTGCTGTTCTGCCACTCACAAACACCCCCTAGAATCAACACAAACAATCCTACCCCTCCTGCCCACATACACACAGAGACAGGCAAGATGAAGCTGGGGCATTGATTTTATAATGATGCCCTGGCTCCTTCCAGCCATGGAGGAATTGGAGCTGGCTGAGCTGAGCTCTTGGTGTGCAGAGAGTTTTTTGGATGGGAGCCCTGCTGGTCTCTGGGACTAGTCCGGTGGAGAGGCTAGGCTACAGCCGTGTGCAGTCGGTGGATCCAGAGCATGTAGAACATGGAGAGGCAGCCGTGCCCAACTTTACAGAAGCACTCGGAGCCAAGCGTCCCTCCTCAGCACACACAGACCTGCAACTGCCAATCAAAGCAGCCTCGGGCGCTGCCACTGCCTTGTGCGCATAAATTAGCATGTATTTGCATAAGAATCCACTCGTTTAGCAGACCCACTTGGCTCTCCCCCCAAATGGCATTTTCTCGCTCCCCCTCCCTCTATCTCTCACTTTTCCTCTCCTTATCCTTTTACAAGCACCGATAAGAGCTAGAAAATAGTGTGTTAACCCTTTTCATGCCAAACCCCTCTTGAAATAAATTAGATGTGCATGAGCTTGGTTGTTGTTGGTTTGCAAATGAGAAAATTTAACCAACAAAATAATTTGAAAACAAACAAATAGGGGTGCACTAATGTATTTAACTATGGCATCTGTGTTCTGCTGTTCTGCGTCACATTTTCAGAATAATGGTAGAATAATTGTTCTGTTCCCAGCAACTTTAAAATGTCTTTACCCCTTAACAGTTGCACCACATTTTATGGGCCATGTGCAGTCATGTTGGATTTTAAATCAAGCAATCATGATGTAATTGACTCTGTCAGTTTTAATTTAAGGGTTTTAAGAAAAGTATTCCTTGAAGAGTTTAGGTATTACAAACATTAGTATACAAACATATAGTTCCCCAATTTTTAAAAGGGCAATTTGACAAACTAACATATTGTTTAAAATATGGTTTGCTTTCAAAACTTGGATCAAAATCTGTGTCAGCCAGTGATTGCCTGACATCTAAAACTTGTAGACATCACCAAATGCTGTGTTTCCTCCCTTGAGATACTTCAACAGGCTTTTACTGCAGCCACCTTCAGTTAGCGCTTGTTTTTGAGACTTTCTGCATTCAGTTTTGTCTTAACTGTCAACTTAAAAGGCTGCTCAATTGGACTGAGACAGGGTGACTGACTTGGCCATTGAAGAATATGACACATCTTTGCTTTGAGAAGCTATCCGGTTGTTAAGTCTGACGTCACTAGCCGTGTCTGGGCCTAAACTCCGCTGCAGGTCCATATATCAAACGATCACTATGGCATTACTGAGAGTTGAAAAACTGTCTAAAGTCTTTCATCTTTAATAAAATGATCAGCGTTCTGCTCTACCAGGTGTAACAATTGAGTTTAACATCCAGGCATCCATGAAAACGGAATTTATGACATTTAACGGAGTTAGAAGTTAGCAGGAAGTTAGCTCGCTAGCTTCTATCTAAATACAATATAGCATGTCCTGACTGCGGGGTTTTGGAAACAAATTAAAACGTACAGCTCTGTTATCACTTCCAACATAAATGAAGACAGAAAACTAAACAGCAGTGACGTTTGTAGGGTTACTGAAGTTTGGCTAGCTGGTATATAATGATGTGCTACGTGACCGCTAGCGACACAGCTATGTTAGCATAATATAAACAAGCTAACTTTTTTTCCACTCGATAAAAGTTAACGTGAGTGTTCTCGGTGGTCAGGAACAAATGTAATCGCATGGCAGGATGCTGTAAAAGGACCAAACTTCAGCCAGGAGAACAACTGAGATAATCCATCCACAATACGAGGTTAGTCATTCATATACTGCTGCATGGGCTGGGCTGTAGTTACATCCTAAGGTTTTAAAAACTGAGCTTAAATAAATGATTAGCGGTAATAAAAGCCAAGGAGGTCAACAGTGATCACTGACTGTTTTAGGAGCTTTTTGAGATTAAATAGAAGAAAATACAAAACATTAAACATGTTAACAACACAAAAGCCATATTAAACGCAGACTACTTTAGGCCCGGAAGTAGGATTCGTCACGTCATCACTTAACTACCGGATAGGTTTTGTTACTATTGCTACTATTGCTTTTGCAGTATCTACATTTGCCTTTGGAACCAATCAGTTTTGCAAACTACACCTCAGTCTGAGCATAGTTCTATACACCTCAGAATTCATTCTGTCACATTGTCAGTAAACACAAGTGACTCATATCCATTGGCGGCCAAATATGCGAACTTTGCCTCCGCCATGTTTGATGGATATAGTGGCATGCTTTGGATCATTAGCTGTTCTTTTCCTTCTCCACACTTTTTTTATTCCAATCGTTCTGTTATAAGATTTACCAGTATGGCTACAGTATTCAAAAAACAACTTTAAATTCTTTTTTCACATGGTTCAGGCTCATTAACACACAGCGGGAAGAAGGGCATGCATGCCTTTATAAAGTACAGCTTAGAAAATTCCAATAATAAAATTCAGTTACTGGTCAGTGATGGTTGAAACTAAGGTGAATGAGACAGAAGCAGAAGATGAGATAACATGAATTTTCACAGCGAACAGTCTGTCAAACCACCATGCAGACAGTCTGGTGGAGATTAATAAGTAAAGAACAGAAAGACCTACCCATTGCCCTCAGCGCAAGTTGGAATGTGGTAATTGGCTAGGATTGTGCCTTTGGAGTCAACTTGAAGCTGTGCACGTGAAGATTTCTCTAACTTTGTTGTATTTTTCTCACCCTTTGTGCTTATTTTCAGTATGGTTCAAGTGTTCTCATCTAGTACATTATTGAATGTGTTCTTTGGTTTGCAAAGCTGGTTGTGATTGCTAAGTGCTTTGCTCTGATGTTTACCCTGCAGACAATCAGTTACCATGGATATATTAAAGCAATGGATGACATATTAAAACATACGTTCTGCATTTACCCATTGAAAGCTCCTCACCAAGTACATGCTCTAAAAAACTGTGATGAATTATGATGAATTGTTTGGCTCCATTAAGCCACACCTCACACACATGGCTTGCATGACACATCTAACTGATTTTATTTCTTTTTACATATTAATTCATTTGAGAAATTTGACTATATGGAGGACAATTAACACCATCTGCTGCACAGTTGTGTACATATGCATGACAAGTAAAAAGTAAATAGTAATATAGTAAAAGGTAGTAATAAGTTTGTTTCTTTTTCTTTTGTAAAACTAGCAGGATTTAATACTCAGTTTGTGCATTTAGAATTATGCGTATGTCTGTATTGTGCTTTTAATATTATGTCCAAATGGCTCAAATCTCAGGAGGCTGCGCTGTCGCTCAGGGGACTGTATTCTATTTCCATGCTCCCCTGCTGGTCCAGGGGAATGTCTGAGCTCCCTGTCATCATCTCTAACCTGTGTTTCCTTCTCTTCCTCATATCTAATATGAGTTACATACACACTCAAAGAAACACACTTACCCAAGAGGCGTGGGCTGTCCTGTCTCATCCCATTTCCTCAGTGCCTTTGATCCCTAACCCTCCCAAAAATACATTGCACACACACCCCTTGCAGTGGTAACATCCTGCCATGCTATTTAAGCTTCCTTGTCTGCTTGGAGCATCCACAGCTTTAGTGCTAGCTTCTGCTGTCTCCTAATGACAGGGTAGTGTGAGAGAAACAGGCTCGGGGGTGTTGGACAACTGGAGGAGGACAAACGGCCCTGATGTACCCACAAAATAAGGAAGACTCATTACTGTCAAGGAAGGGTTAATGCTCACAAAAGGCTCTGGAATGCCCCTCCCAGTGTGTTGCTGCTTGTTATGAGAGCTAATGATGTCAGCGGAGACCCTGCTTGTTGATTAGCCTAAATGGAGGACTAATAGAAGTGCGTGACTGTAATTAATGACTGAAGGGGAGACTAACGAAGACGAGGACACATCACTGTGGTCGTGGGTGTTCCCAGGTAAGGTGTGTCCCTGGACATCATGGTAGGGCATCTTATCAGCTGGCCACACTATCCTTGTGCCATCCCATGCCCTGCCCTGCCCTGTCATAGCATTGCCATGCTATGACACCCACTTCAGCACCCAGACAGGCTTGGCTTTTTGGCCAGGCCTAATTAGCTGTCACAGCAGGTGGAGCAGGGACCAGGAACACTACGGTCTGCTCTCTGACAGCACAGCTCCCCCAGACACTGACCGCACAGGAATAATGTGTGTGTGGGGGACTATGAGTGCACATGACGGTGTATGCGTACTTTTCTCTTTGACTCCATGGGGGTATTTTGTGTGCTCGAGGGTAAAGGAAAAAAGACAAGATGGAATGGTGAAAGCTATGTTAGGATGCAGTGTACACATACTCCTTCACATACAACCAGAAAGAAGACCATTTTATTGCAAACGTAGGTGCAGTGTAGATTTGTGTATGAGTGTGTCTCTGGAAAAGTTTAATTACCTTTCAGTTAACTTTTGCCTGCGAGTGCTCTAGACAGCAATATTTTACTTTATAGTTTCCCCAGAGACTGGACTTCAACAGAATAGAAAACAATGAAAATAAGAAGAAAAATAAGCCAAGAACTAAATAATACAACAAATAAAGACAAAATTACAATGTCATTATACCTGACAGATTTACAGGTTGAAGCAGATGTGTATGTGATTTATAGTCCCTGCGAATTAGACATACTAGATGCTATAGATATCTCTGAAGACACCGCAGACTGAAAAATTAAAGAACTAATTTCAGGTGTAATATGTTTTCTTTGGGCAGATTTGTGGCTGTAAACAATCCTTCAACCTTCCTCTCCCTTAATAGAGGCCCATTTACACGCTTCCTCTTTATCATCAGACCCCATCACCTATCATCCTAGCACAATACATTACTTAGTGTGTTTCCCTCCAGCTCCTTTTGGTTTGTCCCTCTTCTTTTGCTTTGTGTGTGTCCATGCAGTGGCGATACAGTGCATTCTGATGTTCCCTTCTGTATGCAAAGGCCTGTGTAAGCTGCAGTAATACTTCTTTACCGATAGCTCTGCTCACACACGCACGCAGTCACACACACGCTGCGGCTCTACACACTCCCCTGGTTTAATCTATTACCTTTTTTATGTGGCTCAAATATTCAGGCCGTGTTAACCAATGCATCATTATGAGGCGTATAACTGCAAAAGCCAAAGGATTTATAGGCTTAAATAAATTATGTGATCCGATAGTGCAAGTTTTATGAGTTGCAACTTTGCAAATATTCTTTTAAATAATAACAATAAAAGAAAAAAAACAGGAACTGGGGAGTTAGAAGATGAAAGAAAGTGATTTCTACTTCATCCGACTGTTAAAGGCTGCCTGTAACTGCACATCACTTTCAAGCTATTCACTCTATACCTTGTCTTTATAACCATTTCACACATTTTATATGAATTGATGGGTTCGTTTGGGGCATTTAAGCATCAGGCATCCCCCTACTACTGGTTGAATCATTTCCTTCCGTGTCATACATGTGTTCTCCTAATAATTTCTATTGAGCATACTCACATGTGGTGATATCAGATGTAATATGTGAACACATGCAACAGCATACACAGTGATGCATTGTGCATTTTCACTCTAATATGGTTTGCACATGGTCACTATACATCACTTTTGATATTGTGTGAGTAGGTCTATTTGATCCCATTTGGCAGATGGATCCAATTGTCCGGGCTGATATTGGGTTGTGACAGAATGCAATCTAACGGCAGGCTCATTGATGATGATGAGTTCTGTTCCATTGCACTGAGATCCAGTCCAATTTCAAAAGCAAATTCAGCCATTCATCTTCCAAATAATTGTGGCACTTTATCAATTGCTCCCAGTCTTTTATCTATCACTTCGATTGATGTGATCATTTTCACAAACAACCTTCTGTCCTAACGGCATCTTGAAACACACTTACAGGGTTGTGTGCTTATGTGTGTGCGCTAGTCTGTGTCTAAAGGCATCTCTAAAGAAGTCCGCTAGCATAAGCGTGTGTAAATGAATGTGTGCCATGAACAAGGAGATATTGGTGTCTGTGTTTCTATGTAAATGGATATCCACATGCATGCATTTGTTTGTGTAATAACACTCCTCTTTATTATTAAAACAATAGGTCTTCTGTTCCGTTATTAGTATTATTTTTTCTGTGTTTGTTCTGTTCTGTGTGTATGAGACCATTTAAATATGGGTGTCTGCATAATGGGCAACCTCATGCTTTTGTCTTCTATTATTATGCACAGCCTGTGAGTGTGAGTGGATTTTCATGAATACACAGTGCCCTTTTGTGTGTTGACAAGAGAATAGGTTGAATGTAAAGCATGCATCATAAGCAGCTTGTGTGTAAGCATGGCATAGGATTTTATCTTAAAATGCTAAAAGTCCTGCTGCATTCAATAATTTGTTATTTTGTTTTAATTTTTATTGAAAAGAAAATCCTTAAAAGCAAAACAATCAAAGGAAGCTTCCTGTGACTTTTAAGCTCAATGCATCACCGTATCCACATAGTGAAAATAAGAAGACAAATAAATGTGTTCATTGGCGATATTACTCTGCTTTTAAGACTGATGATAGCATTATTGTCCGTTTCTGTTCTGTTCTACGCTGATCTACTTTATTCTTCCATACTCAATGTGCACAAAATACAAAACCTGATATCCTTTTTTAGGTAAACACATGTTTACATATATATTATTAGCCTAAAATAAATACATATTTTGGGTTTTAGGTGTTTGTAGTTTTTATAAATCATAAATCCAAATTATTTCCTTGTATGCGCTATATTGTTGGGGGGTTTTTTGTTATATTTTTACATGATACATGGTTGCCCCTTTTCTTACGTTTATATCAGCAGAGTCTGTCTGCTCTGTCTGTCACTGTTGATGTGAATCAGTTTTTCTTCATACCTATATCCATATTTGCAGAAAATAGCCTATTTATCATCTGAAGCATTTAGACCTAGCATGTATCCTACAATTTAATTAGCTTGTACTACACAGCAAAGCAGTCAATCATCAATTATATATTTCATTGTGAACTAATATAGGAAATTTAAATCTTATTCATTACTTAATGTGCATTTGCACTGTATAATTAACTCAAAATCCCAAGGCACCCCTGGACTTGCCTCAAGGAACACCATTTGGAAATACCTCTCCTAGAAGATGTCGGTAGCTGAGATGTCATGCTTTGTTTATTTAAACATGCTTTATTTATTTAAAACATATACTTACTTTCATATGTACTTGTTTGATTGACACATGTGCTTCATATTAGGTTTATATCGATGATAAAATAACTATCTAAAAACATACTGCACAAAAGAAAAAAAAAAGGTTTTCAACATGTAAATCACAAAGCAACCATAACTATACAGATATGAGAGTTTTGTTCACAATAACCTTTCTCACACATCTGCAAATCATTTAGAACTTCTCATCATTCATATTGGTGTTTTCTTTTCACTGCACACTAGTAAAACAAAAGCTAACCTGGAAATTCAGCATGACTGAATGAAGAACAAGAGAAACATCTCCTCTGGCTCAACTTTTATAAACAAACATTTTGGAGATACTCCCTGTTTGTTGAAACCTTTGTTTTATTTTGAAAAAATCCACAGACCATTTTGAAATGTTTGTGTCCATGCACACTCTGGGGCTTGATTGTTGGATGTTGTAGCAGAGCAAGAGTCCGGCACTATTCTCCCTGCTGCTCTGTGATTTCTCACTGCCGACTCTTTCAACAGCATTGTGGACTGTGTGGCCTCAAGTGCAGAGCCAACCGGCAGGTATACGAGAGGAGCAGAGTAGGATATACACTCATAAATCTGACAGATGCATTGTGTGTCATTACCTTCCACTTATTATTATTCTCTTGCTCCTCTTTATACCGTGAACTACTTTAGCTGTTTTCCCAGGCTGGCTCACAAACATTTGTGCTGTGGCCTTGCAGAGTGACAGATGCTCCTGGGAAGCTACCAGGTTATTGTTGTGATTCTTGCCTTGGCTCTGTGTGCTTGAATCAGGGCATTTAACCTTCCGTGCTTTGGAGCCTGTACTGGCAGCAGTATGTGTGCTGTTATCAGATTGTACTACTTTGCAATTGTGCATGTGCATAGACAAATGTTGACTGAATTAGGAGTTCCAAATAGATCTTTCTGTTGAAAAAAGAACTCAGCATCTTGTTATCAGTAGTGTCACAGTGTCAGGTAAATTTAGAGTCTCAGGTAAATTAAGAGACGCTAAAAGATCGGCAAAGCATAGAGTGAAACCAAACTTCTCCTTCTTGTTCCTAATTTCTGAGAGAAGACATTTACAAGCTTTATCCAGAAATGTTTATATTTATGTTTATTTTAATCATGCTATTAACTGTGTCAAACCTTATTGGCAGGGCTTTTAAAACTCAAAGTCACAATAAGCTATGAAAAAATATTTATCATTATAATTTCCAGAAAATGAAGGCACTTTACAAAATTATGGCTAAAATTATGGTTGTTATTGTTTTCATTTTTGTCAGAGAAAACACTATCTTACTCTTCTGTGTATATTGTTGGTTTCACATTAATACAATGCGTATTGGGAAGTATAAGCAATTAATCAGTGTTTAGAAACACAGTATTAAACAGTGTCTCTAAATAGCCTAATTATGACTTAAGTAATTCATTGGATATTTAGTTACCTGACAAACTTCTCTAATTACACTGAGTTAATTAAAAATAATAATTGATGAGATTTTTACAATGCAAAGGATACAATAATAACAAGTTGAACAATTTTTCTTACATTTTCGACAAACACAAGTTCCCTCTTTGTTATAAAATAACAGATTAAAAGCCCAACATATTAAAACTCCCTCATGTTGACACCACATTAGTTTTATGTGCTGGCAAAATTGCAGTTTTGACTTTAAATGATCACATTTCTAAAGCCAAACAATTAGTTATTTATGCAAAAGAACAGAAATTATTTTTGTATTTTAGAAGTCTGTTATTTCTGACTTTTTCTTTTTCTTTAACTTTGATGTTTCTAGTTTCTCCTCATTCACCAGTTTTTTTTTCATTACTGTTTTCCTTCTGAAATGCTCCAGTATGTACCACACCCACCCACCCACACACACACACACACACACACACACATACATATGGCCCCGGTAATGTCCCTGCAGCCCAGTGAAAGAGAGAGGGAAAGAGAGGGGAGAGAGCAGCAGTCGCCTCACAAGAGCAGACCTCATAAAACTCCCTGTCACTTTGACTAATTTGTTAGTCTTGTCTCACTGTGTTGAATTGTCACCCCCCACTCCCCACCTTCTGATGCACCTCTAGCCAACTTCCCCTGTCCTTCTTTCCACCCCCCTAAATCCATGGGCAGAGGAAAAAAGGTGGAGGAATAAATGTAATATAGCGTACTGGCCATTGGTTGGAGTGATCTAAACAGCAATCCATCTACAGTCAGAGGAAGAACAGTAGCTTTATGGAGCAGAGGATGGTGTGATAGCTCGATTTCTCATCCACTTTCTGTCTGTGTCTACCTCTGTCCCTGCTCCAGAGGAGGCCTTTTGATACGGTAAAACATAAAAACAGAATAGGAGAATAGATCTATTATGAATGCTGTCAGGGCTACAGTCCCCAAGACTAGATTGGGTTGGACCAGGCAAAGCAGGGCAGTGTGGTATAGATTGGTTCAGATGTTCAGCCGGGCCTCTCACAGGACCAAAGAGCCAATACCGGATTCATAGAGATAAATTAAAAGCAAAAACCTCGCTCCAGGAGAGAATCAATTGCCAGGTAATTATGGAGAACTAGAGAGAGATTACAGAGACAAAACACAAATACAAAGATGTTTTCCTAAGATACTGCAGCATAACACCAGGGATTACTGTGTCAGCTAGATTGAAGAAACTTTTTTGCCGTTGATGCCCCCTTTTCTTCCCAAACTGACCCTCAGTACCTAGTCTTTAAATAGGAGCTCAGACTCAAAGCTAAAAATAGGCCACATTTCACCGCCAGCAACCCTCTGCTCAGCTGTCAGCACCCTTTCTCCCTCGTCCTCACAGTGAGGCAGACACAGCCCTCCTTCATGTGTTTTCAAGAGAGACAGGCAGGGTGTGATCACTTTAGCTCTAACCCATCTCCCTCCAACCCACAAGGAAGAACCAACCTCTCTTGGCTCACTGGCCTCACGGGGAGGTCACTGTGAACTCCAATTTAAGAGAGGAATCATTCCCGCTGTGCTGGGCCTGTTTTCCCTCCACACAGACAGAATGTCCTGACGTGTGAGTGATGCATGATGGAAACAGTAATTTGGGCAGGTATAGTGCAGCCAGTGCAAGATCTGGTTTGAAAATGAGCCCTACAGTGACATAATGTTTGTAATTCAAGGTGAAGAAGAGGACTTTGAACATTAGTATAATGCATACTGAGAATGTAAAAACTATTAAATATGTTTAATTTTAGCTTTGTCTTGTGTGTAATATCAGTTTTCATTAGGGCTTCCACAGAGCACATACAGGGAGAAAAATTTATCTATTAAAAATCAGAAAACATACAAACAAACAAAACCACACTGTTGACAGAGATGTCAGTTCCACTCACTGAAACAGATTACTTAACCACAATTCTCTGAACCTCAAAAGGCACTAATATTAATGACAGAAGACAGGGCATATATATCGGTCTAATAATGGTCTGTACATTTCATTTTTTAATCAAGAGCCTCTGTCTCAACCAGTGCCTATGGCTCTTTGTGGGTTCTGTAAGAAAAGTCAGTCTGCATTAAGCATCTTTAATTGAGCTTAAAAGGCTGTAAACGGCATCAACAGCTCCAATGAATTCACTGACGGCGAAACTGCTGAATGATAATGAGAGGCATCAAACAATGGATGGCTTATCAAGATAATGATCCCTGATGACTTGAATGGAGATGAAATAACAGCAAGGACGAATTAATTAACCGGTGTCAATATTATTTTTTCTATTTTGTTATTCATTTGTAACATTTGACTGTGGTGAGGTTTGACATTATGCAGTTGTTGCATGAACAATAGTAAAAACAAAAACAAGAACAAAAAAATCACTATGTTGGGGACATATTTAAGGAAAACCCTGAAACCTTGGTACAGCCTCTGTTATACTATGTGGAGCTTTTAGCTTGCATGGTTTATGCTCATTTCCTGCTTAGAAATCAATACAAAGCTGTTCTGAGTGAATCTCTTTGTCCTCTGGAAAAAAAAGACCAAAAAAGCCAACCCCAAAATATTTTTGTCCTAATGGAAGTGGTCCCTTGCAGGTTTGCATAACCTTCTTTAATAGGCAAAGAGACCTCACTGAATGGGTGGATAAAAATGAAAAATCTATGAATTGTGTGCCGTGTCTTTGCCAATCAACAGATCTCTAATTAAACTACTTTTTGGACTGACATGTCAGACAGCACTCATCAACAAACCAAACGAGGAATTATCTTTTGGAATAAAGGTGCTCCATCTCTCTATTAGACTTTGATATACGTGCAGAATCAATGACAAGACAGTGAATCTTTTTTGGCAGCACATGTTGGCCGAATATCTTACTAAGACACTTAGACACTCAGTCATAAGTGTCATAAGACACTACATTAATTCTCACTGATCCTCTTTAAAGATCTTCCTTTAAATCCACCATGTCACAGTGAGACAATACCTGAATGATACAGTTATTCCAGTTTCAACAGGTCAGTGTGTATTACAGTGTGTATTTTCTTTTTGTTTATGCACTTACAACACATTAAAAACACAATCGAACTTGATTTGTAGATGTGATGAACAATGTAATGTAGTAGAGCAGAAATATGGGTGTAATTGTTGTTTTAGTTAACAAAGTAAGTTATTTGTTTTAGACAGGAAAACATTTGCACAATTTTCTAGTAGAAGTCATGCAAACAGGAGTTTGTGGAAAATTGCTCGTTTATGTACGGCTTAAAGGGGGCAATGCTCAATCACACTTTTGGCAGTTGTGGGTTTTTTAGAACATTCAGAAGCAGCCAAAACTAAATGAGTCTAACTTTGTTAATTTTCTAAATCAAACAAAGTGAAAAGAACCAGAATGACAATGCAAATCATTTTACACTGCATATACAGGTTGGTTAGAAAAACAGATCAGTGTCTCTTTTACAATACAACTGTGCTTTTATGACAGATTGAAAAAATAATGAACCGTCAGTCGATATCTCTATAAAGGGTAAAAAAAAAAATCAAATAGAGGTTTATCATCTGGGCTTTGCACCCTGAATATGAAGATGAATTGCATTTATTATAAGGTTGCCACTCTGCACCTTCTGGACAAGAAGATTTTTCTTTTTCAGTCTGGACTCTTCCTTTCATTTGGTGAGCCACTTTCATCAGTGCCACCGTGATTGGCACAGCTGTTTAAAAGTTATGAGATGAGTAATGTAACTGACTGAAGAGGTAATGATTCATCACCACACCTTCTCCTATAAATATCCCAATTCACCCAAAGCAACTGTCAAGCGTGGATGCTTACTGAAGAACGAAACGAGCAGGTGTGCCTGGATCTGGTTTCATTTTGCATCATGTGTATATGACGCAATGATTCCACTGGGTGTTGTAAATGTATCATTAAAATTAAGCTCAATATGGAAATATTTCATTGCAGCCTTATGAAACTATAGTTTGGAATTAACTTTCATTTTATGGATTCAGCAAAGTGCCTTTTGTTTAGCAACTTTTTGTTTATTACACCAGCTGCATTATAAGGACGTTTTTTGGGAGTTTAAGCCAACACTAACACTCATTCTTCATTAGAAAGAATTGGAATTGATTAAATTTGTGACTTGAGTAGTTAATTCTGTCTGGTGCGCAAAGTTTTACATCATGTTGATGTTTAAGTTTAGGTTTTCGTAGCTGATTAGAATGTCTTTATCAAATTATCAAAGTTGGACGATTAATCATTTGGATACTTTCCAGCTGTTTAGTAGCCTAAGTTGTAGGTAACAACTGAGATAAAGTATTTCAGCTTACAGATGAGATGTTCATCAGACGTCCTCTTAATATCTGGTAATGTTAGTTATCTAAAAACCAGGAAAGAAGTTAAAGAATCAGTCAAGGGGACTCAAGAATGGCTGAAGTGTTTAAGTGTTCACACTATTCCAAGTGTGAGCACTTATTACGAGTGTGAGCACTTATTCCAAGAGAGCAATATTTGTATGTAGAGCATCTGACAGATAGAATTTATTCTTGGCTGCTTTGTGAGCTGTGGTATTCACATACCATAGTGAAACATGGTCAAATGCCAGTGGTGTCCTTGTCTGTCTTTTCTCCCACTGCACTGTTATCAATCAGACACACCGGCCAAAGACAGATACAGTGGGGCAAAAAAGTATTTAGTCAGCCACCGATTGTGCAAGTTCA
>NW_024582363.1:5399652-5474685 GCF_018398535.1 Haplochromis burtoni | reverse complement strand
GAGGAGAGATTTGGAGTGGGACAGCCCTCTGTTATACTATGTGGAGCTTTTAGCTTGCATGGTTTATGCTCATTTCCTGCTTAGAAATCAATACAAAGCTGTTCTGAGTGAATCTCTTTGTCCTCTGGAAAAAAAAGACCAAAAAAGCCAACCCCAAAATATTTTTGTCCTAATGGAAGTGGTCCCTTGCAGGTTTGCATAACCTTCTTTAATAGGCAAAGAGACCTCACTGAATGGGTGGATAAAAATGAAAAATCTATGAATTGTGTGCCGTGTCTTTGCCAATCAACAGATCTCTAATTAAACTACTTTTTGGACTGACATGTCAGACAGCACTCATCAACAAACCAAACGAGGAATTATCTTTTGGAATAAAGGTGCTCCATCTCTCTATTAGACTTTGATATACGTGCAGAATCAATGACAAGACAGTGAATCTTTTTTGGCAGCACATGTTGGCCGAATATCTTACTAAGACACTTAGACACTCAGTCATAAGTGTCATAAGACACTACATTAATTCTCACTGATCCTCTTTAAAGATCTTCCTTTAAATCCACCATGTCACAGTGAGACAATACCTGAATGATACAGTTATTCCAGTTTCAACAGGTCAGTGTGTATTACAGTGTGTATTTTCTTTTTGTTTATGCACTTACAACACATTAAAAACACAATCGAACTTGATTTGTAGATGTGATGAACAATGTAATGTAGTAGAGCAGAAATATGGGTGTAATTGTTGTTTTAGTTAACAAAGTAAGTTATTTGTTTTAGACAGGAAAACATTTGCACAATTTTCTAGTAGAAGTCATGCAAACAGGAGTTTGTGGAAAATTGCTCGTTTATGTACGGCTTAAAGGGGGCAATGCTCAATCACACTTTTGGCAGTTGTGGGTTTTTTAGAACATTCAGAAGCAGCCAAAACTAAATGAGTCTAACTTTGTTAATTTTCTAAATCAAACAAAGTGAAAAGAACCAGAATGACAATGCAAGTCATTTTACACTGCATATACAGGTTGGTTAGAAAAACAGATCAGTGTCTCTTTTACAATACAACTGTGCTTTTATGACAGATTGAAAAAATAATGAACCGTCAGTCGATATCTCTATAAAGGGTAAAAAAAAAAATCAAATAGAGGTTTATCATCTGGGCTTTGCACCCTGAATATGAAGATGAATTGCATTTATTATAAGGTTGCCACTCTGCACCTTCTGGACAAGAAGATTTTTCTTTTTCAGTCTGGACTCTTCCTTTCATTTGGTGAGCCACTTTCATCAGTGCCACCGTGATTGGCACAGCTGTTTAAAAGTTATGAGATGAGTAATGTAACTGACTGAAGAGGTAATGATTCATCACCACACCTTCTCCTATAAATATCCCAATTCACCCAAAGCAACTGTCAAGCGTGGATGCTTACTGAAGAACGAAACGAGCAGGTGTGCCTGGATCTGGTTTCATTTTGCATCATGTGTATATGACGCAATGATTCCACTGGGTGTTGTAAATGTATCATTAAAATTAAGCTCAATATGGAAATATTTCATTGCAGCCTTATGAAACTATAGTTTGGAATTAACTTTCATTTTATGGATTCAGCAAAGTGCCTTTTGTTTAGCAACTTTTTGTTTATTACACCAGCTGCATTATAAGGACGTTTTTTGGGAGTTTAAGCCAACACTAACACTCATTCTTCATTAGAAAGAATTGGAATTGATTAAATTTGTGACTTGAGTAGTTAATTCTGTCTGGTGCGCAAAGTTTTACATCATGTTGATGTTTAAGTTTAGGTTTTTGTAGCTGATTAGAATGTCTTTATCAAATTATCAAAGTTGGACGATTAATCATTTGGATACTTTCCAGCTGTTTAGTAGCCTAAGTTGTAGGTAACAACTGAGATAAAGTATTTCAGCTTACAGATGAGATGTTCATCAGACGTCCTCTTAATATCTGGTAATGTTAGTTATCTAAAAACCAGGAAAGAAGTTAAAGAATCAGTCAAGGGGACTCAAGAATGGCTGAAGTGTTTAAGTGTTCACACTATTCCAAGTGTGAGCACTTATTACAAGTGTGAGCACTTATTCCAAGAGAGCAATATTTGTATGTAGAGCATCTGATAGATAGAATTTATTCTTGGCTGCTTTGTGAGCTGTGGTATTCACATACCATAGTGAAACATGGTCAAATGCCAGTGGTGTCCTTGTCTGTCTTTTCTCCCACTGCACTGTTATCAATCAGACACACCGACCAAAGACAGATACAGTGGGGCAAAAAAGTATTTAGTCAGCCACCGATTGTGCAAGTTCCCCCACCTAAAATGATGACAGAGGTCAGTAATTTGCACCAGAGGTACACTTCAACTGTGAGAGACAGAATGTGAAAAAAAATATCCATGAATCCACATGGTAGGATTTGTAAAGAATTTATTCGTAAATCAGGGTGGAAAATAAGTATTTGGTCAATAACAAAAATTGCATCCCAAGAACACCATACCTACTGTGAAGCATGGGGGTGGAAACATCATGCTATGGGGCTGTTTTTCTGCCAAGGGGACAGGACGACTGATCCGTGTTAAGGACAGAATGAATGGGGCCATGTATCGTGAGATTTTGAGCCAAAACCTCCTTCCATCAGTGAGAACTTTGAAGATGAAACGAGGCTGGGTCTTCCAACATGACAATGATCCAAAACACACCGCCCGGGCAACAAAGGAGTGGCTCCGTAAGAAGCATTTGAAAGTCCTGGAGTGGCCTAGCCAGTCTCCAGACCTCAACCCCATAGAAAATCTGTGGCGGGAGTTGAAAGTCCGTGTTGCTCGGCGACAGCCCCAAAACATCACTGCTCTCGAGAAGATCTGCATGGAGGAATGGGCCAAAATACCAGCTACTGTGTGTGCAAACCTGGTAAAGACCTATAGTAAACGTTTGACCTCTGTTATTGCCAACAAAGGTTATGTTACAAAGTATTGAGTTGTATTTTTGTTATTGACCAAATACTTATTTTCCACCCTGATTTACGAATAAATTCTTTACAAATCCTACCATGTGGATTCATGGATTTTTTTTTTCACATTCTGTCTCTCACAGTTGAAGTGTACCTCTGGTGCAAATTACTGACCTCTGTCATCATTTTAGGTGGGTGGGGGAACTTGCACAATCGGTGGCTGACTAAATACTTTTTTGCCCCACTGTATTCTTAAGTGAATGTACACACAAATACACAAGTGTACACTCTGAAATATACTGTCCTTTAGTTAAAAAATGTAAGAAAGTTTCTCTCTTCCATACTTGGTCCAACCCTTTGCGATTCCAGATGACTTTTACTCATCATAACAGTATGACTCACTCCTGGAGATTAGAACTGAAACAATGAATCTCTATGCATAAAGAAAATATGAACAGAAAGAAAATATGGACAAATGGGAAAATATGGACAGAAAAAAGTTAGTAACAGAAAAAGACAAAAAAAAGAGAGATGAAGAGAAAGAGAGATGGGTTCTCTAAGTGCAGTAGCACACAGGCACATAGCTGTGAGTTCCCAGGCAAGTCAGCATGAGCTGCCTATTTGTCAGCATTGATCAACCCATTAAGGGGCTGTGGTGGGAAGCATATTGGTTTTGGAGGCCAAAGGGGCAGGGAGAGACAAAGATAAAGCAAGACGGGGGGTGGTTGAACTCCTTTCAGCCTCAGCAGCCACATGTCTGCAGGATGAAAGCTTGTAGTCTTCGTCTCGAAAGTCTACGCAGTTCATTTCACAGGGCCCAATGGGAAGGTATTAGATATCATTTGTCTTACAGCATCTCTGGAGGCTCCACTGTATGTGTTATCTTAGCTTCCTGCCACTGCAATGCTAATAAGGAACTAGCTAGCTTCTCAGACATTTAGAACGTCACTTGTCATCTTTCTCAGTGTGTCTGTGTGCGCGTGTGTGTGTGTGTGCACGCAAAAGGTGGGTGGTGGGGTGGGGGTGGGTCTTGGCCCAAGGGGAAAGCAGGCAGCCTCTTCCCCCAGCCTCTGATGAATTCATATAATTAACTCTGCCTTGATCTGTTGGCTAATCCTGCACTCAGTAATAAGGGATTAAAATGTCACCTAAGCCACCTGCTGTTATTGAGCCCCAAGACTTTTGTGCTCCTGTGTGTGTGTCACAGTATGTGAGAGAAAGAGAGTGAAGATTAAAGTAAAGTTGAATTTTACAATTTCTGTGTAGCAAGCTGGAAACATTCTGTTTTTCCTCAAGAAAATGTATGCAGAGGACACTATAAAGTAGCTCAGAGAAGCAAACATGTTAACTCCAGCCATATGCAAGTGAGCACCACTCACAACCCCAAAGTTTGGCAAAAAAAAAAAATGAATTCCATAATTTGGCAGGGAGCTGGAGCAGAAGTTGCAACAGACTCCCTCGAAAACTCATTGTCACAGTCACTAAAAAGGGACATGAAAGTGGGGCATGCTTGAAGGTGGGGGTTGAGAAATCTCTTTTTTCCCCTCCTTTCTTACTGTGACCTCCTTGGATGAAGTAAAAAAAAAATAAGAAGAAGAAAGAAAAGCGTGCCAATTGGTTGGCTAAATGCCTACAGACCAACAGCCAGCTTGCCTTGCCTGCCTTCTGGCCACCTCCACTTGGTTTCCTAGCAACCCCAAGTGTACTTTGGGCTGCTTAATGACTCTTGTTGCTGCAGTGGCTCAGGGGCTACTAATGAAGCCTCCTGACCAGTCGCTTCCATTTAAAACCTGGAAGCTGACTGATCACTGGGCGTGGATCTTGGGAATTCAGGCTACCCTAAACCTCTTGGTCTTATGTGAGACCATTTCTGCCCTCAAAAAAACCCCAAAACCTCACCTCCAACAACTTACAAATGTACACACCACACCTTAGCTTAACTCTAAATAACATTCTGGCAATAGCAGACTCGCATATCAATACTTTACCTCTCCTGAACTTTGTGTAAGATTTACATGTGAATGTAATCACGGGGACTCACATGGGCTCCTATCACACAAAATTGCAGGATTCCAAATTTATTCCTTCACTGAAGAGTCTCAGTGAACCAGGCTCCCACAGAACAATGGATGTAGCCTAGAAGAAGAAGAAAATTATATTTTTTGTATTGAGAACATTTATGCTGAGGGACTGCGTTTGTCAACAGAAGAGATAGTGAAAATTATCTCAGTGATTTATCAAATTATCTCACACCAACACTTGAAAAAAGTGAGTACAAAGCATAAGGGCAGTGAGTAAAAACTGATCTTTGCATTTCTGGCCATCTGCTGGATGGCTATGCTCCAGGAGGAATGCATACTCCATGAATATATAATATGAAATTTTGTTATTCCAATTAGCAACAACTTAACATATTTATTTGGTTGCTCTGGTCTCTGTCTTTCGCTCACTCTCTGTTTTCTCTGTGTCTGCATCTGTGAACAGCTCCATGGGCAAGCCTTGTGATGTCTCTGTCATTTTACAAAGCTTTGTTCCAGTGTCGCAACATATTGCTTCGAGAGCACATTACGTCCCAGGAGTGTCACCATGTATACAGTTGTCTATACGTGTCCACCAAGTCTATATTCAACCAAGGTCTGAGCTCATGTCAACTGCTGTCAAGTGCTGTGTTGCCTGAGGGCCACAACACCCACTATCCTGCCCTAGCTGACTGATCTGAGTGGGCAGTACTCTGTGCCATTCACTGGCACTCTCATGTTGGACCTGTCTGCGTGGCCTAGTTAGAAAGATGGCCAACTGAAGTCTGGAAAAAAAACAAAAAACAAAAAAAAACAAACAGAAAACCCAATGCCAAAAATAAAAATAAAAATACAATACAATGTGCGTAGGTAGCCTCAATAAATAAGGGTCTTTGAGGGCTTAAAACCACTCACCTTTTTTACAGAGGAATAGGGGGATGTTATTTGTATTTTAGAGATCTGTAACACTAGATCAAGTGATTTTTTGTATTAGTATTCAAACTCCAGGGAGAAAAAACCTGGGGAAGTTTTATTCATGGCAGGCAGCTTTTAATATGTGTGTGTGTGTGTGTGTGTGTGTGTGTGTGTGTGTGTGTGTGTTATATCACAAGGGACAATAAATATATATTATATGTTTTTTTTTTTTTTTTTTTTTTTCCATGTTAGCTTGGCAATGTTTTACTTTCACCACACTATGAAATTAATTCCCTACTGTTAACCTTTCAGAAGCTCATAGCTATGCCGTTCGGAGGCTCTAGCACAGGGAGGGTGCTTGGGAAGGGTGGAGTTGGCTGACCAGACCAGTAGCATATTGGTTGTAAGTCACAAAAGGGCTCCTGGGTAGAGATGCGAAAGGGGAGGAGGGGATGCAGGCAGAAAAGAGGGATTGCTGAGGGTCAGGAATGAGCAGGATATAGCTGGTGACTGGGAGTCTGGAGCCAGGAGGGGACAGGAAGAGCAAGGGCCAGCCAGAAAGGACCTCTCCCGGTGGGGCTGGGAGTGGCTGATGTAATGGCATTAATCTCCAAGTGCCATCTGACACCCAGTGTGGCTCCGTCATTGAAAAGTGCTAATTCTGCTGAACTGTGAGGGGAATTCAGGCATCTCTAGAGGCAGTGCCCTGGATTAATTAAACATGCTGGCATGGAGTACTGGACAGTTATCTCTTTTTATGCCATCTTCACCATTTGATTTTTGTGTTTAGCTAACAGAGGAGGACAAACTCAGGACATTAACACCAGGAACATTGCAACATCTTGCACCGTATATGGTTTCCAGCTAACGTGGGATTTCCCTTTTCTTTCTTCTCACTCTTTCTTTCTCTCCATCTACTTCTTTCCCTTTCTCTCCAGATGAACCGGCCCATCCAGGTGAAACCTGCTGACAGCGAAGGACGAGGAGGTAATTAACCTTCTCTTGGTCTCTGTTGGACCCCCACCCCCCCCCATTAGAAAACACACACATGTAAAAACACAAATACACTGAAATAGCACTCATGTAATCCCTAATAGTCTGCTCTCACTTGAGAAAATACCAGGAGTTAGTAGACTAGCCTGTAATATAGGTCACTTGCTTCTATTGACTCCCAGTCTGTGCCAGCAGAGGGGCTTTCTCAGGTTTATAGTCACTGGGAGCAGTTCAAAGGCAAGATAGAAAGACATGGAACGAAATAAAATATTGAGAAAATAGAAAAGAATAGGGAGGGAAGAATCTTTATTCCTGATTTTAAAGTCAATATTAAGAGGAAAATATCGTCCAAACATACAAAGATGAGTCAGAACTTAAAAACATGTCAAATGGCTCAGCACTACGACCGAATAACATTTTGAGGTATCATGATCTAAGACGTTTGGAACATTTGTGGTAAAGCCATAATGTGTTTTATCCTAAAATAAGAGCATGACTACAGTAGTTGATAGTAACACCTTCTATCACTCTATGAAAACTCTGCATTACCTCAGATAGAGTTATCTACCTACCTATTCACTAACCTGTCTTTTTACTTGTCTATATTCCTATCAATTTATCTGCCTCATTAATAGCATATAATAGTACTGATAAATGGAACCATGTAAAGTTAAATTAAGTAATTTTCAATGATTTCCATTATTTGATGTGAGCATTTCAGTAGAACTCAATGGATATGTCTTTTGCTTAGTACAAAAAGGTATGAATTGTGGTATGAATTAACGAATTGTGATATCAAAACATCACATTCTGCTTTAACATTGTGCAGATTCTTTTGCACAGCTTCCTATCATCGCTATTTGACTTTCATGGTGATTGACTAGATCATTCTAATGTCACTTTTGACTAACATCACTGAGAATAATGCAGATTAAGTTTTAAAAAAAAAGATTTATGTGGGCTGAATTTGATCTAACCGAACAGGTCTGTGTCAGCCCCGTGCTTTCATTTCAGAGTGGTGATTTAGACTGCCTAGGTCAGTTTACACTGAGTCACTTTGCTGATTTATGTGGTCAAGTGTTAGTCTGATGGGCCATTTCAATTGCCATACCCCCCCCAATGCAGATCTTATTTTTGTCATGGCAGCACTTTAATTAACGGCCATCTAAAAACAGGAAAAGTCTGACCGACAAGGCCTGGGAGAGAGCCAATCGGCATTCTTACCAAGATAAATTGGATCTCTCGGCTTAAGAGGGGAGGATGGATGGGTCCCAATATCAATTACTACCCTTTTCTCTGCAGAAAGAGAAGGGAGATGAACAGGTAGTCTGAATGAAATACAGAAGGCTTTTACGCTGCCCCTGCTAGTCTGTCAGATGAACTTTCTATATAGGAGGACAGGATAGGACACAGCACAGAATGAAATAAGACTGAGCAGACAGGCCCCAACAGAGATATTGAGCGTTAATGGCAACAGGAAGTCAGCAGACAGGCCAGGGAAGTAAACCACAGTCATGGCTGACAATGAAATGAGATTTACTATGAAGGCTTGTGGTTAAAGGAAAATAGACAGCCCTGCTAGGGCTGACTAAAAGTGAGAAAGTAGCGAGGGAGTCATCTGTGGAAGGCTCAGGACCAGTCAGGTACACCAATCCCAGTGGGGCCTTTAGACTGTCAAATCCAGGGCTGAACCAGGACATTTGCACCTCTAGAATGGAGTCACATTTATCACTACCAAGACATCAGCAATTATCTGTCATGGGAACTTGTGGAAAGGTCTCGATTACGTGCCTGTGCAGACATTAGGGCCCATTACTCCATTTGGAGACTCTGGTAGCACTTCTTTTGTGCACAGTGTCCCTGAGAGACGTCCTCTCCCTGGGGATATGGGAGTGTCAGGAGGAGAAATAAAAATCAGTGCTCAAAAAATGGCTGGTAGGGGGCCATAGCACCACACCATAGTGCCAATAGGCTACCGCTGTGGATCATAGAGCACATTCTCTGGCTGTCTATTACAATGGCTCATGCCTTACTTTATATTTTCCTTAGATTTTCAAGAAAGAACTTAGCATTGTAGGGGAGCTTAGCTGCCTTTTAATCTGTCTCTTATGACAACTATGTTTTGACAAATTTAACATTTACTCAGTGTACTTTGAATGTACTCGGCACCCTGTTTTTTTTTTTTTGTTTTGTTTTTTTTTTGTCAATTGGTCTGTGGTCATTGGAGGAAAAGGCACTTGAAACCCAAGAAAATTGACTTAAAATCCAAAATGAAAAATGCATCTCTACAATAGATCTTTCCATATAACCACTTTACCCTTTCTTTGTCCATCTACCATTGGCAAAACAGAGCAAAGTAGGAGAAGAAGCAAGTGATACAGAAATGGGGATTCAGTACAAGGCCCACAGAGAAATGCAAGAGACTGAGAGATGGAAGACAAAAAGAGCAAGAGGGGAAGAGACGACAGGATGAGAAAGTTAACGGAGGGTGATGGAGGCAGCTGAGTGAATCTCAGCAGTAAATCATCTCAGAGCCGCCCCATCCCTATCTCCGCCTTGCCTCGCCAGGAATCTTTTTCCCCCTGACCTTGTCTGCTGCTGTGTCTGTGAAGAAAAGATGGGGCCAGATTATCTATGATTGGAGATGGCCATTATCTAAACACAATCTTCGAGCCAGGTCCCACTCCTCTAGCCACTGCTGTGAGACTGGAGACCACACTGATGAGAAGAAAGATGATGGGTCATCCAGCGACACCCTCTCCTTTTATTAACTCTGATAAGATGGTTTCAACACTCTCTTGAAATGCCCAGCAACCTCCATCAACATCCATCAACATCGACTTTTTCACAAAGTGCCACTCAGTACATTTGTCTACACATCTTAGCTCTCCATACTTTTCTCATATTGGAAACTTATACAGTTTCAGAATAATTTCCACCCCTGCACTTAATACTCAGCAACCCTATGTGAACCTTTTTAATATCTTGTCCATGCCTTTTGTCTGTCTGGCTGAGGGGAGTCTTTGTGAATGGCTCGTGTTTGTCTTTGCCAACCTGCTGCTCTTCAGAAGGCTGTCCTCAGTTGGCCAGTGGAGAGATTGACAGGACCTTAAGATGTTTTGTGCTGCGCTGTTGTGCCCCAGCCCAGCAGGTTGGGAAGAGTGAGGGCTGCTCAGTGAGTCAGTCGGGCGGGCTACAAGGGAGGGGGAGTCTGGAGGCACCTCAAACCCACAGACGGAACATGCACCACTTTACATGCAAATGAACCCAAAAGATCCCCCTGTGCCTCTGGAAAGAATTGTGCCAAAAAAAAAGATTCCTGTTAGCAGTTAATATGTGGGATTTCCATCAAAGTCAGTTATTCTGTTTTAATTTTAGGTTTCAAGGCACCAACTGAATGGCCTAGCTTTTAGGATACTGTATACAGTTAATTTCTCTCAGGTTTTCTTGATCGTTCTGTGTTATTTTTTGAACATGCATAACGGCATTTAAAGCTACCCTCCCTACCCCCATCAGTTAAATAGATGTGACAGCTCCAGTGGCATAAGTAATGTGTTCACAAATACAAAGCCTGTATCATGTACCATCATGCCTGATATGCTGACAATTTAGATGTTTGTTCTCCCCTGATTATTCCATTTAGTACCTCACTATACTGGATAATCCACTTGTACACATCAAATAGGGACCAACAGCAGAGAGGTTTAGTGTGTGGTTCCACATTATTTTGCTCTGGAATGGGGTCTAACTATGTCTGGTAACCGGGTAGGAATGAAACGTGTCAGAAATAGAATGAGGCCTTTGAAGTAAACGCATGCATATTCCCTATCTCAACAGACACCGATGCTTGGTTAGAAATGTTTGTTGTGATATTTGTGACATACTGGGTATCCATTTAGCATCGTTTTCCAATGTGGAGAGTACCATTTCAGAATATTATGGTGTTAAATTAAGAAATATGCCCAAAGAGGAGAAATTCAAGCCTCATGTGGGATTGCTATTTTTGGCTGTTCAATTTATTTTTGAGTTTTTCCCATTAAGTACCAGATATCCATGGATGTTTTTATGGTTTCTGAAAATTGGGCTGTGCTTAGGCTGTTAGATTTGGTCCAAGTTAATCTTAAGATAGGCATATCAAATAGGCAAACCAAAACAAAAAACAACTAAATACATTTAACCCTAATGCTGACATAGAAATATGATCAAATCCCATCAAACAAAAACCTCAGAAAGACATTTTTTCCATACACATTATCAACATTGAAATGTGAAAGGTGAAATGAATCATTTTCAGGTTGTTTACATTCTATATATTAATACTTTATGTATATCCCTTTATGCAAAATCCTCAAACCCCAAATTTTTCTGCTGATTAGAAGTCTGACAAAAATCTTAATGTACAATCAGAATATGATTCACATATTGATATTCACACATTAAATATTTAAATTTCTTGCAATATAATAATACAGGAAATTACATCTAGTCTAACATAACCTTACCTTAAAGATTATTATGTCCTAAAGTTATTTAAGAGAAATGTATGGGCTTCAGGTGTGTCCATATATCACTGATCCTGCCTGGTGAGGTGCATCAGTGAGTTGATGACTGTCTCACTTCTGGTGTAAAGCATGGGTCATGTACCGGATTTGGGTTATGGTTACTCCATTCCTGAATCTATATCTGTATTCATACTTAATGATAACTTGTGCAATTGCTCTAGAGTTAGCCTCCAGTGTTGTCTTCCACAGTCCCATTAAGGTCCTGGTGAATGTTATCAGTGCATTAACCTTGTACAGTCCCAAGCTCTAAAGTATCCATGTATGGGGATTGTGTCGTAGGCTTTCCTGTAGTCAATCCAGGCAGGAGCTCCTCCAGAATTCCTTTCATATGGGTGGCCTTATAGGGGTCCCCAAAAACACTGGGGTGGCACACCAAAAACAGAATTTCCAGTTTTATTATGCTGTTGTCAAATATAGGTTACTTGAAGAATATGGCAAAGAGACAGAAAGAAGATAAATATGTACATAGTTAATTATGTACGTAGTTAATTTCCTTGACTGGAAGTCCCAACCATCGCTGTAATGATTCTCAGCAGAGCTGAGCAGAAGTAGCTTAAGATTCACTTTCCTAGAATGGAGTTAACTTTAACAGCAAACTTAATCAGGAAAGACAAGTAACAATCATATATTGTAAGATTGTGAACTGTTGCCTGTCTCTATGTTGCCCATGAGATGCATCAGTGATCTGTCCAGGGATTGGCACCAGCCCAATTCTGCAACATGATATGGATCAAATACATGTAAATAATATGGTAAACAAATATTACCAAGTAATTAGGTCAGTAGTCCTTTCACTGGAAATAAGATTTTTGAAATTTCAAATACCACACAGATACCTTCATTTTTTTCAAAACCAACTATTTGCAGGTACAAAACAAAAATAATCATTCGCCATCACATTTATGCAAAACAGTTTTATCCGTGGACGTGGGGGGCAGCAAACTTTGGTGGGTGGCCAATTGACTCATGTGCCAACTCAGCCTGGTCAATGCGGAGCTTCCATATTGTACAGAGACAATTAAATGGCCAGTTTGATGGTATCATGCCCTTGTTGGGATCCTTTGGATCAGGATTCTTTGTTATGTGGACTGGCTCTTGTTCTGGCAGGTTGTTGTGGTGTGCTCTTAAGTCTGCTCTTAGATCCACCAGCCACTTGGTGTTAGTGTTGTGTGCCATCTCTTTCGTACAGATTTTCTTTCTGTATTGCTTATACAGTTTCAACAGTACTGGTGGGTGGGTCTACACTTGTTATGTTATTCCCTTATAGCTGAGAATACACCCTGGATGGCTCTTTGGAGAACAGGTCATTTATTCTCTTGGCCTCTTCTTTTCGGGTGAATCTCATCCGTCTAGTGGACTTTGAGCCTTTGTTTGGTAGTTTCTAGAGCCTCCATTGTAGAATCGTGTGGTACCTCTTTTTTCATTAGGGATCTGTCACTCATGGTGGCTTTCTGCACCTCAGTTAACCCTCTAACATTCTTCCAGCCTTTCCTGATTTTGGCATGCAGCCTTTTTTTCCCTCTATGGTTGCTTTCTCCTACATACATCCTTAATAAGTATAAGTGCTCCAAGTGCTCCTAGGATTACCGTGGGAGAGGAATATATGAGCTCCATTGGTTTCACTGATACTGGTAGTGGAGATGGTGCATAGGGGAGTATTCACATCTGCAAGCATTTCCTCTGATGGGACTTTGTTAGTGAGACAGGGGTGTTGTACTCTTAGTTGGGTGGATATTTTGAGGTTGAGTTGATAGCTTTGAATTCTGCAATGATCTTCATCCTCAGCTCAGTAGATGCATCTGTCATTGCAAGGGGCTGGGCATCATCTAGTTCACTTCCACTGCTCTCTTCTACTAAGCTGTCTGTTGTTCCCACTGCACTGTAGCCCCTGGATCTCCAGCTCTGATATTAACATTCATTGAATGATATTATTACACTGAGCTTCCAAGTGTTTCTTGGTATTTTAAGTGTCAGTGTTAATTCTCTGCTCATTCGTTGTTCCCACATGTGTTCCTTATAACCTGTCTCACTGGATCAGCTGGCATGCTAGCATTCTATCAAGTCCATATTGACAGTCCTTGTACATGTTTGCGTTCTTCCAGTAGTCTACTTTTTATCAGTATATCTTGATTCCTTAATGGCCCAAACATCCACGTCAACATGGGCTTCAGTTATGTATCTCTCACTCACATTAAGAGGAAGGCTTAGGTAGCAGCATTACTGGATCTATGTCACAGGCAAGGTAATACACACACACACATACACACACACACACACACACACACACACACACCTCCCCCACCCTCATTCAGATCTGGCGTTTGGAACTATCTTGGTTTTCATGTGAAGCATGACCCTGATGGTAAGCGCGTCATGGACAAAAGTAAAACAGTATGTCGGATGTGCCACGCAATGCTCAATTGGTGGGAACTAGTGCGTTAGCGCAGTTAGCTTGTTAACGTGTTGACGCCGTCCAGCCCCACGCACGGGGCGATCCGCGGTAACTTGTTAACGGAGATTTGCCGCGTTATGGCGTTAACGTCATTTTAACGAGATTAACGCTGACAGCACTAGTGGGAACACAACGAATATGACTGCACATTTACGCCGACATCATCCTAGTGCAAAGACAAGTGGAAGCAGACAAAAACAACAAGCATGCATGCTACAAACTTTACCCGAGTCATTTAGACAGCTGTTAGCACATGATTCTCCTTATGGGGACCTGATATGTTTAATATGCTGCTGAGAATATAGCCCAGAAGAAGCGTATAGTATAGCTTTTATTTTGGAAAGAGCCTGATTATCGAATATAGTCTGTACATAAACAGTCTCAAGAAGTTTTCGCGAATAGTATATATATATATATATATATATCTATGTATATATATATATATATATATATATATTATATATATATATATAATATATATATATATATATATACATTGTATAATATATATATATATATATGTATGGTGTGTGTGTGTGTGTGTGTGTGTGTGTGTGCGTGTGTGTGTGTGTGTGTGTCAACACATTTTATGTAACTTTTGTATCTTCTCCTACAGTAGCAGCTACTGAGGGAGAAGCTACATGAAATGTCAAGCAACCTTCCCCACATCTTGTGGATTACTGACTACCTGACAGACAGGCCCCAGTATGTGAGACTGGCCAGTGTTTTGTCTGATTTAGTGATGTGTAGTACAGCAGCTCCACAAGGGACTGTGCTGTTCCTGTTATACACCTCAGACTTTCAGTGCAACTCTGGGTTATGCCACCTACATAAATAATCTGATTCTTCTGCAATGACTGGACATATAAGTGACATTTGGAGGAATACAAAGCACTACTAGGTGATTTTGTGGAACAGTCTGGAAAACCCCAGGTATTGACATCAACAAAAGCAACATTATTAGAGAAAATCAATTACTAGCCTAAAGTTTTCCTATCTACAGAGATAAATAAGGCACCTGCAGGAGTTAAAAGTCAACTTTAACACATATTAGATTTTATGATATACAGCATGTAGTTTTTTGTTTTGTCATAACTACATATTAAGTACCTGTGTACGGAGAAGTTGTGCTTGTAAGAAAAATAACCAAGTTTTTAGTGTTTGTTTATGCAACCTTGCCAACCTAATTTGACTCTTAACAACAGAGAATAACATTTTAGAAGTATCTAATACCTTCAACCACATTAAACAGGAGAAAATACTCAATACTTTGCTTGTTTTTTGGGTACTCATTAATCATTTTAATTTAAAATAAGTTATTTAGCAGCTAAAATCTAAAATTTCCAGACCTCCACGTTTTATGGTATTACAAAACACTTTATTTCTTCTTTTTTTTCTAAATTAATTTTCATTTTGTATATAATTTTTTTTAACTAATTGAATTTCCATCCATCCATCCATCCATCCATTCGCTACCGCTTATCCTTTTCAGGGTCGGGGGGTGCTGGTGCCAATCCCAGCTGTCATAGGGCGAGAGGCGGGGTACACCCTGGACAGGTCGCCAGTCTGTCACAGGGCTAACACACAAGGACAGACAACCATTCATACTCACATTCACTCGCACATTCACACCTAGTGGCAATTTGGATTATCCAATTAACCTATCCCCACAAACTGCATGTCTTTGGACGGTGGGAGGAAGCCGGAGTACCCGGAGGGTGAATTTGTTCCTCTAAATGAAAGGTTTTTATGTAATTCCTTAATGATATTATGTGGCACAATAGGAATGAGAACTGATCAGAATTTAGTAATTCTGATTCTATCATTGATTTCACCTATTGATTTGATTACTTATTGATTCTCACTAGGTTTTCACTGGGTCCGCATTGAGAGTCACCACCATCGCTAAGTGACCTATGTGAAGAAGTAATTGCCCCCCCCCTTGTTAAATCATGAATTAACTGCAATTAACCACATTTTAATCATGGCTGAGTTCATTTTCCCCAGCTACTCTTAGGCCCATTTACTGCCAGATCTCTTGAATCAAAAAGGCACTTAAATAAAACCCGTCTGAAAAATTGAAGTAGGTTAAAGGATCTAAAAAAAAAAGACCCCAAAAAACACATCAAGCCACAATCTAAAACAAAAAGCTGAGAAAGAAAGTCATTGACATCTGGGGTCACAAAGCCATTTCTAAGGCTTTGGGGCTCCAGTGAACCACGGTGAGAGCCATTATGAACAAATAGAGAAAACTCAGAACAGTGGTGAACCTTCCCAGGAATTACTCCAAGACTGCACTGACGGCCCATCTAGGAGGTCACAAAAGAATCCATAACAACATCTAAAGAATTGACAAAAAACACAAACATTTGTCACAATTGCCAAAACACATCATGATCTTCATGAGCTCGAAGACTTTTGGAAAAATCTTCTGATGGCTAATGAAACAAAAGCTGAACTTTTTGTAAGGTTTGTGTCTGGTTACAGTATGTCTAGCATAAAACTAACCCAGGGTTTCATAAAAAGAACACCAAACCAACTCAAACATTGTGGTGGTAATAATATGGTCTGGGGCTTCTTTGCTGCTTCGGGACCTGGATGAACGGCCATAACAAGAAATCCAGAAGAGGGCAAGGCAAAGTATGTAACATCTAAAAAATAGGAAGTTATTAAAATGCAAGTATATCCATAACACTGAAAAACATTTGGAATGTCAGCAAGACTAGTAATTGTAATCTTGGGTGGGGGAAGTTACATTGCCTTATATCGCCTGGCAGCATGGTATAGGAAGATCTAGCTGTAGCTCTAAGATGTGTAGCAATTTCGTCTGTATTTTTTTTAAAATTCATGCCTATTTACTTACATTGATTTATCTCTATAAGATTGCAAGTTATACATTTTTCTTTAATAACAGGTCTACTAAGTAACTAGAAAAGTTGTAGAAGGTGAATTTGTATTAGTCCCTTATGTAACTTCAAGGGAAATTCAGTCTTTTAAGGGTATAAAAGTATTATTAGAGAGTTAAAACACCGCTACATAAGAAAATGGTACCTTTAACAACAGCGAATGTATCTAACAAGTCACTATTTAGGATTTTTTTCCCTCCATGTTCTGTAAATATTTAATGTTAATAATCTAAAATGCTTATTCTGAAAGCAAATGGCCAATTTTGATTTCAGGCATGCCCCTGTAGCATTTACACAACAGGGAAATACACAGATGATTACAAACCAAGTCTAACTCTATATTAAGCAGCAGTTCCCAACATTTTGTGCACCCAGTCTGCACGCCTACATATGCGAGCGTGTCTGGTGGCAGGCCTCCCAGGCAGCAGCGAACCAGCATCAGGCTTTTCTAATGAGTCCATAAGAAGCACAACTTCTTTGTTGTGCTGCCTGGAACATTACTCTGCATTTGAAATGCACCCAGCGGACTAGCATGCATCTTTTATCGTTGGATGCAGCTGTCCGTGCTTTCTGAACACTTACAACTAGCAAGCTTCCCTGACTATACTGCCAACGGGCAATAAGTGATAGAACTGTGGAAAAAAAAGAAATATTTACCACTACACAGGAGCAAGAGAGTAATTCTTTAAAGAGAATATTCACGTTATTGGCAAACAAAAGCAGAAACTTTTGAAAAGCAGACTTCAGAGCAACTGATTCTTTGCCTGGGGAGACAGGCAAGGGTGAGGGATGACAATAAAGGGTAAAGAGAAATATATACGGAGAGCAACAGAGACAAAGGGGGAAAAGACAAAATCTATATGCATATACTGCAGCCTACAACACAAGTAGCACTTTATTCCTGAGAGAGAAGCATCAGTCCTGACAGCATATGGCATCTGTGCAAAATCCATTAATTTTTAATATACCGGGTGCTGAAATGAAAAGGCTTCCTGAGACAAGCAATTGTCAGATGTCAGTAGTGTTTTGATAACTTTTTTTCATCTCCCTTTTTATTTGCATTCATGAAATGGAGCTGTCCACATGCCACCTTACTGTGGACATGGCTGGAGACTGACATGGAGCCATTTTCCACACAATTGCTCCCACTTCCAGTCAAGTGTTGGGGTGAAAAAGGAAAACAGAAATGTATGGAATGACAGTGTGTGTTAGAGGACACAAGTGAGCACTCATAGTGGACTCATTTAAACCTCAATTTATCTCTGATCACATGACAACAAGTATACACATACGCCAAAAGGGCAAGAATGCTAACAAGCATGTGGAAAAGTGCTAAATGTGTATCTGTGAATCTAGTTTTCCATTTAAGACGTGTTTTAATATTATTTAAATGTGATTTAAATTATGTAAATACATGTCTTAATAACAATGCATGCATTTGTACAAGATATTAAAGTAGTTGTTTAAAGAACAGATTACAAAGGTCTCTTCATAGAAGAGCAGAGAAGTGTTGTAGAGCACAAATGTTCTCCAGCTGTGTGGCTCATCTCCGTTAGAAGGATAAGATGAGCCACTCTCAATGAGAGATAATACAAAGAGGTCAGTCAGTGTAATGATTTTTTCCCCCCACTTTTGTCATCTCAGTCAATTCCATAGGAAAGTCCTTGACCCTCTTAATGCAAATACATGACTACTACACAGGAGTATTTTTTTTTTCCTCCGCTTGCCACTTTTAACAGATAACTCATTGGACTCATTTAGAGTCATGGAATCATCTCCTTGTGCAGAGAGTGCATTACGAGATATTTATTCATATTCATAAAATGCCAATTTAAGGCTTGCGAGTGGCCATAGGAGATGAGTGGGAACTTGCAAAATCCAATAAGAGCTGCTTTGGAGACAGGTGCAAAGTGGACTAATTAATAGCAATCTATACACTGGCCAGGGCATGCAGTGGGCCGACTGAGACACACTTAGGTCAGGCAATGAAAAGATAGCAGCTCCAAATTCATTTTCTCACTGTGGCTCTCCCAAAGGAAGGCTCAGAAGTACACTCACACTTCCTTTAATGCCTTCACTGGGGTGTAATTTATTTTTGCGTTTGCCAGCACATTTGGAAAGTTCATTACCTCGCTCATGGCTTGTTAATTAGCCTTGTAAAGCCGCCATTAGATCTCCTCGGGCCAGGGCCGAGATGAGACTTTTGTCCCAAAACATTAACACACTGCAGGAGGCCTGTAAAACTGCACTCTGCCCATTTAAGTTGTAACAGTGACACCTCAGTAAAAACCTGAAAGATGGAGGGGACACACATGGCAAAGTCTCTTGGACGTGTACCACTTTCACCTTTGGTGCCATTGACAGGGGTTGACCCCATTTCACTCTCTACCACCTGTTCAACAATGACTGACTGATTCCCAGAACCATCCTAGACGTCTTTACGCCTTTTGGTCATTGCTAAATTTCAGTTGATGTAAGTCGTTGTGGTGATCTCCTCAGGGCTGTCTCTCATTTCCGACCCTAGAGGTCCAACAGGGGAGACACATTAATGAACAGTAAAAAAAATCAGACTCAGCTGGTGGGTTTAAGAAATCCTACTGTGCAAGGCGTGACTATAGGAACATGAACTGGCACCATTGCTACAACACCAGCAGTGGAGACCAGCTACCGTAGCCTTATTGATTATGCAGGTGCTCATTTGTGTGGCCAAGCGGCTAGCAGGCATGTGTCTCATTTGAACTTTACAGGAATGGAACAGGATCCGATTTCCCCGCTGCAAAAAGGAAGCCCTGATGCTTTATTTTTAGAACAGCTGCGTCTAATGGGGCCTGGCAGGTACAGGAGGCGTCACATCTGTTGAGGCCCAGGTGATGCTCTCACCCTCCACTCCTCCTCGCTCCTCACCCGCCCCCTACCAGTCAAATGACTCACGTTGAAGATCAACAGTGTCATTTCCAATAAACTCGTTTTCCTCTTCCTGCCACTTTCCATCAGTTCTGGCGATAGGTTCTTGCTAGTAGCCATTTCATTCCACAACACGGTGGAATAGGAGATGCATAATGTAAAAGATGTAAAGAAGATGAATGCTCTGTCTAATGCCAGGGCACCAGGAAGATTAATTAGAAAAATCCAGCTTTCTGACTGGCTAAAGTTTAGTGGTATAGAGCCTATACATGTGAATGTGAGTGCCTCCTTCTGGATATCAGCTAGGGCACAGTGAGACTGCTAGGTGAAGTTGCCCTTCAAATGTAATAAGGAGAATCCAATAAATTTGCTGAGGAAATGTTTGATGATAAAGATGTTAAATCGTGCTTGATTTAAGGTTTTGACTGTACAGTCAGGATTGTTTCACATTATTATTATTATTATCATTCACACAGGACTTTTTTCTGACTTTGTACAAACAGTTTGATAGATCTGATGCCCTGATCTTTCCAGGATTCATGTCTAGTGCTGATATGATAGCTTCATTTTTTTCTGCAGTTGGCATAGGTCCTTTTGAATTTCCTAATTTTCCATTCATCCATCCATTTTCTCAACCATTTATCCAGTTCAGGATCGTGGGGGGCTGGAGTCTATCCCAGCTGACGCTGGGCAGTAATATGAAAGAGACTATTTAATTGCACCACAACAGCATCAACAGAAATATTTTTCAGTACTTTCTGCTGTGTTTAGTACTGTGTTCATTCATTTTAAGGAGACCAATTCTGTCTATATATTGCGCTATATTAATTTATCTTGTACTAGTTCTTATTTGTGGGAAATTAAATGAAATTTAAAAATGGCAAATAAAGGAACCTGTGATTCAAATTATTCACAATAAAGTCCTACTAAATCACACCTGCCATTGTTTTAATGGGCACTATCACTGAATGTGATCTTATTTATTCATTTAATTCTTTTTAATTCTTAATGTCTCATAGCTTTAGCTTCCCAAACTTAAGAATCGTTCATGGTGATAAAATATCATGAGCTGAATTGTCATTTTTTTTCTTTTAAGTATAGTACAAATAAACAGGAACTGGTAGAGAAAACAATGAATAGTGCACAATGAAAAACACTCTTTTTTTTATACACTGGATTTCAAGAAAGACCTTTAAAATATAAAAAAAATTTTCATATTATTCATTGGCGACCCTTGACATAGTTTACTCATGTGTAATATAATTCTTATGGCTTTGGTGATGAGAAAATGTAATAACATGTTCTTGCTCCGTGTTCCCTTTCAAGTTTGCAACCAGGCGATCTGACAGTTTCTCTAGCTGAGCAAAACATTCCTGCTCTCTTTCTACCTCTACCTGAAACCCACACCGCTCCAAGCGTCATCTGTATCAAGCATCACTGTGGCAGACTTGAATAGCTCACTGGAAACAAGAATATATCTCCCTCATACCAGGGTGGGGTAGCACACCACAGAACAATAAGATCAACAACAATAACAACAGCAGCAGCAGCCACAACAACACAGCAGACTGCTGATAAAAGGGGGGTTTGAGTTGCACAAGTTCCTTTCAGCTCTGCAGAACGGTGCCATCAGCTGTACCATATCTCTCTTCTCTCCTCTATTCCACCCTCCCTCGACCCTCTTCCTTCCCTTTTCTCTCTTCCTATCTAGAAGACAGGAAGCTGTTTGTTGGGATGCTCGGCAAGCAGCAAAGTGAGGATGATGTCCGGCGGCTGTTCGAGACCTTCGGCCAGATTGAGGAGTGCACCGTCCTCCGAGGGCCTGATGGGGCCAGTAAGGGTCAGAGCCCACACACCTCCAACTCTTTTTTACCCCCTTCTTCCGTTTTTCTTAGTCCTTCTGTCTTTGTGTTCTATTTCACTTTCTACTCTTTACATTTTTAGCACCATGTTTCACCCATGGTGCACTCATTGACATTGTCTGTAATCCTCCCTTTTTGTTTTTTTTCCCCCACTCTCTTATATGTCGCACAAGCGTACCTTTCATGCATCATTGTCACTGTGCCTCAACACATCCTTCCTCCCACGTTCTTTTTCTCACTACTTTTTGTATTTTGTTTTCTTTTGTCCTCATGTCACCTTTCGCTTCTTTTTTCTTTCCTCCCCGAACTTCTTCTCATGTTGTCTCTTCATCACGGCAGCTTCCCTCCACCCTGTGCTTGTACTCAACAAATACATCACACAACACCTCGTCTTTCTGCTCACCCCTCTCCTCCTCCCGTTCGTCCTGTTATCTGAAAAGCAGAGGGGTGTAATCATGTTTGTTTCCCACATTCCCATCATCCCTCCCCAGAGACACCATTGGACAATAATGCCCTACTGTAAATAAAGCAGCCAGGCTCTGGGTTTTGCTGCCGTCACTCACTGTGCGGCAGATTTGCCTGTATTCGGGAACAGCTTATGCATTTTTGTCCGTGGCTTATATGATATTTGGTTAACAGAGCATGTTCAAATTAAAGATGGCTGTAAAATATGTGATGAAGGTGTGATTGTTCACAGAGTGCAAAAGGCTCCTAATCAAATTTTGATGGGTCTCTCTCGCTCTCACAGCCAAATTTGGAGCAATAAAGCCCACGATATTGCGCTGAACCTCTACCATCTTTTCTTTTTGTTGACTGTGATTTATTCTTCTACATGAAGCTTCTGAATGTGTGTGAGAGATGTGTGGGAAGGCAAAAGAGAGAGGATGATAATCTTGCAACGCCTTCTGAGTATATCAAAGAGAAAGCCTGGCTATACTGAACCACACACCTATCTGTGTCTACATCTGTTCCCCTCACTGTTAATCCCGGGTCTATTGCTCTGCATTGCCCCAGCAGCCCAGTACCTTTCCTTCTCCCTGCCTTGTTTCCTCTTTTGCCGTCTCTTTCTTCTTATCTGACTCCCTCTCTTTCTGTCTGCTCAGATGCCTCAAGCTGATTGACAGCACATAAAATGAAATAAGGCCGGTGCTGCTGTGTCAGACAGGAGCTAGTTTTCTCCCTCATTCGTGCTTTCACTTCTTTTCACCCTCCTGCACCCCACACCTCAACTCTTTCTTTGTCTCTCTTCACATGCCATACTTTCCCGCTTTGTTATTTGTCTCTATTATCACAGACTTGATCATTCATTTCTCTTCAAGTTTCACTACTATGAAATGGAAACTGTAAAGTAATGTTAACTATGAATGCCACCACCAGACAAAGGTCTCATATATAGGTATCTGGGCCTATCAGTCACCGTGCAACAGTCCTATGCAATCATTACGGGATGTTACGGCAAATTATTTTGCCAGGCGCCTCGCTCGGGATGAGGTTCCCGTAATTTGAATGAGACAGACCTTGAAATTGACAGTGCTATCTGTTCCATGGTAGAGGCTTTGTCCCCTGTTGATGTAAATTTATGCTACTCAGAGGCTTTTCAGCACCCCTCTTCACCCAATAAAAAGGCCGAGAAGTTTAACATCCATCTCTCTATGGCGCTGCTCCTCAAAGTACTTTCAAAGTGCAACACTTGCTGCCAGAGTTGAATAGAGCCCCGAATTGTCAGGAATAATAGAGAGATGGCTTTTAGGTCTATAATTAAGTTGTGTTATAAATGTCACCCATCCAGAGGGATGGAATTCATGCATACATATTATTACCCCGGGAATTCAAAAGGCAGTGCAGATCCTCTCGCTTGAAAGCAATACAATCTCTCTTTTTCCCTTTTCTCCAACTCATTCTGAGCCATCAAATTCAAAAACCCAACAGTGCACTATAATTTATGAGGCTGTAGCACTTCCCAGTTCTTTCGAGTTGTTGTGCTCCGTGTCCCTTTACTTTTTTTTAGGTCAGCAAAAGCAAAGCTACAGACTATTTTTTGATGGGAAATTTTGACAACATTGTATGTTCAGCATGACTTTGGTGATGGTGTATGCAAGCCCCGCAGTTAAGAGTCTGGTCTGTCTGGGCTACGTTGCTGGGATCACGGTGACCCTGGCACAATATATGCTGGCCTTGTTAGGGAACAAGCAGCGAGTTATCTTGCCTTAGAAAACTAGAAGGCTTTTTCGAGAAAAAACGGATCCCTTTTTATTCAAGCTACAAAGGTTAAATGTGTTTATTCTTCCAAAAGACAGAGCTACAGTCAAATGGTACACAGTAAGTTGATGTATTTCAGCTGGACAAATGAAGACCTTTCCTGCCACTTCCCGGAGGGGGGTTCAAGTGAAATAAAAGGGTGCTAGAATGCTATGACAGAATCAAGGGCTTGTTTGACTTATCACTTTGCCTCTGTAGATCTATACAGCTTTGAGGACACTGACAGTACAGAACACATGGCCTTTACTACTCAACACATTTTCACACATAACAGTTTCACGTGCTAACAATTTATTGTATGGCTTGAAAGTGTGTGCAAAGCCTGAGGTAAACGTGGAAATTGTCCTGCCACAGTTCTATCTATTTGATTTTGTCAGTAAATTATTAATTTGTTTGTTGGGAAAGCAAAGCTGACTCCTGAGAGGTAGAAGTGAATGGATTGCTGCCAGACACAAAAAAGCTCCTGAGCCTACCTATTAGTGTTTGTAGTTTAAAAGAATCATCACTCCTTTGGTCATGTAGAATGAATATATGAATGTGTGTAACTATTTTAAAACCGATATCTGCAGTTCACAAGAAACCAGGGATTGAACCCAGGAAAAGCCTGACTGGTTCTTTGACACTGCTGCTACTCAATTAATAAAAAATGGGGAGAATTAATCCATGAGTTTGTTAATTAGGTATCTCTTGACTTAACACATGAGCTACCTGAAGGCAAGGATAAGAATAGGACATAACAGAATACCCTGTGCAGTCTATGACAACCATAAAGCTTAGAGAAATAGCTCTTGTTTCATTTAATGGCTTTCTGCAAAATTACCACATTTCAGTTCCACTGCATTTCAGCTCACCAGCTTTCCCTTTATGATATTAATATAATGCGTGTCCTTACTGAGACCATACTAACAGATACGCTTTAGTCGTGCAGCGTTCCAAAACTCACGTTGTAATACTATGCAATATTATCTACTTCAATTATTTTTAATATTATTTGACTTTTTAATGCAATGTGGCTCCAGAGTAATGCTACCAAAGCCTGCTTCCTTGTCTTCTGGCCAGCTTTTTTGTTGACTTTTCTTTTGTGTATTAACTACAAAACAGATTTAAGATGATTTGAATGTCCCTTGAGCAAAGCACCCCCTCATCTGAAATTATATTCGAGGAAAGATTCGGTTAGATAGGCAGATTATAATGCTATGCCTTTGTCATCATAATCTCTTTTATGAGTGACTGCACACAAATCACAATGTGTAAATATTAAACAGATTAATAATCACAAACAAGTCATGATAGTAAATGCCTTGGCTCCATGCTCTAAAGTGGTGGGGGTCAAATTAGAAATGGGCAAGAGACAGGGTGTTCCAAGCAGCTAATGCCTTTAGTACAATTAGCTTGATTTATTCAGTTATGCACTCAACACACAAGTGGCAGAATATATTTACAAACCAGATAACATGAAAACAATGGTATTCAAGGCCATCCTGCTGATCTCCCCGCCTCTCCTCTCTTTCTCTCTTTCTATCTGTGCAGGCTGTGCCTTTGTCAAGTTCTCCAGCCATGCAGAAGCACAGGCCGCCATCAACAGCTTGCATGGTGGTCAGACTATGCCTGTGAGTAACAAGCTCATAACAAGTACTGTCATAATTGCTGCCATGAGTTGTCATGTTCATTTACTACAGTTGCAAGCAATTGTGTTTTACACTTGATGTGAGCAGTTTTCTGTGAAAGTTTTCCAAAGGTTGTTCATATTTACTGTTTTCTGTTTTGCCTATGGTCTGAGTTCTATAAAATCACTGAGGCAGACTAGTCTAAAACAACAACACTGGTAAACTTGTTGACACTTTCTACCCTGCCAAGAGGCAGCCACTGACTAAGTGTTTTTTTCTTTTCCACATGACTACTCCCACTGCATAATGTGCACCTCTTTTGAAACTCAATTCTGAGCATATTTCCATTTTCTTTTTTTATATAGTAGTAAACTTTATCATGCATTCAAAAAACACGGACCATTATTAAGGTGCTAGTGAACATTTTGTAGTCAAAGGGGAAAAAAACTACACAAGTTAACCCTCTCAGGCTCAAATTAAGTTTTTGTTGCTAATGCACAAAAGAATACCTGCAGTGGTACTTCTGAGTAAAAAACCTCATAAAATATGTATGTGGGGTAATCAGGTTGTTAGCTTTTAACTGTTGCAAATCTGCAACGCCTGCCTTGAGAGGGTTAAACTGCCTGCAAAAATGTAACGCATGCACCAATTACGGAATCATTTGTAATATGAACAGGACAGATGAAAGTCCGTTTCTTCAAACGGTGTTGGAGAAATGTCTTGAAAACATCTCATCAAACTCAAATTATTAACAGTGATAGCTTGGTCCCTGTCATGGGACTACTTTTTGTTAAAGAATATTAAATATTTAAAACACTTGAAAACACTTATCATGGAAAGCCTCATTACAGAGACTAGAAGGGAGGTTAACAAGTAAGTCAATAATATTGAAAAGCACCCTAGAGTTAGGATGGATCTTCAAAATGAGGTCAGATTAATAAGCTGCTTTTGCTTCCTTAACTGCTTCCTGACATTTCAGCATTAAGTCCTTTATAATATTGTGAGACACTTACAGTTTATCACCCCTCCATTAACTTTTGGCTTTACATTTCCTCATCAAACCCCGGGTATTATCTATCAAAGTACAGGGTTGCGGACACGTTACATTGTCAATAATAATACACCTCCCAAGCTTATTTATAGATCAAATTGCCTAAAGATGTAAAAAGCAGAAATATATTTGGTTACTTTTTATAAAATAATACTTAAATTTGGTCCCTCCTCTCTCAACCAGCATGAGACAAAGAGGAGCACCAGTGGCTGTGAGATCTAGAGAGTAACGGAAGCAGCATTACATTTTAAGGTACAATTATGTAGCCATGCTTATCTGCACAAGCTAAAATAAATAAAACATATTGTTAATAAATATATAAAGTTATTATTATTATTATAATTATTATTATTATTTAGAAAACCTGTTCCTTAAAGGAGACAACACATATGTTAAAGAGGAAATGACATTCCACTAGTTTATATTGCCTGCAAAAATAGACTGCTACTTCCATAAAGGCAGGAAATTTTACTATTTGTCATTCAAGAAAGCAGGAGCCATTCTGCTTTTCTGTACTGTGTCTTTTCAGTGTCTTTTCATGTTGAGCCTTGTATTCCTTTAGTTCTTAGTATTAATAGTTTCAGTCAGATTCCTAAACCACCTTAAATGGCTCCGTTCGATTTGGATGAACCCTCTGAAATGGCCAAGCCCTTCACCCAATCTCTCTAAATCACCACCTTATAATTCTGGAGGGGTTTAGATTTCCAGATGATCCCAGTAGTGATTGGGACGGAGCCCTTGCAGTCCAATCCTCAGCTGACAATTGCTGGCTATTAATTAGTACTTTGATTTTACATATGATCAATTTATCTTTATTAACAGGCTATGCATCACAGTTGCTGTAATTGAATAATTTTTTTTTAAACTTACTTGATCCTGCTGAATTAGCTAATTATGGGCTGATTTCCAGTCTTTCTTTCATTTTGAAAGCTCTCAAAAGATTTGTTTTAAATTAACTAAGTGATCATTTGCAGGGTAACAGTTTATCTGAAGAGCTTCAGTAAGGATTTAGAGTTTGTCTCAGTGCTTGTCCTGCTAGATCTCAGTGCAGTATTCAGTACTGCTGTTCACATTATTTTTCTACATTGACTACAATACACTGTTGGCATTAAAAGAAATGTGCTACGAGGAGTTTTTTCTCACACATAAAATGACATGGAGTTCAAAAGGGTTTTGTGCTGGGACTGAAGCATTTTTATGTTATATATGCTTCTCAGAATCAGAATCAGAATCAGAATCAGAAAGGGTTTTATTGCCAAATGTTGAGCAGGTTAACAACATTAGGAAATTGCTGCGGTGCTTCAGTGCAAACATACTGTCATAAATTGCGCTTAAATAGACATGAAAAAATAAAAGTAAGAATAAGAATTAAAAGTGCTAGGGTAATAGTACTAGAAAACTTTGCATACATTTCCGTAGCTATACAGACAATATCCATTTATATTGATATATAAAGTCACATGACGCAAATCACAAAATAAACCAAGAAACTAAGTTTCACTGCAAGTCATCTTAGAGTAACTTTTGATCATCATGTATCCTTTAACATGCACATTAAACAAATATGTGGCACTGCTTTCTTTCATCCAGACATTATCATTAGAATTCTAAACACTATGTGTCAGAGTGATTCCAAAAAACTAACCCATGCATTTGTTAATTATACATCAAACTTTTGTAGTTCCGTATCCCTGAAAAGGCTTGAGTTGATCCAAAATATTGAAGCTAGAGTACTAACAGGGAGCAGAAAGAGGCATCATATTTCTCTCATATTCACTGTCTCCCTGTTAAATCCAGAAGTTAATCCTCACATTCAAAGTCTTGTATAATCAGGCCCCATCATATCTTAAAGACTTCACAGCATCATATTATACTAATAGAGCATTTTGCTCTCAGGTGCAGTCTTGTGGTTCTTAGAACTTTTTTTTAAAGGGATTCCTTTTTCCTTTTAAAAGGGAGTTTTTCCTTCCCACTGTTGCCCAGTGCTTGTAGAGGAACACCTCATTGCTGGGATTTTCTGTCTAATATTGTAGGGTCTTTACCTTGCAGTATGAAATGCCTTGAAGCAACTGTTGTTGTGAGGTACTGCTGTAAAAACAAAACTGAATTACATTGGCTTAACATGACATGTAATAAGAGACAGCATTATAACTGGTCTCTATGCTTTTATAGAGTCCCGCAATCACACTTTATGCACTGCTGGCTAACTACAGTTTCAGACTAAACTGCCTAAACGTCTTGTGGGTCATAAATGAGGATAGAGAGAGATTATTTTTTTTGTAGGTTTATAAAAGCTCATTTATATCAAATCATCAAAAAAAACTTGATGTTGAAAATTATACAGAAATAGGAAAACTACATAAGTATAACACTCAATACACCCATTGACTCATTACAAAGAACAACAGTTGCTGACATCAAATGCAAGACCTTGCATCCTTCGGATAGAAAGTAATCTGGAATATAGATTACCACGTATGTGACTATGCGAGGAATTGTAAATACTGGGTAAAATGTGGGAGACTGGTTTGATGAATGTCTGAAATAGCATTAGTTGGTGTTTATTTCTTTAGCTGAAGAATGAGACCACTAAACCTGTAACTCTTGTCAAACAGCAGTTCTTTATGAATTGGATACGCTTCTGTTAGGTTTGAACAACGTTACCAAAAAAACGCTTAAGTAAAAGAAATGACGAATTACAAAGCACCTCCCTGCCAGTGCTGTGTGTGTTGGGTACTGCACAGCTGGACACACACATGAGCATGCACACACTTTCTGGCAGACATCCGCACTTTCACACACTTCACTGATGTTCCGCCATAAATATTTACGGATGCTTCCTGGCAGCCAGATAGTGTCTTGGAAGCCAGATTTAATTTACACATCTTTTTGATGCATCCTCATTTTGCATTACATTGAAGTAGTGAAAAAGGGAAATAAGTGGAGGAGATGTTTTAACTTTGCGTGAGAATATAGTTTGCAACCAACATTGTGGCATATATATATCGAGTGTCAAAATTCACTGGGTAGCAGGTCAAGAGCCAAAAAAAGTCATGTTGCGTATTGATCAATTGCACTTATATTGGGACTGTTTTTGAAATTTGATTCTAATCAAAATATTTGTCTTTACTTAAAATATCTTGTAGAGAAACTAGAAAGTTTACATAATTGACTGTAGCAATAGGATGGGGGTTTTTTTCTTTCTTTTTCAACAAGTTTAACTCGTGCTGGCAACCTTTGCACAGTTTGTGTATGATGTCTACTTTGTTTCACAAATGCAGCCACATTAGACCATGTCAATAACAAACCTGAGCTCTGTTGCAGATAAACTGTCCAAGGCAACATATGGAGCCCCAAATAAACCTGGGGCAGATCAAGAGATCCAATTGTTCATTAATAATCTATATTATCCATATCTTTCTCCCTCTATCCCTGCACCTGTTGTCCGCCTCTGCCCAAATCCAGCTTCCTCTCAGATTAATAGGCAAGGTGGCCATTAGTATCCAACTAAGGCTTTGGTACCAATGGGGGATGCAGTTAATTTGGATAATATTACTGCCACATGTCGTCAACAACTAACTAACAGGAGGTAGGATTCAGAGAGTGGGTTGCTATGCTCACTGCCTCCTGCCAGCTGTGAGGTCTGGATGAACCTTGAACAAAGATTTTTCTCTCACTCTGTCTCTCTTTTCCTCTTAATGTTCTCACTACAGCATCTGTGTTACCTGGCACACACACACGTGCTATAAATAATACCAAAAAACACTGGCCCAAAACAAATGGCTTTAATGAAGCTTAAGGGCAAGGGATGTCACCTAAGGGCATCTGCCGATAGATTGGATCATAGCTTTAATTGATGTTCATTGCAGATTGCAGGTGCTTTCAAAATTAAGTTAAAATATGACTGAGCACAGAACTGGCATTCTCGTCGGTTCAGCTGTTGAATTACTATAAGGCTGCAGAGACACAGGTGGCAAAACTTCAAATGGCAAAGCCAGGGGCAGGCAAACAACACCCAGCAAATTGCAGACATTGTCATGTTTGGTATCACAGTGTGGCTGACAGAACCTGTGGAGCTCGGTACTGTTGGCAGAAACAAGAGTGTGCATGTGTATGATATTATAATGTAGTTCTGGATTAATGAGAGATAAGACCAAGCCAGAAAACACTGTCCCTGCGACACAGAAAGCTTGAAACAAAAAGCCACGGTAAAAACCCTTGTAACTGACATACTGTACCACATTTGGTGCAGTTTTGTTTTGTGCTCCTTACAAATGAAAGGTAAAATTTGTTATTTATGGACAAAATGTGCATACCGATCCAGCCACATACAGTAAAGCCCACAGAGGTCCATCCAATTACCAAACAAGCTTCTTTTAGCGTTTTTACTTATTTTTATTCTCATTTTTTTTTTACATACACAATTCATAATTTTGAGTCAGTTACAAGTGTAGAAAGCTGAGACAACTGTGAAAGTCTTACTTATTATTCAAAATTAGTGAATAATGTGAAGAAAAAATGGTTCTTAGTGAGTTAGTGGCCAATCATTACAGTGCTTTTTGAAATTCCAGTTTTCCCTTTATTGAAACTGTTTTTATACTGCATTGTTATTATTGTTGTTTTCAAGTGTCTGTAAAGGATTGACGATATGTGTCTTTTTCCCTTTTTGTAAACACTGGCGTCTTTGTATCACAATAATGCAGAGATAAAAGCATAATGCGATTTCACCAGTGTAGTTGCATTCTAATCCCTCAATTACCATTGTGTATTTTTCCATCTACACATTTTGTGACCTATACAAAATCCAATATAGGAGATTTTCACAAGTCAAGTGCATTGTTCAAGAAATTAGATTCGTTTTTGAACCTGTGACAAATTCCTTAGTTGTACCTGTCAAAAGTGAAGGCTCCCTGTTGGCCCTTATCAAATTCGGAAAATTCATTTTCTCTCCAGGTAAAGGAGTCATGCTGGTCGAGGTTATTATTCTGTTTGTTTGTCAGCTTGTGATTTTCTGCAACCAGTGAGGAGTAGCTGCTTTGCATCCAGTGCTTGTTGCTTGCCACCACCTGTTCCTTCATTACCTGGCCAGATACTATTCTTTCTTCATGTAGACAGACACTCTTAATCTGTAAGAGGGATCACACTGAAATCTGCCTTTTTGATTAGATCTTGGATCTAGTTGCCTTGAGATGTGAGGATATGTAATTCTCCTGTTCAGAGTTGAGGGTAAGATTTTTTTTTTCCCTTGGCTTTTATACTATGAAAGTCGGAAATGCTTGGCTCTGACATGAGCGGCAGAAATGAAAACACCTGCAGAGGCTGTTGTACTGCTTTAACGCCAGTGCCAAGGCTACGCGCAGACTATGCAGACGTTGCAGAGTGGTTCTCCTCCCGTGCTGTCGTCTATAACAAAACACTGTGCTGGGTGAAACGAGACCAGGCCAAACTCGCCTCATCTTGAGTCACGGCGCAGTGAGTACAGGGAGCCTCGGGCTTTCACAGTCCCGATGATCACAATGCATTCTTCATGAGGTATTAAATGAATATAAGAATACACAGATACACAAAGCAGAAAATGAATGTAATCTAAATGCCAAGCCCCTGTGCTGTAGGCAAACTTGAGCAACAACGCTCGAGGAAGATGTTTGCTTAGTGCCAGCCTCATTAAATCCAACAGCCCAGTCCCTTCAATTGGCCCACAAAGTTGAGAAAGAACAGAAAAAGGTCAGAAGGTGGAATGAAATGCAATTAGAAAGGGAAAAACTGTGCCGTTAACGGCGCCATGTCGGCGTATTGATTTAACTAATTGAAATGGCATCGAGGGAGAAACACCAGATGGGTCTCCTCTGGCCTGAGGTAGGGTGCTGGCTGGCTCTGATAGGATCCCATCTGAGATGTACTGTCCCTGGGGTCCATGCTGATTCCTTCCACCATTCCAGCCTCTTTCTCACAGTTAGCTGGAGCCAACATTTTCTCCTGGATGTGTTTGTACAATGTTTATAGGAAAATGTTAACATCCTCAAATAGTTTGCAAAGAAAACAAACAAAAAAAAGAACTTATTTCATTTTGCATTTCCTAAATAGATATTTACAGTACATATTAGTTATATTTTATACAGAAAATTATAGACTTACAAAGGCAAGAAATAGTGCCGAGGGGAGGATAGCGTTTAAGAAAACGGTGACTGACTTTAGGGAATTGCACAAAATCAATAATAAATGTTGCGTGTAGGCTGGATAAATATATGAACTTCGAATTATGCAAGATTTATTTCAGCAGTCATAACTGACCAAAGAAAGCATGTGAAAACCCTGGCAAACTGCCCTCTCAATGGCACTATCGCTTATCTGTTACTGTTTAAAATTTCATGAGGCACTTACAAAAATAGGACACACTTTTTGCATGAATTGCTTTGAAATAGCATAGAGTAAAGCTCAACTACAGCAAGATAAACACTTTTGTACTATATAGTTGCAAAATTCACCTACACGAGATGGAATTCTGTTTATTTCTATGATTATCTGTTGGTGTAGCTCTGCTTTGGAAACATTCCTTTTGTAAATGGTACCTTAAGCTTAAATTTGAATCTTTAGAACAGTTTGGTCTACCTTTGTCAACTTCAGTATATGATACAAAAAGTCCCATGAAATAATTTACAAGACACGGGTGTACGCAGCATCACTCACCCTGATCACCCTTATCTTTGTGTGTCCTATGCAGCTCACATTTTTGATTTCTATAACTCAAGAAAATATGGAAATTTAAATCAAAGCCCGAATTTGTACTGACCCTGTCAGGATGAGACATTTTGTGAAAGATGAATCCAAGTTGTGATTATGGAGTCCTTTTCTCACCGCGACTTTGCTTTTATGATCTTACTAATCATATCCTGACTGCCCCCTGGCTGTCTCTGTCCTTCTGTCCTGGTGGTACTCCGTGCTCTTTCCCAGCATGCACTGCCTGTAATTAAATAGGAGACTAGTTCTCTTGACAGTGTATGTGGCTGTTTTCTTTGCCTGACATACCCCCCCTCCCCAGTCTCTCTCTCTCTTCTTGCCTGAGTGTCGCATGAGGAACTGACTCTGGTCTCTGTTTCTCAAATGATTTAATTGGATGCAAACTCAGGAGCGCGGACATCAATACAGAACTATATCTGCCATAAGGCAGAGCCATTAGTCAATACTTCGCCCTGCACATGCCGAAGGCTTTTGTCAGACCTAATTACCCGGTGCTGTATTCAGTGGAGCTTCACCAGTGGGGGACTTGGACTCCTGTGGGATCTGGTTAGGATCACAGTTCACTTTCAGTGTATACAGCAGAGTTAGAAAGTTCACAAAAGCAAATATCACTCACTATTCTTTTCCATTTAATGCTGACAGCTAAATGACTGCAGTCATATGAGGGGAATTTTTAATTCCAGTGGCCTCCTTGGTTTAGAGATATGAGTTCTTAAAGGCTTGAGTATGATGTGCACTGGACATTAAATGACAGAAATGAGTTGCACCAGTTCTCTTGTTTCACACAGGGAATCCACACTCGTGTTTTAATTAAAAAAAAGGTTTGGACATTTATTAAAATGTACTTTTTATTTTTAGGTATTTCCCCATGGGAAACAAATACTGTTAAAAAAGTATCATGAACTATGACAATGCAATATATGGGATTGAAAACTTTGTTTTTAAGGGTTGCCAGATGTTCCCAGATCATATTTAAACTGTTCCAGGTAAAAACTGTTCCAGGTTAAAAACAACTGCAGTTCAACGACTCCTTAAACTGCTGCAGTTATATAAAAAATTGCAGTTCTTTTTGTCTTTTCAAGTTTATCATGAATTTATAACATTTATACAGCGAGTTTTGGCTAACAATAGGGTGCATACCAAAATAAAATGTAAAAAAAAATCAAAGCATAGCTACAAAAGTATTTTTAATTTCAAAGTTGACTATTTAATCAACCTTGTAAATCTCCCCTCTAGGGTGCCTCGTCGAGCCTGGTGGTCAAATTTGCCGACACTGATAAGGAGAGAACCCTGCGCAGAATGCACCAGATGGCAGGCCAGCTCGGCATCTTCAGTCCCATGACCATCCAGTTTGGGGCCTATGGCGCCTACTCTCATGCTGTAAGTCTCAGCCCGGCGGGGGAGGAGACGGTGAGCTTTAAAAAAAGAAAACAAAAACTGTTGTGATTTGAGGTTTGAACTCACACTCTCTCCCACTAGGCATGTGGCACTCCCAGTGAATGGTTCCTTAAGTGATTTACACTATCAAATAGTTGTTAAGAATCCCAAATTAAAGTGGCTTAAGAAAAAATCCAGCGCTGCTTTTTATATTGTCTTTTTATCCCCTTATTTGTCCAGGGAAGCTGTTAATCACATATGCCCAGCACTACACTGTTTTACTTGCATACATATTCATTTTTCATTCCTGCATTTTCTGACTCAGCCTGTGAATCTAGACTGCAAATGCGAGCTTGCCTTTTTAACATTTTCGTCTTCTTACACATTTCTTTTTACCCAGACAGAGGTGCACGTTATTACTAACATCCCACATCGATTCCCCCCACCCCACCCCTTTCTCTGTCAGCCCTTCCCACCCCCATTTCATATTCACACATGAAAGTCACAGCCTGAGTTAGGAGTCTGTGAGATTTTACACTCACACAGTAGCTAACAGCTCACCCTGACAGGTGAGAATCGCCCACTCACTATCTTTCCTCTAACTCTGCCACTGTTGTCCCTCTTTTCCTCTCACACACTTATACATATACAGTACATATACAAATACATATTCTCAAACTCATCTCACCACATACCCTTTCGTTTCTGTATAATAAGCACAAGGCCAATGCAGTTTTACAGGAGCTGGGAAGCAAAGCTGCAGGGCAACACAAACCACTCTGTTCAAGAACAAGGCATTGGCCAAGCAAACAGAGATGTGAGAGTAAACATGCTCTGATCCTGCGGCTATTTCACCCTACTTTCCTTTTCTGTCCTTCCTTCCATCCCTCCCACCATTCGCCCTCTCCCCACTGCTCTTTAATCCTACAGCAGATGATGCAACAGCAAGCAGCCCTGATGGCAGCAACACAAGGGTCCTACCTGAACCCTATGGCAGCCATCGCTGCCGCACAAATGCAGCAAATGGCAGCTTTCAATGTCAACGGCCTGGTGGCTACTCCCATGACACCTTCCTCAGGTATACATTAACACACACACTACTAGCTGGTAAGGGTGCAAGAGCAGAGGCATGTGCAAAAGCACACATATACAGCCATTCAGGACTTTTCTTTTCATTTTTCACTCCTGCCCTGGAACATTTTCATCATTAGCAAGAATTATAGAAGCAGTAGTAATATATTAATTCAAGGCCTTTCTAGTTTTGCCCTTGTTACATTTTTTAAGATATAGGTCCCATTTTCTGGGTTAAAGCAGACACTGTCATTGTTGAATTAAAGGAAGAAGAGCCTTGTACTGAGTGAGGCATGATGGGAGAAGATGTACAGCATTCCTTTACACTCAATGGCAGCCACATTATAGAGTCTCTTTCTCCTCTTCTCTCACATTATCTTTCATTTTCTTTCTGTCTGTCACTCCTTCCTTCTGTGTCTCTATGACAGTGTTTTCTGGGAACTCAGCCAATCCGATGACTTTGGATGCAGAGTCCTTGGCTTATACAATATAAGAGCAAAGATTTGTGTGAGATAATCCTGGACCCCAGTCTGAACTATCATTTTGGCCCTTGTCATGAGGAGCTTTGATGGCTCGACACTAAGTAGGCAGGCTGCCTGAAGACAGGGTCATTGCAAATGTATTAAATAAAGTGGCTTGACACTGTACCTGGCATTTGTAATCCACAAGGCCTACATATTCCAGGTAATGCCTATAAAACATAATCCTACATGACTTAAATGCCCTTCACCTAGATAAGAAAAATAATAAAAATCCATCAGCATAAAAATGCACCGACAAGGTGACAAACTTGGAATATCATCGCAAGGAGGAAAGTTGGTATGAAAAAAAGACACAGGTCTCTACATCCAGTAGACTTTCAGGTTTATATGTATCTGGACAAAAACAGTTTTTGTCATTTTGCATCTGTACACAAATTAAAAAAAAACAAGATGTGAGTGAAATACAGAATTTCAGCTTTGATACAAATTTGAATTTGTATTAAAATATTGTTAAATGACTGTTTATGAATTACAGCCATTCTGTATACAAAGCCCCCCATTTCCAAAGGCTCAAATGTAAGTGGATAATTGACTAACAAGCAGTTTCGTGGCCAAGTGAGACTATTTCCTTGTTTTTCTATGAAAAATTACGCAGACGAAAGATCTGTGATTGAGTCCAAGTTTTAAAGTTGCTTTTGGCAACTGTTTACTAGAAATCCAAAAATAAGGTCCAAAGGGACATTGCAATCAAAGGAATACTCACTAATCTGAAAAACTCCCAAAACAAACTGATACAGCAAAACTTTAGGAGTGGCCAAATCAACAGTCATTCCCAGAAGGATATGACTCTGTGCTGAACATTGTTTTTTCAGTGGCAAATGTTGCATTTTCTCCCACTGAAACACAAAGTCCACATAAACAGAAACAACTTTCTGGGATTTCCTTACCTGGATGATTGACCGTGCATCTAGACTAAGTGCTTTTTTTAAATTGAAAACTGAATGTTCAGTCAAACCAAGCCAAACCTTCCTTGATAAAGGAAAACACTCACAACATCTTGTAAAGTCAGGAACACTCTTAAAGAAGGAGCCATATAATTAAGTCTACAATAAAGAGACACCTTTATCAACCACTGTTGACACTCATGAACAAGAAGACCAGATTCGACTTTGTCAGAAAACATTTAGAAGAGCCTACACAGCTCTGCAAAAAATCTTAGATTAACTAAGATTACCAGAATGATGGAAAGAGAAAAGTGCCAGGAAGTCATACTACATCATCTGTTGAGCATGGCGGAGTCAATGTTATGGTACTGACTGACACAAGTAGCAGAATGAATTCTGAACTGTACAGGGCTTGTGTGTGAAGAGAACAAGCATCTGAACCCAGGATGGTTCTAATTTTAGATATATTGTACAAATGCAAGAAAGCAGTCCTATATATTTTTTAATATGTCGTTTGAAGGACATAAAGACTCCAAGAGTCCTCACAGTGTTATTGTAGACCAAGGTAATGACATTCAGAGTAAATACCTGGTTAGACACCATTTTTCTTTTAGGGCCAAGTACAACAACTTCAGATTTATCTGAATTTGAAGCAGCAAATTAGAGGTCATCCAGGACTTTATGTCTTTAAGACATTTCTTTCGGTTAACACACACCAAATTGGTGTGTGTTATGCAGCTTCATCAATAGACAAAGTTGAGTATCATCTGCAGAGCAACAAAAACATATGCTATACAGTACCTTCAAATAAAATTCCCAACAGGAATCATGTATAGTATAAATAGAACTGGTCCCAACACAGAACCCTGTGGAACTCTATATTAACCTTAGTGTTTAAGGAAGACTCCTCTATGATTCAAACCACCAAACTAATACCTTCAGCATGTTCTAATCTTTGTTGTAAAATATTGTGTTCCATGGTATCAAAAGTTCACTCAGGTCTAGTAGGAAAAGTATAGAGATGAGTTCACTGTCAGAGACCATGGAAAGATTATTTGTCGAAAGATTATAGTATTTGTTAAACCCTTGCTTTACCAAAAGGTGAAAGTGTGCAATAATATCTTCAATCATGTCTTGCTTGTTCCTCCACTGAGGCCAAAGGGCAAAAATTGTTTAATTCTCCAAATACTTGTGGATTAAACTGCACATTACTGTACCTTGTTTTGTAAGTGAATCAGTTGCTGCAACAGAAGAACAACATTTAACATTCTACAGTCTAAATGTTTTTATGTTATTTTTATTGTATTGCAGTGGTAAGTGAAAGAACCAGCTTTAGTTAATTTGCTACTTTGACTGACTAGCTACAGTATGTCTTTAGTTCATGCTAAATACTGTAAGTAACCATTTATACAACATTAAAGTACACCTATATGATGGGTCAAAATTAGGGGTGGGTTTTGATTATCGATTAATCGATTAAAATCAATTCTGGCTTGGATAACGTGATATCAATTCATTCAAATCCTGAATCGATTTTTAAATATAAATGTACTTTGCCCAAAATGCCAGAATTTCAGGTTAAACCTTACAAAATTTCAAGAACCACCAAACAGCTAAAACAGTAAATGAGAGCAGGTACACAGATTCTGCACAAAGATGTAAACATAGAGCTCGAACCCGCCGACGCATCAGAATCAATGAGATGTCGCCTTTCTCACCCGACAGCGCGGACACGGTCTGGGCTGAAAGCTGACAGCTCGCTGATTCTGATGTTTCAGCGGGTCCAGGCTTCGTGCTTACGCCCTTTTTGCGCTAGATTCTGAAGCTGCGGGTTTTTATCTCTCTGTAAACAATATTGACTGAACCAGCAGCAAAAGAAGATCCAAACTTCGCGTCACATAAACATCGTGATGAATTCCCTCTGACTTTTCCTGTTTTGCTTCCACCACGATAAAATCACACTTCATGCAGAGCTCGCTGTTTCTCTCTCTCTCTCTCTCTCTCTCAGTGTACTTCAAGAACAGTTTCCCGTCTAAAAATCTGTTTTCTTCATTATTCACTTGCTTATTACGCACAAGTCTACCGTTGTTTACAGCGCTGTCGGCCGCTGTTTTTTTCCTTTTACTTACTTCCGAAAAGAAAGCCTCATTGCTGCTGTTCAATAGGCTACTGAACAAATTTAAACTTTTTAAAATTATGCAAAATTGCAAAAGGCTTAGCCGTGTCTCTAATAAAACCTCTGTAACTTTGCTTTGCTTCACTTCAGCAGCATTAGGTAATGTTAATATGTTGATTACGTTTTGTTTTGTTTTTGATCTACTGGAGAATATTTTTAAGGTTATCTGCTATAAAATCCCAGGCCAGGAAAGTCGCCTTCATGCTTTTCTGTGTTTTATCCTCGGATCCTTTGACACAAAGGCATCTGCTGTGATGCTTACACCTTTGATAAAGTCTCGCAAGTGTCAGCTTTCTTTTCATAGAAATAAAAATATGGAAATGTACTGATACGTGATTAGAATTATAATATTTCTGACTGTCTGAGGCAAAATTTACCCGATTCAAATCGAATCGGATTGAATCGATTCTAGAAATCAGTGACGATACCCAGCCCTAGTCAAAATGTACACATCTGTACCCATTCAATGCATGTTATATTGTAGTACAAGTGAGAACATGTATTTTTCACTACAAGAATATACTTTTCTTGGACCAAATTTTAAGCTTGTTGCCTACACCCTGCAGTTTTCATAATGACTCTGTATCTATTTGCAGGCACCAGCACACCCCCAGGCATCTCTGCCACAGCCGTGCCCAGCATAGCCACTCCTATTGGGGTCAATGGATTCAGTGCCCTCCCACCTCAAAGCAATGGGCAGCCCACATCCGAGCCCATTTACACCAATGGTATTCACCCTTACCCAGGTGAGAATATCTAGGTTTAGCTGAGTCTTGAGTCTGTTCTGGGCCTGGACACTGTTAGCTGTTTGCACTGACAGTGTGTTATTTTTTTTATTATGCTTCTGTTGTACATTCACCCAGCAACAGCTAAAAACAAATTTTCCTGAACATCTAAACAATGTTAACAATTACTGGTTGAAGATTGGTTGAAAAGTAAAAGGACACACCTCAGATAAAATTCAAACCAAGCACCTTCTGTGTGTGTATATGCATTTTTGAAATAAACAGAAATACCTCTTAAACAGATATCTATTAATGGATATATCCGCTTATATATACTCTTTTTAACCAGATGTTGTCTTCTTTAGCCTTGCCAATGTCCTGAAATTCTCTACCTTTCACTCATCAACCAAATTTTGTTATAAGTTTTGAGCATTCAATTTTGCTCAAAATTGTGATTAGCCACGATTTTGGAATTTTCTTAAAGTCCTTGGCCAGCTCACCAGATTTACCACAGAAAACAATATTCATGTTGGTGCATACTAGAGCTACAATGCAAGTTGTCAGTTGTAACAACTTATATTAGTTCATGCAAAACTAAAACTTCAAAAGGCTCTTTTAAACTTCACTTTCTGATCATATTTTTTTCAGCTGAATTGAAGCATTTAAGGCTTGAGGGTCAATCAACAGTATCTTTGACAGATTTCTGAGAAGCCAGCCCAGTATCATGATGAATCCATCAGTTCATCCATCAGTCAATTATGGCTAATTTGATATGTCTCAGTCTGTTCTCAGCTTCTTAATGTTGCCTTGGACTGATTCCTGAAAAATTGACAGACATTCACTCTCCACTTTTGCATTATGCAAAGGCAGCTGCAATTGTAATGAACTACAAAGTGGTTTGTTTGGCATGTAGTTAATATTTGATGCAAACATCTGGGACGAACAGGCATTTTGAAGAACTGAAAGACATGACAACCCAAATTTCTCTCACTCCCTGTGTGATCTTACCCCCCGATGTTTCTCTGCAACTAACCACAATTTCTGTCGTGCTGTTTAACATTCTCTCTATTTCTCTTTGTCTGTGTCCGTCTTGACCGCTATCTATCCTCTCTTTGTCTCATTTACTTTAATTTTGCTCTTTGTTGTCTGTCTTTCTTTTCGTCTCTGTGCAGCACAGAGTCCAACAGTGACCGACCCTCTCCAACAGGCTTATGCTGGCGTCCAGCACTACGCAGGTGAGCTGTCTCTCCTACCTTCACTACTCCCTCACTTCCTCCATCTGTCCCTTTGCCTCTTCCCTCTCCCATTCGGTTTGTCACATCAGCAGGCACATGACAGGTAGCGATTGCCAGATGACTTGCCAGTTTCCTCTTGGATCAGGCTACATTACATTAGAACTGCAAAGAAGATTTTTAATTGACTTGATATACACCCACACAAAAACCCTAATTCTAAAAGTACACCAAGAGCTGAGATTTTTAACCTACCATAAGCCTCCTGGATGAGAGATGACACAGACCTGTCGTGAGCACTGCTTTGTGCATGACATCAGCTCTCATTAACATGGTGTTAGTCTTACTCCCTTTCTTTATGCGTCTGCTTACTTGAACTTCCCCTTTTACCATTCTCTTTGTGAAGTGATCTGCCAGCCAAATGAGCCCAGGCTCCCAGTCATCATGCAATTTATTTATGCAATGTCTAGAGGACACAAATGAACAATGGAATAATGATTTGAGTTTTGTTGTGTCAAATATGAAAATGGAGATGTGAAAAACTCCACTCTGGTTCTCCCTTTGCAACAGCAGCCTACCCTGCCGCCTATGCGCCAATCAGCCAAGCGTTCCCCCAGCAACCAACCATCATTCCCCAGCAACAGAGGGAAGGTAAGAGCGAGCAAGCGCGCCCACCCAAGATAAAAGGTGATAATTGCCATGTTCCATTCTAATGTAGCTGCGCTGCTTTGAATTAGCGAGGGAGGGAAAAAGCTGGCTGGGGAAAATATGAGAAAAAGGCTCCCCATTTAAAGAGAAGAACATTAGCAGTGAGATGGAAAGTTACTCTGTCATTATTCAAAAACTGCACTAATTCAAACTCGCAGTGCTGGACTGCTTAATCAGTCCATTACAATGTGTTTAAGTGGTTATAAATATTCATCAGATTAATTAGCTGCATGCATAATCATTTATTACCATTCCTAGTGTAGTGTTCGTTCTTATGGCACAGCATCAGATATAATAAAGTATAGGATATACTGTGACGGTAAATCACTCTTTTTGGCACCATTTGTCAGTCTCAATTATTCATCTATATGATTATATGAGACAGCGTAGAGTGGTATGAATAATCAATATATGGACTTGAAACTGAGTGTTTCCAGCATTGCCTGGAGGAAAAGTTAGTTTATGTTCATATTTTGTCACTAGTGTGTGCGCATGACAGGGTCACTGTGGAGAACTGTACAAATGAAAATGAATGCAGGCATACTTATCCACACAAGCTGCATGCTGGCATAATTCCACAGTATAGAAGAAACATAGAATCGTTAAGGCAATTACTTAACATCTCCCAGTGATGCATTTGAACATTTTAATAATTAGCAAGAATCATAGAAGTCACATTAATGCAAATACAGACAGCCAGACTCATAGGCACACTATCACACAGCTCTTCTCGGTTTAGCCAGTGGCCTGTCTGAGTTCTGGTCTCCTGTGGGTTTTGGCTGGTGTCCCAGCCTGTCTCGGGCCACTGCCACAGTCTGCAGCCCTTCCATTTAACAAGATACATTTAAACCTGAATACACAGGCAGAGTCAAACTTCAGCTTCATCCTTCCACTGAAGGCTAGCAATTTGGATTCAGTCTAGCTGTGTGTGTGATATGTCAACAGTAATAGTCCTTCAAAATTCAAAATTATAATTTTATCCAGCAATATCAACACTAGCCTGTTAGGCACCACAGTATTTTAATTCAGTATTGCAAAACACACTGACAGTAATATATGTCATGTCAATACACTGTTACACTGCTGTTAAATCAACCACAAGGATAAATAAAAATGCCTCAAATTTTAACCACAGTATACAACTAATTCTCTATTATGTCAAAACAAGAGATTTGTTGTTGTTTTGTTTTATATTCCAGAGTTTGGTGCATCAATCTGACAAAATTAGAACGTTAAAGTTGTTTATTTTGTGATATATATTTCTCTAGAAATATCATTGATTTTCAGTATTACCAACATGATATCGATTAGTTCCACATACTTATCCAAACACCTGGTACCTACATAACACTTAATGCATCTTTAACTACCAATTGTGTGCAAAACATCAGTGTGAAATGACAACTAACTCCTATTGTTCAGCCTAAACAATAATGCTTTAAGTAACGTCAATTGAAGCCGTTCCTTATTTTACAACACTACTCCACTGAACCTGAAGAGGGACAAGCAGAGTGACACCAGGGAGGTCTGGAGAGGCATGAGGAAAGTGACTGGTTACATGCCTATCCATTAAACAGTAGATGGGAACATCAACATGTCCATGGCTCCATGTCCCAGTTGTTTTACCAATAGTTTCAAAATGAAAACACTGATGGCCAGTAACCCAGAAGCAACCACACCTCAAATTTATGGCCCTTGGAAGTCAGTGGCTACAGGTTATAGCATTTTATTTATATACCATCATGAAGGCACTAGTTAGGTCTTTACTGGACACCCCCAACTTCTCCATCATATACCTAATCCACCATTCAAACACCTAGGTGATTGCCACACATTCTAATGTTACTCTGGTGTCTTGGACCATGGAGTACTTTATTAGGCATCCTTGGAATGTGAACCTTTAGAAACTGTGTATGAGACAGTACAAAGGAGTATTAGATCACCACAGGAGACTGGCATGTTCTTTTTTATCATCATCTTATACTTTGGACACGAAGAACAACATAGACACCAAGGCACAGACACACCGCCACCTTTATCTGCTGTCACAAATATTTGCTCTCTATTTTAAAACACTCATTTTTCTTAAGCTAATAATCTGGAATGTTTTGTTACCCACTGATCTAGCCGAAATATTACCAACTGAAGTGCCATAGCTCTCTCTATGAAGTGAATGTGAAGTTTGCGCTTCCTATATCCCTCTCTATATACCTACTTTGCCACCTTCAGACAACTTGGCTGTTTTTCTGTTGCCAGGTAGAGGTACTTCAATTGTTCTGGGTAAAATAAATGTGCTATCACCTTACTGTTTTGTGCACAGTTAACCTTTACTTTCAGAGGAGATTTTGTACCTAGTGCTAGAAAGAATGGCAGAGTAAGAGCCAGGCTCGTATGAAACAAGTGTAAATCCTGATGGTGCCATTATTCTCTAGTCGGTGCATTGTGCAATTAATCTTCACTTCGTAGTGCTAAAGCATAAAAAAGTCCTTAATGTTTAAGTGTATTCTTTATAACATAAAGATTCATTAGTTACATGCTCATGCAGTAGCATACTGAAGTTGATTATAACAAAAACAACGGGGGATTATATTTGTAAGGCAAATGTGAAAAAAGTCCTCATGCACTAGTATTTTATTCTTTCAAACAAAAAGCTTTTCAAGCAAGCAAGAATTTAATGTGAACATTATGTGAAGCACCTAAATCTGTACAGAGAGAACTGAGATACAGTGTATAACTGCTTAAAAAAATTCTCACTCTGTCAACCAATATGTGTGTGTGTGTTCTCTATCTCAACGAGGCATAGTAGCACTGCAGCCAGCCACCACTGCAGCCCTCTTATCAGCCTTCTCACCAGACCAAGTCTCATCTCGTCATGCTATCACCCTGAGCAATGAGACAGGGAAGAAACCTAGCCAGGCAGCCAGCTGCAAGCTTACTGTCCCTGAGTCCATCACATTTCTCTTTCTTTCTATGTGTCCATGGCTCCCTCTCTCACTCTCTTTCCAGTTCATTCCTTCCTTTATCCAGATTGGCCTGTACAATATGTGGCAGCTGGTTGGATGAGTGTGAAGGATGGAGAGAGATTGGAACACAGTCCTACTGTCACACAGTAATTGGGGCAAAAACTTGGCTTATGTCTTAATGTGTGCTCTGTCTCTTCTCTGTTTTTCTGTGTCTCAGTGCTTCACTTTTCCCAGTATAGCTGTCTAAGTCTTTTACTTTAATTCAACTTCTTTTGGGGTTATGTTGTTAAATCTGGCTATTTTCTTTTCTTTTCATTCTCCTATTTCTGCTTCTACCTGTCTGTGTGTTGCTATTTTCAGCACATGTACTCACACAAAAGTCAAATTTAACCGTTATAATCTGATTCAGTGAAGTGTCCCCTCTTTATGCAGTTATTGTATGAAATGGGGCTCTTAGAAAGATTCAAATGGAAACCACAAAAACAACCTGAACATACAGTTTGACCTTATAACACTAGAAAAAATGGGATTAGGCTTTGTGTACGCCGCAAATGCCACAATAACCAGGTTTAACAAAGCCAATATTTGTGCCACCGATAAAATAAACAGAGTGAAGTGCTTCCAAGGTTCCTGCATTACTGGATTATTGTCAAGACTGCCTTATAGTTATTTTTTTCCACCCATGTTATTATGGTCAGTCTTTCTCTCACCAGGCACATTACACTCCCACATAACCCTTCTGTTGTCTTGCTCTCATCACCAGGGCCAGAAGGTTGCAACCTGTTTATTTATCACCTGCCCCAGGAGTTTGGAGACGCTGAGCTCATGCAAATGTTCCTACCTTTTGGCAACGTCATCTCCGCCAAAGTGTTTGTGGACCGAGCGACTAATCAGAGCAAATGTTTCGGTGAGTCAAAAATCACTTATGAAGAGAAGGGAAAAAGAATTCCAATGATCCAATGAAAAGAATGTTGCAAGGTGGCTGTGTTTGGTAATATTCTCATTTCTCTTGTTGCTTCCCTGCAATTAGTGTTTGCTTTTGCTTTTATTCCCACTGTCTGAACTAATCAAGCTGCAATTAACATTTTAAAAGTGTCGTTACATGCCACTGCACAGGGGAGCAGAGAGGGAGATCAAGGAACAGTGCTCCCTGAGTCTACCACACAGACATAAAAAGATAGTGGTCTTAGTAATAGAAAAGCCAAAAGCTCACTAGAATTGGTGAGCTAGCCACTGACCCAAGTCAGCTGGCATTTCATTCACACATGTATCCATCACACTGTTGATCACAACATTACGTGTCATCAGTGATGGGAATAACAGCGTTACAAGCTCCCGCGGACGGCAATCACTTTCTGGCAAACGATGACTTTTTGGCACAACACCTGGAGCTAAGGGGGAAAAAACAATGGCATGAGTGCTGCTGTTTGGCTGAGGAAGAATATAGTAGTCGTGGAAAGCCAATCACATGACCACTTCAAGATGACAAAGCAATAAAGTGATATATACCAGTTTTTAAATTGTGCTAAGAGGGCAACTAAATCCAGAGTCATGATAAACAATATATAAGCGGTGTTTTTTTCTGAAGACTTTCATCACGTTTACTGTCTAAGGATAGAGCTAGCAAGCACTCTCTGCTTATGACCAAAAAACAAAAATAAAAAACAGCCCGTTCGTGTTGGTGGAAAAATGCACCATTTGAACCAATCAAAAAATGATACGGCAACAGGACATTTGGTTGTTTAGGAAGAGGGGGAAGTTTTAGGAGTGATGGCGAGAGAGAGAGAGAGAGAAAGAAAGACAACAGAGAGAGAGAGAGCGAGTTTTAAGATGGGAGAGATTTGTGACGTTTAGCGTGTTTGGAATGTGTAGTTAATGTGTTGTCTTGTGTAGTTAGTGTGTAGTGTTGTGGATAGTTTTGTGTTGTGTGTCAGAACAATGAGGCGACCACTGTCTCCAGGTAGAAACAGGAGTGATACACCTGCTGCTGTCAGACCTGCAGGCTGTGCAGGTCAGGCTGTGATGTTCTCCTTTATAGTGGACAGATATTTTTGGAGTGGCACAAATAATTTGTGTGGCATCTTATTTAATGCAGAACATGTGATTGTTGCGTAAATAGTTTGAAATGGTTATTAAAAAAGGGCTGCAAATAACTGTATTGTTTGCAAAACTTGTGCATATGATTTTAAAATTGTCAATTTATATTTGCATTTCAAGTTATGAAATATGATTCATTAAACATGTTTGTGGTTGTTACAGTAAAATTTTTAACTTTTTCTACACTGATTTTATGTTTTAGATCAATTGTGTTAATACAGTATGCAAAAATGAAAACATAGCTGTAAATTCAGACACATGAGGTTGTGCTGATGATACCAAACAAGGCAAAGTAAATCGTTTTTAAAGGTGAAATGTAGAGGAAACATCAAAAGTAGTTTAAAATGGCCAATTATACCCTGGACCCCAGAGGGTTAAACTGTTTTTTTTTAAGTAACGCAATGGTTACTTTTCAAGTAACTAATTACTTTTAGAATCTTGTAACTCAGTTACTAACTCAGTTACTTTTTTGAAGAAATAACTAGTAACTATAATTAATTACTTTTTCAAAGTAACTTGCCCAACATTGCTCATCACCCTCTCTATCACACCATTACTGAGACAATTAGTATCTATTTCCCCTTTCTACAATTACAAGCCTCCTTTACCCAAGAGAAAAGCATTTTCCCAGACTCCCACAATCCTCCAGCTGGGCAACCCAGCAGCATCATGCCACCCCTCGCTTGCCTCTCTCGCCTCCCACACAGCAAACCAGTTCATCAGGGTGGAGGCGGTGCAGGTGGAATCCATGGGCTTAAAGAGATAATAATAGACTGGTGTGGGCCTTGCTGTTGATTCAGTTGGACAGCAGCACTCAGGAGACAGGGAAAGAGAGAGAGAGAAAGAGAGCAAGAGAGACAGAGAGAGAGAGAGAGATTTCCAGCATTGGCTTTCTTTCAGTTTCACTTCACCATGGCATGTCTGTGAGGCTTCCTCCTCTTTCCTCTCTTCTCTCATCTCTCCCTCTTTGTTAGACTAGCTCCCTGTGTGTCTTCTCCTATAAACATATGCCTCTCACTATCACTATCTGTCAGTCAACAAGGGAGAAGGACAAAGGGGCGGCAACTTCATCAGCCTCCCCAGCTTCTTTTTCATAGCAAGTAATTAAGATTTTAGCTGAAAAATGTCAATTCAACCCATGATTCTTTTGTGGCTTTTTAAAAAAAGTAATTTCTCCCTCCTTTTTATAGCAGGAGCCCCAAGGCTCTTTTGTAGGACATTAACAAATTAGGCAGAAGATGCTGTGCATTAGGGGAGATACGTTATTATGCATCTAAGAACTTGGAACACTTAATCTTAAAAATGTGTGAGTTTAGTCTTGATAGTGTGGTTATTGATTGGAAATGTGTAAATACATCATATGTGCATCTACACACTGTACACAGCTGTATCACAGTGAATAGATTGATTGTCTGATAAAGTGTCTATTGAATGAAGAAGAAAATATACTTAGCTATCTAATTATGCAAAGCACAATTACAGTGGCTACCAAATAAGAAGCGCTCATCTAAACTAGGTGACCTTACTGTTAATTAAACAGAAAATGTTCAAAGCACTGTGGTGTGTATTCAAATTTTGGCAGGCTAATTATTTATATATGTAACATTTAAATAAAGCAGTCTGTAAGATGACATTTAGTTAGCCAAGATTTTTTTCTGGTTTTTTTTTCTCTCCAAGTGCTCGTCAGGGCAGAAGGCTACTTGTAAGCAAATGAACAGAAATACCATATGTATGCATGTGTTACCTTATTTTTTTGTTTTGCCATATTGTGAGAAGATAATCACAGATCGTCCTCTTACCCAAGTGTTTACAGAGAAGCTTGAGAATTTGAATGTGATAAAAAAGGAGGTCACTGGAGGCACACTCAAAGAATATGCTTACTTCTAAAGGATGTAACCTGGAACAGTATACTCGTAAGGGATTTATAACTGTAAATTTAGTCTATTTAGTTTAGTGCATTTATTTGCAGTATGAAAAAATGGATATCAATGTGCGATGTGGTGTGATATTAAACACTTGTGCAGGTGAGATGGAATATTTCACCTCAAAACAATTAAAACAATAAGATGACAAGAAATCGCAACAGATGCATGCTACAGTTGCATGTGCAGTCTTTTGTAATATACTTTGGTATAATTGTTAACTATAAAATACATAATTTTACCAAGCTTTTTTTAAATCATTAATGAATTATTGAGTCTCAGAAATTAATAAAACATATATTAAGGGTGATCTGTAAACTCCATATATATCCACTGATGAAGAGCTATATTATTATTATGGTTATTATTATGTTTGGTTTTAACCCTGGGCTCTGATACAAAATTAGTCTTAATCCTCTGCATTCAGTCACTCGCTGTTGACTTTTAAAAAGTGATCAAAGCTTACCTTGTTAAGTGGAATTAGGCGGAATTAGCTTAAAAATACATTTCAAAAGGTCTTCTCAGAATGGCGTAACACATACGCACAGGAAGCACGTTAAATACGGTGCAAAAATGAAAACAAGGAGATGCAGCTAACCTAGAGAACACCGGAAACATCTTACCCTTTCTACATGTTTGTTTTTTGCCATTTTATTTTGCCTTTTAATACCTCTTTTCTATTTTTAAATCAAGATGAGTTGCCTCTGCATGTTTGTTGTTTGCTTCGAAAGTGCACATATAGTACATTTACATCCATAAACAGCTATGTTATATGTTCAATAAAAGGACATATAGATAGTTTGTCAGTACCTAAGAACATAAACTAATCATCACAGCAAATAAGCAAATAAACTAATTTACCGAAAAATCATTAATGCATACTGCACGCCACTACTGTGTGTGAGTCTTCTGGTCATCTTAGTATTTTGGGTGGGTGGGGGGTAGGGGGGAAATGTAAGACTTCACTCCTGCAGTAATCTAATGTGTTCAACCTGGCACCTCGACTTAGATTTTCCCTGTTGCTCCTCAATGTGTGTTTTTATTAGAAATGTATAAGATTACAAAGCTTGCAGCATTCTGCTGATATGGATGGTTGTGGGAAGAACTGTACTTCAAGCGGTAGAAGTGTTTGGGGTTTGAGTTGTACTGCAACACACACTCCATGCCACATCACAGGAATGAAACATCAACCTCAAGAAAACAGTTTAAATCAGGAGCACACTCAAATATTGTTTATCCTTGTTTATTTTATGTGCCTGAATTCAAGAGTTTGCAGGGTAGTCTTTGTCCTTTTATACTTTACTTTGACCCCTAGAATCCTATCACCTATTTGGCATGTGGATGTAAATGTGAGGTATGGAGATTCATTAAAGCCAGGGATAGTGTAGGCATGGATGTGTTTGTAGGATTGGGAGGGGGATCACTACCAACTGACAGGCCCTTCCCTGCTCAGTTTGTTTAAAGGGTTTGTAAAAGCAGCAGCCTTATCTCACCCGTACTGACAAAAGCCTGCCCTCTCCCCCCAAATTAAATTGGACCCATAGCGGTGTGATCAAATCAGTTGGCAGGCGGAAAATTCCGGCCGTCAATCACATAGGTGTCTGATAAGACCAGGCAAGGAGTCCCAGTGTGGAAAGCTGTGGGCTCATTCCGCCTCGACACCCAGGTGATAACTCAGAGCAGCAGGCACCTCCGTCCTATACACCTTGCTCCTAGCATCTCGTCACGTCCCCGATGCCCTTTGCTCCTTACTTAGATGCAGTCACATACATGAAAATATGTATACACATGCACACAGACACACACACACCACTGGTGTAGTTGTATGGCTCAACACACAGTTTACTTTTACAGGCGCAACATTTGCGCTACACATAATACAAGACTCCTTTTCTCTCTTTCATATCTCTGAACACCTTTTTTTTTCTTTTTTGTTCTCTGTTCAAGTTGAACACCCAGTTTCTAATGGTACTCCTTAGCTTTTTTTATATCTGTGTTATTACGTTATTAGCCTTTCTGGTATTTTGTTTAATCTTCTTTTTTAATTCGGAGATTTTCAATTAATCGCCTGAAAAGCGAAAACAAAGAGCTATTGTTTTGCCATTGTTGGGAGTTAAAAAGGGTATTTTTTCCTTCTCTTGCTTCTTTCATCTCACCTGTCTTCCTCTTTGTTCCTTAACCGATCCCTTTCTCTTTTTCATGTCTCTCTCATATTCCCTATTCTTCTTTCTTCCTTCCTTCTTTTTTCATTTTCCCATTTTCTGCCCCCATCTCTCTCCTGTTCTGTGTACTTGTCCCAGGCTTTGTGAGTTTTGATAACCCATCCAGTGCTCAAGCCGCTATCCAGGCCATGAATGGCTTTCAGATAGGCATGAAGAGGCTGAAGGTGCAGCTAAAGCGGCCAAAAGATGCCAACCGACCTTACTGACTCGTCTGCTATTCATACCCAGGTACAGTAACACCCATGCTATAATGTCCCATGCCATTCAAAAGCGTTTTACTTCACTTGAAAAAGGTATGGATGCGCCTTGAGGTAACTCCTGTTGTGATTTGGCGCTATACAAAATTGAATTGAATTTACAATATTATCAGTGCAGTACATAGGACACAATACAGAAGACTAGAATGTTTGTGAACTTACTCCTGCAAATCTCATTGTAACTTCTAATGAAAATGTTGATTGCTCCTAAAATTCAAACTTATTATCTGAGCAACTATAAAGTAATACTGTATACTTTCAATGCAGAAATGCAGAAATGAATTAAAAAATTGTATAAATAAAGAACCGCATTTGAGTATTAACTGAGAATGTAATGAAATGAGCTGCACAATAACATTTCCCAAGCTCGCTTTTGTGAATTTCTCTGCTCATTTCAAATATTAAAAAATGTGAAAGTGTGGGCTGCTTTTTACAGGGGGGTAATGGAACGAAAAGCCCAAAAAAAAAAAAAAACCCCAAACCTCCGTTATTCCACCAAATAAAAATCCCATCATTGAATAAAATACTGAAATTTACAGAGTCATCTATATGCCAGACAAATTAGTCCACAAAATGTGTCAACTACTTACAGTCAGAAAAACATAGTTCTATAATCAAGATAATCAAGAAGTGTCAATGTTTCTAGATTTTACAGGACCTTTTCATAAAAACCTCTGGTGATTTCTGCCAGGTTTCCCTGCTGCACAGATTTGTTTTCTGTCTACTTCTGGGAGTCTAGTCTAGCCTAGCCTAACTTGGACCTGCAGGATGCTTTAGGGCAAATAAATGACATCATCAATACCTAGCTGTGCATAATTACCTGTCTACTGGATACTCCACTGGAAATCGATACAAGTTGTTTAGCAACAAATTTCCAAAAGCAATAATTTATCTCCTCAAATAGCATTAGACTTATGTCAGCTATTTGGCAATATACAAGCTGATCCTTTATCAAAGAAAAAAAAATTATACAGTCAATTCAGACATCTAATGAGTATTAAGAGTAAGTGCAGCATGTTTAAATGTTTGTGCTCTATATTTATCAGTATTTGTCAGTCCCATTGTGGGATTCTGCATTTGGTGCACTAGAATGCAACACTGTGTTCAGTGTTAAAGGATACAGAAAACTGGCCTTTCTATATATCTATAGATATCAGTGATTCATGCCATCAGCATGTATGGGACAACCATAATGTAAAAGCCTTTGTTCACTCAAAGACTTGTACTTATAAACAATTATTAATCTAAGATATCGTTTTTGTTTTTTAGCTTAATCCTGCTCTATTGTAACTATTTAGTTGTAACCAAGGGTTATAGAGATGTTTTATGAAGTGAAAATAGTGTTGTATATTTTATTATGAAATTAACATACATGGAAATGTCATTTTTAATGCTTCCACAACAACACGGATGCATAGTTGCATGCATAGTAACACTGTTATGACATTCTTTTACATAGTCCCCCAATTTCAAAGGCTCAAAAGACAGCTGATTGACAAACACTTGGCCAGATGAGGCCTATTCGCCTGCTATTGCATAAAAAATTAAGTATTTGTGTAGTTGATTATAAGTGCCGAACTTCCACTTGGTAACTTGAACTCCCAATAAAAGGTCTAGAGCGTCATTGTCACTGGAAGTGAAAGAGGCCATTAAAATTATTAAAGGCCTGGCAGAGCATCTCAAGGAAGGAAACACAGAATTTGATAATGTCCAAGTTTTAGAATTCAGCCAGTCATCCAAGTATTACAAACAATACTTTTATTAAAGTATATGTTAGTTTGTTTTGAAAACACACCTCATTTTTTGATTTTAGGTCCACTGTGTTTGTGTATAGAGGCAAAATTTTAAAAAAAAATTGTGCCACTGTCTTCACACTTAGTGTATCTGCTGCAAGAAATCTTCTGTCAACAGCTCCCTATTAGGTACCTTAAAATGTGAGAGCTTCAATAAAAATCAATAAAAATACAGATTGCTTAAGGTAGCAACATGCCTCAATAGAATAATTCTCCATTGTAACATATAGGGATGCATCGATCTGATATTTAAATTGGGTACTGGGCCAATCCTGACTGAAAGTCTGGATCAGGTATTAGTCACAACAAGCAGATCTGTGAGGCTCATCTATTCAGTTCAGTCCTGTATTAGCCTGTGTTCATTATTCCCCTTTTCAGCAGAATGGCAATAGTTACAAACATAGGAGCTTATATAACATTGAGGAACCTAACAACCAAAGGTTTGAAGTTTGAAGGTTGGCTTTTACTTCAATGTAAACTGTAGTCAAATGTGTTTACATGACTGCCAATCCTTAATAAGAATGCTTTAAGCTTTTCAGTCTCTCTCTGTCTTGTTACATTTGATTTTACACTTATTGGAAAGCTTTTATTGCATTTACAGAGGTGTAATGTACTGTCCTGAGATTAGGAGAAACTAGCGTGCAACAGTCTAATAACTCTTGCTGAAACTAGACTAGTGCAAATTAATCCATGGTCATAAAGTCAGTAAAATGACATACATTTATTTGTTACATTTTAATTAAAAGAAAATTAGGTGGAATAAAGTTCTTTATTTTAGATAGGACTGCTGTATTGGGTGATACCTATTGTACCTGGAAAAAGTTAGATTAGTGCATCTAGTCTCAAATAATTATCTAATACAAACTACAGTTGTCAGTGAAAAGACAATATAAATACATCGTAAACCAATTGCCTGGAAACTTTTGTATTACAATTACACAGGCACGTATTCTATTCTGGTATTCTATTCTATTCTACTAAAAAGCATTCATAGAAGGTGGTATCCTATACTAATACAGCTCCCTTTATCAGTTCTCTGATATAATTTGAATAGAGCTATCCTCGCTAATTAAGAAGATACCATAAGAAGAGAAAAGGAGTGAGTGAATTTGATTTAGGAGCAAATGGAAAATACAACAGCACTGAATGACATGACAGTCATTGAAATATTTTCAGAATGGCTCCAAGCAAACACGTTTCCCATAATGACATTCTGTCACTTAATCAGTATGTGTGCGTACTTGTTTTTTCAATGTATCCCTCTGTCATTGTGCCATCTTTGTGTTTTGCTTATGTAATTACACCACTTTGGTTGTTTTAAACTAATAGACAGACCAATAATAAGCATTGAAATATTAAAGAAATAAATGCATTAACTTTTTGAAGTCAATTTGAGCAATTAGGTTAATAGATTCCTAAAAATCATGGCCGATAAAAACAAAGTGTATATTTTCTAGATATGTTCTTTCAAATTATTGCACAAGCGTTTATTTATAGCAGGAGAGAGTACATTGGCTTGTTGGGCTTAAAGTAAATAAAGTTCAACTGTTTAATTTTCTAAATTCCAACCCTAATGCGTTATTATGATGAAAAACTTTGATGAAACTTGAATGATGATTTACTGTGTGTGCATGTGTGTGTTCCTTATAGGTAAAAACTTCAATATGTAGATAACTTCAGAAGGCCTTTTTTCTGTAACACTGAAAATTTTTGCTTTGAAGTTGAATTAAAAACACGATCAGACAGCATTCTCCTTTTCTGGTCTCAGGAGCCCTGCTACTCTGAAATTGCGTTCTGTGTCTTAAAGATAAACTTAATGCAAAAAACCTGAAGCACTCACTGTACCCTCATAGCAAACAATGCAAGGCAAATCCAATTACTGTAGACAGGACAAGTTTCTGAAATATGCATTTTTGCCGTAAGGGTTATCTTTGCGAATATAAAAACATCAATTCAAACCTTTAACCTGCAGATGTTGTCAACCCAATAATATTTCACCACCACATTAAAGTACAAAGAGGCTTTTTTCTGTGCTGCACTGAAGATTATTTGCTCTGTTATTTCTGTTTTACTTGTCTTTTTTTTCAGTTTTATGGTAATAACTATAATGACCTCATTTGATTTGTCAGGCAGAATAAGTGAGTATGGAACAAATAGATGGGGTGCTTTGAATTCTGACTTGAGGAAAAGAAAATCCCATTGTTTCTTTCCTTCTTTTGCACCCTTACCAACCTGGCAACCTGACAAGGCCAATCACAGTGTGAGGTGGCCTTTCTCCGCTATAGCCACACACCCCCACACCTGTCATGGGGCCAAGTTCCCTCAGCTGTAAGTTGAACCCATGGTGTCATTTTCTTTTGGATGACGTCATGTGGTGGGCCTGTGACTGCGTTGCATGACGTGGCGTTGATTGATATCTCTAAACTCTCTCTTTATATTCTGCCCTACTTTTATATATATTTATATATACTGTATATTGTATATTGGCAGTTTGTGGAGTGCAGTAATCGATGCCTTTCATGGCTGGTACCTGTAACTGACGTGCTGACTTGTTGGTTGATTATAATTGGAAGTGGCCTTTAACCCTTTGTGCTATTGTAATGTGTGCCCTTGTGATGTTTTACTTTCTCTTGTGGGGTTCATGTGTATGGATGTACTGTATTTTCGATTTCTCTATCTCTTCACATTCACATCACGAAGCGTTTTTTCTTCCAGAAAACTTTTATTCTTTAAGTCTACTTATTTTCAAAAAGGACCTATTTCTCTCTCTGTTCGACAGCTGTTTAGTTGAGAGATGGCCAAGATGACCCTATGTTTGTGAAGCCAATTAAATCTCTAACGTTCACACAGAGAGCACAGGCAAATGTTGACAGTCTACTTCCATCTGCACAGGGAGTACTTCAGCAAGATTGTTTTGTTTGCCTAACACGAGAATCACTTCCCATTTATTTATTTATGAGGGTGCAAACCAATTACACAGTGATAGAAAAGCTGCTGGCGGCACTACAGACCCGCGTACCCAAAATCCGTCCACCATACACCATACTGTACAGAGAGGTGTAAGTAGGGTACAAAAGATAGAATGAAATACAAATACCTGGATTGATTATTTGTGGCTGCCTGTTGCTTGTTATATTTTTAGTGTGATTCTAGCACCGCATAATTTAGGTATTCGGTTTTGCTGCTTGTATGTAGTACAATTTTTGCTCTATGTGTACAAAAAAGCAGCATACAAATTAATAGTGAAAAGGTCCTTTCTTTGCAAGTGAGTTTGTTTCCAACCCTCAAGGCCAAGACTGATAAGCGTTAGTAGTTTTCATTGAGCACATTCTAACCTATTATTTCAGAAGCCCTGCAGGCGACTCTCCCAACCTTAGTCTATCCAGTGAACTCAGGGGGTGTCTAGCCAGGCACGCCAGGGGGCATAAGGTTTTTCTGGCATCAGCTATGCCTCCTAACTGCCAGGTGTCATTTATGGAGCCATCCAAGTAGGTGGTGGTGTGCGGAGGCATAATATTAGGACTAAAAGCTTGTGAAGGGAAAAGAAAGAAAGGAATTCTTTGTTACTGGACAAAGTTACTGCATGAAACAGTTGTGATGTTTTCAAAGAAGCTGTTTACTTGGGGAAAAAATGATCAATTTGAAAGCCACTGTGTGTTTCTACTCAGCTACATGTATAGGGAGAATTGCGAATGGCTTATAAAATAGGGCATCTGTAATTGGGACTGTTAGTGCTTTATGTTGCTAATGGCCGGGCTCGCTTTGGCACACATAAGAAATAAGTTTGAATCGCTGCTCCCCCATCTAAAAAGCAGATCTATTATGAAATGGTAACAAGCTCATTTACAGGAATGGAAAGGTAGAACAAAGAGCGTCTGGGCGCATGTTCTCGTCACAAAGTCAGACCCTTTCATGTTCACTCTCAGAGAGTGATTTGCTGTGATTTCATAGCCTTTCTTCACCCACATCATAGCTCACAACATATTAGGGATGATAGGCTGTAAACTAGATCTTTTATCAACCCAAAGCTCGACAGCACAGACACATTTAGTAACAGTGCAGCATATCAATCCAGCACAAAGGCAAGGGAGTTGTTTTTCATGCTATCCTAATTAGAGGTTAGTTCTTGAAATATGTATCTTTTTCATAATGGACAACTGTCAGTTATTACGTGATTCTAATTATTGCAATATTAGAACTTGCACACACACTTGTCTCGTTTTCTTTATGTTTCCTTCTTGTTCCTTTGTAGCCTGTTTGTAATGAATTAACAAAAAGATGAATGGCAGCAACATCTCGGGCAACTTTTTTTTTTCCAATCAGGGAGATGCAGTCAGTTTAAATTAGGCCTTCGCTGGATTAGTGCTGTCACAGTGTAGATGTCTGTTCCATATGGTTAAAACACAAATTTCCCACCCCACCTCTAGCCCACTTATTTCTGGTTGTGATTGACACGCTCCTCTTTTTTTTTTTCCTCTTCCCCGTCTGTTTCTCATGCTGTTGGCTGTGCCTGTCAGTCTGTGTGATAACCAGGAGCCAGCAACCCTGAGCATGTTTGCCACAGCCCCACTGAATCCACTCTCCTTATTCTCTCCTGTCTTTTTCTCTTCCTTTCTCTCTCTCTCTGTGTCACAGGATGAAGGGCCACAACACCTTATTTCCACAAGTGCAGTAAAAGTACAAAGACTTCTTGCTCTGCTACATATCATGAAGGAAGGGTGGTCCCTTGATCCTCCTGGAAAGCCGCTGAAAGATTGGGTGACTGAGAGAAGGATCCCAGAGTTGTCGGGTTTTTTTGTTTGTTTATTTATTTTCGTTTTTCTTCGCAAATGCCTCTTTTTTTCCTCTTTTGCTTTGGCGTCTGTGGAAGAAGATTTTTTGCAGAGACCAACTTTTTGCTGCTGTTTTTTAGACATGATGGAAAAAAAAAAACCTTTATAGACTCATTATGCTCAAAGCATGCATACTGACACAGGATATAGATAAACACAGAAAACAAATCAAACATACACATTTCAAAAATGCTACACTTAAAGAAAAAAAAAGGAAAAAAAAAACTTTGTACATGTATAAATAAGTGCAAATGCCAACACAAGAACTGAAGCAAACTCATGCGTGTGCGCACACACACACACAAAACATACAAACACACACACCAGCCTGCTGCCATTTTGGTTTTTGTGCCTACACAGGTGTTGTGCTCTGTGACAGGGCAAGCTCTGGATCGAAGAAGAAAACAAGAAGAAAAGGAGAAAAGTGGAGAATCCAGGATAATTTACATGCATCATTCCTTAGGAAATAGGGACCAAAGGACTAAACGCTTTTTAAAAGAATATAAATATATAAATATATAAATATATATTTAAAAACTCATACCTTGTAGCTGCAAGTATTACAATTTACTCGTAGTAAAAAAAAAAACAAACAAAAACATTAAATCAATATCCAGTGGCCTACTGTAAGTATGAATAAAAGAACATGGAAATAATGTATAAAAAAAGACATGGAAACGTAGTATAGGGGCTGATCTTTTGCTCTGGATGCTGATTTAGCACCAGGTTGTAGAGTAGTAGAGTAGACTAGAAAAAAAAAGTGTAGATTTGCTAACTTTTGCTGTTGTTTAAAAAAATACTTGAAGTTGTAATGAAAATGGGGCAAAAGAGGGGTGGGATGGTGTGGGGGGAAGCATTCATCTGCCCCTGTACGCAACAACTCTCTTTCTCTTGGATGTTAACGTATCAGCCACTGGATATCACGCTCATCATGATGTACAAGTCACCGCACTCTCTGACAGATATGGAGATGATCTTCTGGAAGAAAACAAAAGAATAAGAAGAAAAAAAAGACTGACTTTACTGATGTCTGTGCTGGACGGGGTGCAGATGTTTAAGGCTTCACTGGCCTTTGTGTTCAAGCGACAATCCACTGTAAAGACCAAGTAAAATGGACATGGGGTGTCTTTTTTTTTTTTTGTTGTTGTTGGCCTTTTTGTATTGCTACATGAAGTGTGAAATATGAAGCCACAAACTTCTAAAAGGAGATGATTAAAAGTGAGATGGACAAATGGATGGTCATGACCGAAAGAGTAAAGAGGGAAGGAGAAAAAAGTGATAGCTATTGTAACTGCCAGCAGAATGTATTTGGTTTAGTAATGAATTGGCTCTTGTGGTATCAGCATTCTCTCAAAAAAACAAAGTATGCCCATCATCAGCAGCCACAAATTTTGAGTGACATGTCAAGGATATGTGTGTGTCCACTGAAGCTGCTGCAAAACTCTAGACTGAGAAAAATTCATTCTTGTCTGTTGGCAAATTTCTCTAATGATGAATTCAATTTACTTCTGTATTGCAGGAAAGGAGTGACGGCTTTTAGAGCACATTTACCTGTGTAATGTTAATTCCACTGTTAACATGCTCCCTGACCTGCGTAATGTACACATTATTCATAAAGTCCATGGTAAAAAAAAAGTAGAGCTTAATGGCCTCGATCTAAGATAATTCTAACAGTCACTCTTAAAATCATTCAACTCATCTTTAGCTACACTGACACTGATGCCAGGCACTCCAGTAGTGTCGTGTCTTGATTTAGAGTCCTGTAGCCTCTGTTTTTTAACAATTTACAGCTCTGGAAGCAGGCTCCTCTCTAAAACCAGATCAATATGTTTCGAGTGAGTCTAGGGGGAGGAGCGATGCTGTTTCAGTCACCACGAGCACTTCCCAATTTTCTCCGCCGAACACCAGCTCAAATCCATATACCAGCCCTCTAAGCACTGACAGCTGGCAAGGCTAGACAGGAGCAGGGAGAGAGTGGGGAGAAGAGGGGAAGTCAAGAACTCATCACACCGAGATCCTTTAAGCTGATGCTGGTAGGTGATGCCAGATGATTTAACCAAAAAAAATAGAAACCCTAATCAAGCTCTGGTGGCAAACAGTATACATAATCTAATCATAATCTGTGTTATATGCTTTCAAAAGCAGATTAAACAGTCAAGTAGGACCTCAAGTTAATACTTTAGGCACCAGTCCAACGAGCTCATGTTAAGTAATGAGAGTCTTCTTCTCCCTCTTTTTTGTTGAACTAGAAAATCAGACCAGAATTGGTCCAAATCACTAAAGAAGGGACTGATTAAATGTGCCAGCAGATTTCATAGTTTTTAATATACTGCCTTTGCCACTTAAAAAAAAGCTGAAGGTACTAATTTCAGCCCTTGATATTAACATTCCACGTAGCACTTCCTTTTCTCCCGTCCTTAGAGCAGCCATGCCTTTCTAAATCACGGCACAATTGTTTAGCGGCTCTCCCGTTGGAGCAGCATTTTCGAACCTACCTAATGCCTGTGCTCACTACCCTTCAATTATCTCTTGCACCACATTAGACATGCTATTTCACCTTTCTCCCTAATCACACTGTAATCATCAGCCTCTATACATTAGCAGCAACCAAGTGAAAAATCACTGGGATAATCACTTGGACCAAATGACGGGAGAGATGGTCCCCTGCATGCACATGGATGACAGAAGGAAGATTAGGGAGAATTATGTTTGCGCCTACTCCCTGGCAAGGCTGGTGACAGCTGACCTGGCACCAATAATGTAGCCGAATTTACCGAAGAGGCAATGCAGGATGAGGGATAAAACCTTCCATATCATAGCAAGGTTTTAATGTTCCAGAGTAATTTGACCAAAAACTAAAAGAGAAGGGCAGGTAGCAAAATTGATTTAGTTTTTGTTTTCTATCACAAACATTGCAGCAATAGTTGCTTAAAACTGGGTCAAATCCAACATTTTTTACTAGAAATCCTCAATTCTGTTACTGTTCAGCTGCAGTGAGGCCTGTTGTTGTGAATTTTCTTTCAGCAGCAACACTGCATCTCAGAAGATGATGCCTGCAAGTTATAGCCTCATTCATATATATATATCTATATATATAGATATAGATATAGATATAGATATATATATAATCTATATAGATGGGTGAATGAGGTATGGTTGAATATATATATCAGCTCTTAAGGACTTCTTAAGGATTGCCTTTAAATACTGTAAGATAAAACCCAGCCCTCCCTCTGTCATTTCATTTGACATGTGTTACTGATAGAAGGAGCTTTGTGAATTAATGTGAAGTAAGTAAAAACAAAGCCATGTTCTACAAACCATTTATGCTCATTATTTAAGTGAAGCTGAACTAATCAATGGGAAATCTAATGTTCCATGAGCAATGCAATATCCTCTGCTTGTCTTGGCCATCTCTAGAATACATTTCCAACATGAACCTTGCATGGTTGATCCTGTAATCTTTTCTGTCTTATACCAGATGCTGTACTAGTTCCCACTACTAATGGCAGGTTGAGTCCCCAGTGAGCCAAAACTCAGCCTAGCCTTGTATCCTGCTGTCTGCTTGGCTAACAGTGCAGCGATCATGTAGCATATCTGCTATGCCAGGGCTAAATTAGGCAATGTGAAATCAGTACTTCAACATTTTTAAAACGGGTGCTCCTATTACATTTACACTCCAGGGAGAATGTTGCTGAAGTGTTGTGCATTAAAAGCAGAAATAGCTGTGAAACACTAGAACTGCACTAAAACTACCAAAATGAGGAAAAAAATAGAAAGAAAATAGATCTTCTCATTACCCATTTATTAAAGAGGCTCTTGCCTGATTTGCCCTTAGCCTGGACTGGAGACAAGAGCAGACTGAGGCTATGTTTCACCTCTAAAATCACAGACAAATGTCAACCCAGCAGGCACACTACCAAGCTGTTGCCAAACTGTGATTTGATATTTGCCGTCCAGCTTACAAAAAGAAAATGTAACTAAGCGTTTTTGCCAAAAGAAATACATAAGATTTGAATAAGTTCTTAGAATATAATATTTAGCATGCTAGGCAAAAGAAAAAATATATATGTGAACATGAAAAAGTATAAATATCCCCAAAGAGGTAAAGCTTATCTTCTCTATCTTCTCATACTGCACTGCCTTTATTTGCCATTTTTCAATCAGTGATGAGCAAAAGTAATACTTAGGTATAGTCAGTTCTTTGTGAGCATTTAAACCATTTGCCTCTGGCTTATGCACCTAGAAATTTGGAGGTTATATAGTATGAAGTATGCCCCTTTCCTCAGTTGCCACTACACCACTTTTCACAAGATCTGTCTGCTTAAGGAGCATGTATCCTTAGAGGTTCCCAGCCAATGGCAGGGCAGAGCACAAGTCTGTTTGAGAATGAATCTCCCACCCCTGGGTGCATAACACTCACCCTAAAATAGCAGTGATTGTCAAGGAAAGGAAGTGAAATGTAATTGACTGAAAGTGGAGCGATAATTAAAGGAACCTGTTGGACAGGAGGGAAGAAATTAATGCTTCTCATTTAATAGCTGCTTTGGGAGAAAGCTTTTTCAGCATCTTGGTTTAACGCAGTGAGGGTTTGCTGTGGAAATGAGATTTTGTATTGAAAAAGGTAGCAATGGAAATAGTGGAAGCAGGCACTGGGTGGTGGGGGTGCTGTGTGCTTAACTGAAACTCCACAAAATCACTCCCAATACTCAGGGCATCAGGGACTATGATGTCATGATTAGTGGAGAGGTTCAGAGCCTTGCCTTACCCCTTAACCTGAAGGCATTTGAGTAGATAAATATGAGGACAGCAGAAGCTGTACGATCACATGTCACTGTGGGGTGTCCTGAGCCAGCAGAAGGGCTGATGAACCACCTAATATTGTGCTTTGGATTTATAGTATTACCATCCCATTCAAAGAGAAACAAAGAAACACAAAAGATGCCATTATCAACCCAACACTGCACAGTGGTTTGCTGAAGGTATGAAATTATGTTCAGAAACATGTCTGAAAGAAATGAAGACAAAGACTTTTTTTAATTTCTTAATGTAAATAGACTATAAAATACAAAAAAACAGAGGAAGGGTGTACAGCAACTTGTGTTGAAAAGTCCAACTCTGTGGGACAATGATGTCAATATAAAATGTATCCACAGCAGTGCAGGGATTTAGGAGAGTTTTAGTCCTTATAAGCCCCTTCGGTTTGGGCTGTGAACATGCATCCTACAACTCTAAGTGTCTGGCCAAGGCTTAGAGAGTATTTGACTTAGTGTCAAACCTAAGCCATGGCCCTGAAGTGATCCGGTAATTAAGATTCTGTGTACACCGACATGTCATGATTTTTCTGACAGAAGAAAGATTGCCTGTGCCGTAATTGGATTAGTCCAGTTGGGGCTGATGAACAGATATGACACTGACAGTAGAGTTCATCCATCTGCATGCTTTCCGCTTGACAGTGTGAAAAAAACCATCAGCCAGCACCACTCTTTTTTAAATTCTTTGGAAGTAAAAGTTGAGGCTTTACAGCATTTAAGACGCTAGTTTTAGAAAATAAAACTCCAGGTTACAGTGTGTTCAACATGTACATAAACCATTTTGGAATCAAACATTTAATACACATGGTTTAAAATATACGAACACGGTTAGGTTGAGTTTAGAGGAAGGGGACAAACAAGAGAACTATGTTGATCCCAGCAGAACCCCCTGCTTGCTTGACCCAGTCTGACACTGCTCTCCTGACCACACAGCTGCATTACACCTGTACATACAATATAGCTTATTTTTCAATTCTGTTAAACATTCTTTATAGGCCGTACAATAGATCATGTTCAAACAGAAAAAAAGAAAGAATAGTTAATATATTTCAGTGAAACTAAGAAAAGGAACCTATGAAATAATTTATCAAAAACAGAAGATAAAATGATTTTATTTCTTGCAGAGTGAAGCACGGATGTTCAGAAATGGGATTTTATACTCATGTTTGAAAACACGTCTTTATTTTCTCTCTTTTGTTTTGTTATTATCGGTTGAAGCTGGGATAGACCCATTGTCATGAGGTTTATTCAGATGTGCTTTGATCATTGTTCTTTTTTTTCATTTAATTTTTTTGGCTGCACAATCCCTGTGTAAAATCCCTTGTGGATTGGAAAGTTCAAAGAGATTTTGTTCAATGAAAGCTCTTACATCAATACAAGAATTAGCAAACTGCACTGTAAAAGGATGATTGATGGTACTGGTTTTGTGGATTCAGAAAAAAGGGTCCTTTGCACAACTGAGGTTAAAAGGATCAGAATTGCATGTTCAAACGCAATTTTATTTTTTGGACCTTTTGTTGTTTTAAGAAAAAAAATCAAACTTTGCCATCAGATTGTTTTGGGGACTTATGCTGCCATATGTCATTATGTTTAAGCCATTGTTGCTTTCCTGTAATGAAGTTCTCTCTATGTCCTTTTCTTGCCTTATATTTTGAAGGGTTAATTGCATTTATTGACCTGATTTTCATATCTTTTTTTGTTCATGGGACAGTTCTTCCACAGGTTGTTATCTGATGTGACACCATCCACTGAAGACATTGTGCCAAAAGTAGATCACGCTGCTTTTCTCCAGTTTTTTGGTTTGTTATGCGAGGAGGAAATTCTGCCTTAAACCCAGCCTGTTCTCTCTGACAGTACTACCTGTGAACAGTGGTCAGACACGCTGTATTCTGGGGATGCCAAATGTTCTTCGAAACAAACACTCTGCCAGAATCAGTTTTGCCTCAAGCTCATTCTGACACAAATAAGGATGCGGTCATCCATTACCATTTCCATTGGTTACAAGGACCAAAATGTAAACAAACTCAGATAACTGAGAAGTTTGCTCCAATCAAGCATTCAAATGAGAGCCTTTAAAGTGTTCGTATTTAGTCATAGGCAATTTTGCACCATGAAGATTTTTACCATGAATCATTGCATTCCCAGCTTCACAGTCTAATTTCACTGTTGTTATTCATTGCCATAAAAACTCACAATCTATTTAGGTATTTAAATTTACAGTGAATGAAAAAAAACCTCATTTATTTTGTTGGGTTTTTTTGTCTTGAACAATCTGAGTTACTGTTTTCTTTCTTTTCATTTGAAACAGAGATGTAATTTGAATTAGCATTGGCTCTGGTCCGTTTCCCTGATTCAGGATGATATTTCCCATAGTGCTCCTGAACTCTGTAGTTCTCTAGTTCATTATATTCTGCTTAGACTAAAATAAAGCACAGTCCTGTAGAAGACTGAGGTTCCTTTGTCTTTTTTATCCATATACATAGCCCGATTAAATAACTCCTAAATGTTTGGATCTAGCATGATGTGAATGCATGACCCCGTTTGCAAAGATGTGAAGTGTTCGGTGTCGTCTTGTCACTTGGATTGTGGAGAGAATGCATTTAGGACATGTCATTGTATTAATTGAGCTAACAGCACTAACCATATCCGAATACCAAATTAGATGAGACGGTTAGTAGAAAATCGTTTTAAAAAGGGCGAATAATGCATAATAAATGAAAGGGAGATTGGAATAGGGAGAGGAATAAATTGTGAATTGATTAAAAGGAAATGGATATTCAGTCCTTGTCTTATGGAGGTGTTACAGTAGAAACAAAATCAGGTGCAATTTGTGGTACCAGTTATCATCTGTGAATAAGAAGCAGGTGGTCATTCCATTAATCAGAGGCTTTTCTCATGCTACTTTTTTTATTGACAAAGAATATGGCCAGGGTCCATTCTATGGCTCAGAGGCCCCTCCTCTGTCAGAGTTACCCAGCAGTCACCAGGTGCCTCAGAACCTATAACAATGAAATGAAAATACCACACAATATTGCAACTAACTTGAACCCCCCAGTGGACTATAGATCTTTGCAGATCAACATGGTTCAGCAATTTCCAGCAGCCACAACTGTCCATCACAGCAGAAGGAAAACGTCAAAACTTTGTGACAGTAATTGTTCCTAGAAAAGAGTACGACACCCAAGGGGCCATCAATGACCAAACCATCCCATGACACCGAACATCATTTCTTGTTTATAGGTCTCTTTGCTGTGTCTGTGCAGTAGCATTCATGTGGAAACAGATTTATGGTTGCTAAATTTGCAGGTGATAAAAAGGCAAAGAGTGGCCAGTTGGGGCACTAACTCTTGGCTTTTCACATGCTGACTCCCGTGCTGATTCTCCAGGGACTTGCACTCATTGTGCAGCAGACACTCCATGATTCCACATGACAAACTGGATTGTTCCTTGAGTGAGTCCTGCTGAATTATTTTGGTCCTTTCGATTGCATCTCCTACCCCTGAGATTTTCCTCCACTGTTGCCTTTGAGCCATAAGCCTCGACAGCCACCGTTGTCGATACTCAATCTGTTCTGTAACCCCTAAAGCTGATGAAATGTGCTAACAGGGGTTTGTTTGTTTGTCTCCAGGAGGGGGGCCAAGGGAAAGAAAATGGAACAACAAGACCCTTTTGACAGTTCCATTTTTTTCCCCCAATGTTTTGGAGTGAGGGATAATCATGAAGTATGGATTGGATAGGGGAAAGTTATTACGTTTTGTTGTCTTTATCCTTGTTTGAGTTGTAAAAAAAAGGTCAGATTGTTCCAAACATGGCTCTTTGCAGTTCTTTGGTTTATCCTCAATTCTGACTGCCCTTCTCTCTCAGTACGGAAAGAGAAAAATCGTTTTTTGCACTTCTCTCAGCCTTGTATCCTTCTAAGTCTTCAGTGTAAATTTGACAAACACACAACCTCCTCCTGTCTGGCTGGAGTGTTTCTTCCGTGTATTTACTTTATTGGTGATTCTGACTGAGATGGGGTGGTCTTATGAAGCTCAAATATCGTAGCTGACAGCAAAAGCACAGATAAGAAAAAAACGGGTGCTAAAAAGATTAGCCTCGATCTTTCTAGTGTCCTCAAGCAAGTGTCTTCAGGATTTGAGTATCACATCATTCACATCAATAAATGCACTATAAGTGAGAAGTGCAGTTTTGTACAACTGAATTGGCTATTTCAGACAGCACATGCAGTTCGGGATTTTTTTTTCTTGCAGTTTACCAAAGAATGACAACAACGCTTCAGATATTACAGTCAAAATTCTATTGCATATATAAAGCTTATTTTTTGTTTGTGTTGTTCTTTTTATTTATTTTTTTCAAAATGCACCTTAAACTACAGTTAAAGCTTAAGATAAAAAAGACTGCCCTTTTTCCTCATGTGGGACATGTCATTAAAACAAAATTAATGGATTTATGATAAATTGAAACAATTCCATCATGTGTATTTTGCAGCTGACACTAATATCTAATTTACAGAAAAGCACTCCAGACCATTACTTTCAAAAGCTTTTAAATCTATGTCATGTGTCACATTATACCAAGGAAAGGCTTATATGCAGGTAATTGTGAATAACAGCCTTTCAACGTCTTAACTATGCCCTACACAAATATTTACCATATTGACTTATCTCTTGTCACTTACCATGCATTTAGCATCTGACTTTTATCGTCCATTAATCTATCAATGCATCCATTAGGGACACTCAACCATCCAGGAGCCTCTGCACACTCCAATGGGCCTATTAGCATGTCCCTTAATGGGAGACATGCTGCAAACACTAAGCACAAGTTATGCCACCCAGAAAGCTGAATCTGTTGTCAACACTTTTTAAATTGTAGTTTTACATTTGTTCTCCCTCTTTTTCTTCGTGCATCTACAAGCCTCTGAATGAGGCTCTCATTGGCTGTGACTAAGTGTGGCAAGTTTCAGCTGCATCCCTCTTAACATGCAGATTCTTAAATAACAAAGATTATAACTAGCTGAAAGTGTGAAGAAGACCTGGGCAAGCAAAGCTGCACAATCCCTTTGATCCTATTATGTATTACAAAAGCGTAATCAATATCTAATCAAGGGGAATACAGCATGCCATGTCTTACAGAGCTCTTTGTTGTTAGAGGTGAGGTTGCCATGGCGACTGGACAGGTGTGAAGAGCTTAGGCTGCAGCGTTATTGATGGAAATTAAGAAGCATTGATGAGACTTGAAGATGCTGGGATTGAAAAGGGAGATAATTAAAGAGAGAGCTGCAGTGGGAGACATGGCGAAGGTGGAGACAAAAGAGATTTAAGTTGGAGATATAAGGTGGAAACTTGGGTATGTTGCCTTCTGTCTACAATGCTTTCCACGAAAACATCATTAAAATAATTTACTCACATGTCCATGTGATCTCTCCTGAATCAAAGGAAGCTTTTAAACCAAGAGTAATGTATTCGTATCTATACTTTTGCAGTTTTCTTTTACATTAATAGGTTGGTAGTAACATTGATTACATTGATTATTTTAACAGTTTTCTCAGTTTGTTTTCCGAGAGCAGCCTGAGAAGGCCAACAACAACAGCTAAGTCTGTTTGTTAAATGTCCAGATAAAGTCCTGGAAAATACGAGTTAACATACAAAGTTCAAAATTTATGTTTGGGAGAAAAATGTAAGCAATGTGAGGAAGTAAGGGGGACAAATGAACAAACCTTGCTTGCTCAATAGAGCACCTAAAGGTTCATCAATGCTTTTTTCACAAGATTCCTCATTATTAATTAAAATCTAATTGTATTTCTTAATAAAGCCACTGTAGAGAAACACATCTCCCAAAACCTGCTGGCCACCCCTATGAAAAAATTCTGAAAGCCTGGATTATGCATATTTGGAAAGTAGCTTCAAACTAAGCTAAATCAGTAACTCAGTAAAAACCTAAATCATGTTCAAACATCAGGCTTTTCCATCATTTCAGGTTAACAATTCTTGAATTCATGGAACTTGGAACACCACCATTACAGTCTCAGGCCTTCACTTTTATATACCGTGTCCCTTTCTCTCTCATTTCATCGTGGTTCATAGGGTGGTAAAACTGTAACTATAACTCAAAGGGAAGAAAAAGTACGGCTAAAGAAGGCATCAAAACATCTGAGTCATGGCTGACCCGGGCAAAGTGAAGATGATGTCACTGCACTGCACAGCTTGTGCTCCAGAGGAAAGCTTGTCAAGCGCTGTGCCTGCACCGTGTCTACTGCTCGACCCTTAACTTGTCTGAGCAGCAGCAGTCCAGCAAGTTCCGTCCATTCTCGTCCTCAGCTATGCCCAGTCCCACAGAGAGCTGTCCGTCAACATCTGATTAACACTTGAGATAATAGGTCATTAAAGTTCCCCTTCAATCAATGAGTCCAATCGAGTAATCAAGGCCTAGATTGAATGAACCAAAACCAGCATGGAGCCCAGTGGGAGAGATCAGCCTTTAATCAGTATTGGAGTGAGTGTTGCTTTCATCTGTAGATGTACACAGAATAAAACTGCTGTGGCTGAAACCACGCAATGGAAAACTTGATGATGCTTTTCTCACTTTGAAATGAAAATTTATTCATGAGCCTTGTGAGGTCAAAATCTGTGAAAAAATCTAGTGTAAAATCTTAATAAACCAAGAGGTTCTTGTGATGGGTACTTTTTTTTCTACCTATTAACAGTAAGTGAATTTCCTTTGTTAAAGTTTTATGACCCCCAGGTCTCTTATGCTATCCAAAAAACCTGTGGGTGTGCAACATACAGCCTCTTTGTTTCTGCATAGCATTAACTTTGGAACTTGGTTTTTCACAGTTCAGTTTTTGACAACCTGCCACCTTTCAGTATATGAAATTTCATAATTTCTCATAAATAACATATATTATTACTTTCTGATAATTATTTTAATCACACAGATACACAATCATCACTTAGTCTTTTGAATAATTATGCAAAGCCTGCACACAAGCCTGCAACTTTGTATAGTGTGTGTGCGTGTGTGTGTGTGTGTGTGTGTACTAGGGTACATGTGTGCTAAACCACTTGAGTGAGTAGCTATTGCTGAATGATAGCTGAGCTAAAGTGAAAGAATGAAGCCTGGTGACAGAGAGATCAGAAGGATCAAGCATTATTATCAAAAATGACTCCAGTACTCCCTACTGTGGCCTCACAGCTTCCTCCAGTCAAGTTGTTGTTTGTTTATTGTGTTTGTGTGGATAGTCCATCTTCTTCAATCAATGCTATTTCAGCTTCCATTAAAAGGAGACAAGATGAGCCAAGGATGGAAAAGTTAAGATAATAATAGGAGGTGAGGACACTGCCTATTTGTCATTTTTTTAAAATCACTATTCAGATGGCCAAAATATCCAAAACATTAATTAAATCCAAAGAAGTCAGAAAATGTCATGTCATGTTATGTCATCTTCTCTGGAAATAAAGGCATCCAGACATGTATTTCTCCCATTAATTCAACACTGGTTTGTTCCTGTAAGAACTGTTACACATGATGCCAATGTGGTTCATAAAAAGACATATCACTGCAGGGAAGTGTGCCTAATTCTGTTCTGAGAGTAGCTCTCGTAAAGAGACACTGTGGCTAGCCTACTAATAGAGCTGTGAGGGGAGAATGATGCAACTCGGAGGCAATGCTTTAATTTGCCCTTGGTTTCGCACACGCGTCTAGGAACAGCCACTCTGTTCCAAAGCTGATTGGCCCGTTTACCTTTAGACATGGGCCAACCACTCGCCTCCAAGGTATGAGGTAGCTGGATTTAGCAAGTGTTCAATTTTGTTTTGCTGTGTTCCTTTTTTTTGGCATGGGTAGGTCAAATCAAGTAGATGCAATCACTGGGGTTGTAGGTGAAATCGTGGAGTCTTACACCTTTTCTTGCAACCCTGAGCACATATATGACTATTTACCTTACATATTAAGTTTATATGTTTAAAGTTCTTTCTTATCAAAGATGTTTGTAGTTCAGCCCACTGAGTCCAGAATGCTATTTGTATCTTAGCAACCTGTGCAGCAACAGAGGACGATCCAGAAGCTACTTATTAACCTGTTGCTATGACTACAGCAGTAGGCAATAACTCAGAAGATGCCTTAACCCTTTCACTCTACACTGCTACGCCAAATCAACAGGCAGATAATATTTAGAACATTTGGTGAATTAAAGAATCAGAGGATTCATATTGCTTTTCTAAGTATACATTTTTGCATGCGCATGTGTGTGGAGAAGAGATCTTGTGTTTTTCTTTGCTATATCCCTAGCAGAATATTTTTGCTCTACAAACCAAAAGAAGTCAAATAATCAATGCATCACCTCCATGAAAACAATAGCAAAGTTATTTTTCTTTTGTTTTCCTTCTTGAAGTGTGGAGAATACTTAATTGCATATGCATAGATGTATTCCACAGGATATGTCTCGCAAGCCCAATCAAACTGACATACATTTGTGAAGGGATACAGATGTTTCCATTTTTTCCTGTATACCTGCTAAGAGGAGCACTGAGTGATGACAAATGTTTTCCACACACAGGTTGAAGCATGTGTGAACTGATTTGAATTGATGTTATTCCAGGAGAAATCAATGCAGTTTTTTTCTTGGTGTTTTTTTTTTTTTTACAGCTGCAATTACGCCCCTCACGTCAATTCATCAAGAGATTTGCATGAGGTAATTGTTGGCACCACGTCTACTGATGCATTTTTATTACATTTCAATTAGGAATTGAATCCAATTAGGAAAGTCATTCCAATCAACAAACAGGAGTCCCTCCTCAACGCAAAGCCTGAAGAGGCTGCTAAACTGAAGGACAGACACTGTGCCAGAGGCCCATCTATTGTTTAATCCAATCCAAACCAATATGATGCATTGTAACACAGGAATATAAAGTAAAATCAGTTTATTGACGCAGCCTTCTGACACCTTTGTATTTTTGTATACATTTTCTTCATCATTTCGGTACAAATAAAAACTAATAGGCACTTAATTAATTTCTCTTTTTTTTTTTTTCTTTTGTTTGGATTTTGTTTGGGTACATTAAGACATCAAAGTAATCGCACAAGGCAGCCAACTACTGAGATTTCAAATTTATTAATTTTCATTAATTATAAATTGCCGAGCATTTTAAGGACTACTTACAAGTCTGTTATTATGATTTCCAAGAACTTAAGCCATGGAAAAAATTAGGTAAAACACAGACGTGAGGGTGCAGATAGGAAATTCACAAACTATAATAAAAGATGTTTTGTTAGGTCGTCATGAAGTAAAAATATAATAGTTTGGGTGGGGGGTTGTTTCTTGCAAAGCACTATAAGTCAATAACTGAAGACTGTTGATGTTTCAACTAGTGATATAGTAGTATACACACACACACACACACACACACATATATATACATATATATATATATAAAGTTTATGTAATATTCACGAAATATACCAAAGACCTAACAACCAGCTAACCCTGATATTTGCTCCCTCAGGAGATGAGACAATATTAATAAAACACACCAAGTAACCCGACCTGAAACCAAAAGTCAGGAGTGTTAAGCAATGTGTTTTTTCGCTAGGCAAACACTCAATACCTATTCAAAAGAAGCCTAGAATTCGAGGTTGCTTTCTAATACCATTACATCATGTTAAAATCCTTAAAAATAAATAAATTAATTAATTTAAATATGTATATCAAAACTTGTTCCGAGACAATAGAAAGTAGACGGGATGGTGGTGGCTGCTTCTGGCTTGCAGAAGCGCTGTGCCTTTGATCTCGGGGAAAGAGCAGAGTTAAGTCTACCAAGTGTTTGTGTGCACGGTGCTACTGCCCCCTGGGGGAGAAGCTAGGGATAATCGGAGCTGGGAGCGGCAGATGGCTCATGCAGCTTCAGCACCAAAGAGCACTCTTTCTATCCACCAACAAGGAAACTCGTGAGGAGGAAGTACTCCCTTGGGTTTCTATCATCACCACACTAATCGAATCAGCCTTAGGAAAAAATGACAGCTTGGCTAACTTAGGTTGTTATATGGCCGTGAGCGCTAATAAACAGAACTGTTTCCATATCCATATCCAACATCTGTGGGAAAATGAGAGGATGTGTAACACGTCTATCTGGTTTTATATTTAAGTTTCGGGGGGTTTTCTGTCTTCCTTTTTTCTTTTTTTGTTCCATATATGTATATAAATACATTCCTCAAATTCCCTTTTTTTCCGGATCACTCTGAAGCAGATGCAAACACACACATGGAGACAAAAATGCAGCTGCGGCAAATGGAGGTGTGCAGATTGCCCACTTAGACTGTTATATTATCTTTTTTGTGTTTACTTTCTATTCTCTGCTCCCATTTTCAGTCTTTCTTCTGTGCTCTCTTTGTGGCTCTGTCAGGTGTGTACGTCTATTTCCTATCCTCATTGTCCTGTCTCTTGTCATCCTTTCACCCGTCCCTCATCTATCCACCATCATCAAGGACCCGGTGGCCTCCTACGTAGTGCCAGTGGAGAGAAGGGTCTGTATCTCAGCAACGCACCTAGCAACAGCTCCTCGTAACTATGGATTATAACCTGTTGCCAAGGGAGACAGAGATGGAGGATTGATTTTGTTTTCCTTTTTTCTTTTTTTAAGGGATAAAATTCAAAGTGAATTAGATACATGAATAAAAAATGCATCAGACAAGGCACACTAACATTTATGAATGGTGACATTATTCATTTACAGTTTAATCCTTGAGCTTTACCTTGATATAGATCAATAAAGATTAGCAACAGATGAGCAACAAATACATTTTTATCATGTAAAATTATTTTTGGCAGATCTCTTGCACTAATTGTTTATGGACGATGCTGTCAGTACTATCTATTAACATCATTCATTTATTCATTTTATAACAATATAGATAAATTATGGAGCTTTGTTAACCATAAAATTATTTAATCAACAAATGACAATTTAATGTACTGTGTATATTTAAAGGTGGCAATACATGTATTTAAGATAATTTGACTAGAATTAAATACAGGCATAAATTATACTATTAGTCAACCGTTTTTATAATGAATACATGCGATTTAGGTTTAGATGAATCTGCAAACTAATAAAACATTAGAGTAAAAACCATAGAATTTGCCGTAGAAATTTAGCAGGTCAGTAAAGCAAAATGCATTTATATGACTGAACAAGATGAAAGGTTCTTTCAATTATGCTACAATTCAAGTTTTACTTTTTTCTACTTTTAAAGTTCATGAAAAAAGGTTACGGTGTATTAACACAAAGACAGGCTGTTTTTAATGTCTATTTGTTTCAAGATTCAAGAATTAAGATTTTTTATTTGTCACATACGAGTACAACACACAGAGAAATGTGTCCTGAACTGCTCCTTTGACTGTGCAAGACATAGACAATAAGTAAATGAAATAAATGTACATTGTGCAATGTTAAAGTTTTTTGTGCCATATTAGCACAGCAATGTATTGACAGTTTAGGACATAATTTGGTTCTTATCATGTCAAAATATACCATTTTCCCAGGTTTGCCCCAATGTTTGCATGCAAATGTAAGTTGACACATTATTAGTAAAGAAAAAAGAAACCAATAAGAAATGAGCACACAAACACAGTGACTCTATGAAAAATTCCGCTTTCCCCTCTTCATTTTGGTGCTTCTCAACCATTCTCTCCATCACCCACTCTCTGATGAGTGCTTTTACATGGCCACACAAACTTGTCATTAAACTAACCCACTATTTTCCATCACCTCTGAGCTAAATTACCACACTCTCCTTGGCATCCCGTGGACCAGCTTGTGGATATGAAAGCCCACAATTCCCCTGCTATCACCTCTCTGGGCACTCGCAAGTGCACTAATGATAGCCTGCCACCGGAGAGCCGGTGGAATGGAGCAGTAATGTCCTTGGAAAGTGCAAGCTGGTGAGCACGCTGTGGGAGAGAGGCCTGATCTATGTCAGGCTCACTCTCTCTTTTGGTGTGGTTAGTCAGCATCCTCAGGCCTCTGTGTTAATGGGCGGATAGGTTGAACCCTGATGGCTGGATGCTTGTGATGGGGTCCTGAATCTGACAGAGGTCTGTACCATTAGCTCACCAGTGTTCTCGATAGAGAGAGTACTGATGAACACATGTATGAGCATGTATACACACACACACACACACACACACACACACACACACACACACACACA
>NW_024582363.1:5395926-5399632 GCF_018398535.1 Haplochromis burtoni | reverse complement strand
ACACACACACACACACACACACTAATTTTTGCCATACTGCTGCCTTGAGTGCATACCAAGCAGGTAAAGTTTTATGCCCTTACTGATCTCCCAAAGCTATATGAGTGAATGTTATGTAAATTGTTTACGCACACAGAGATCTACACACATCAGACACATAGTAAATTCTAACCCGTATACAAATCATACTATTCGTTGTACTTATTTTGTACACCATCTATTATTAGTGATGAACTGTATATATGTTAACAATACAGAGTGAAAATAAACCTTTCACTATATGACTTTCTATAACTATATAACTTTCCATCGCATTGTATAGTAAAAAGAAAAATGCATACTATTTTAACACTGTTATTAATCTTTTATTTATTTTTTTTATTTATAATACACTTTCCTTTAATTAGTTTTAAGTTATTTGAGTGGTCTGTTTTACTGGTTGTTCACTTTACTCTTTTGATTTCGAAGCTTATAAAAAAGTAAATTTTATAGCTCTTCATTATTTTTTATTTGCCAGTGCAATTCAAGAGATTCATATAACCTCAATTTTAAAGCATAAACTGTTCTTAGCATAGCACAAATTGAAAAGAAGTGTTTTTTGTTTAAGCTGTTAGTATTAGTGCACAATGCCTAACACTGAAGCCTAAATATATAGTCTTATTGGTTTTTGTTGTTCATTGGATATAAATACAAAAAAATGGTATTTACCATTTTGTTTATTTTGCTTTTAAAATAATTCTTTAAATGTTTCTTTCTTACTTGCTTGCTTTTTGTTTTACCAGAAAATATAACAGCAACTCATCTTTTCTCCCCTGTCTGTTAAGCTGATGGAGAAGACAGAGCCCAAATGACAAGTTAAAATTAGGATGAAGCACTAAAAATAAAATAGTACATGTGGACTGAAAATTTTAATGTTGCTTTAAAAAAATCTATTTCAATAAAAAAAATACATGTTTCAGAATTCTTATTTTGTAAAGAAGAAATAGGCACATTGGTGTCAGTGATTTATCACCACCTTGTGGTTACTGGAGGTAGAACTTAAGATATATTTTACTGTCATAAAAACACCTAAAGATGCATATACCTATTGAACAAATATGCTGTTTCAAAGTGATAATATGCTAACTAAATGTTGCCATGCATGTTTCATAGAAATAGAGGGCATTCCATAGGACAAGAAAAAAATCTTGCAATTCAATTATTTGTATTATACATAGCATACATGCATTATTATTATCCTAATAATAATAATAATAATTAGTCTGTCTTGTATGCTGTTTTATGTAGTCTGCAATAAAAATGATTTGCATAGTTGACATAAATGTGAATCAGCCGCAACGAATAGTGTACTTTCTATACCAAGATGTAATTTGCTTTTCCGCCACTGGAGGACAGTATAAGTCTATAACAGACCCAAATTGGGTGATGTTAGGTTGAAGCCCTCCTGGGAACAAAGGATTAGTTGGTGGTCCAGCACAATCAAAAGACTGCCGTATGTAAATCGTGCAAATCCACTATGGAAGAGGAGGGTTATGCCAGTTTGATTTCATGCCCAGTCAACCCACTGGAAATGGTTCTCAGGCCAGCAGACCCCATGTCTGAACTGTTATGGGGGGCAAATCCTTTGTAAAAAGTCAACCACCAACACAAAGTCACTGTTCCTGCAAAATGTTTTGTCACACAGGTTTCATTTTAGTGTCTCATTGGACTCTTGCTCTATGTCTGCTGATGGTTATTACTGACTTTTCATTTTACTGCAGTATTGTGTTAAACATTTCAACTGTACAACACACTGCCATTTACAGATAAAAATTGTGTGCTGTGTACTTAGCACAAAACCTATTGTTGTAGTGTAGGTTAAACTTGTATCTAGTTAACTTCTTGCCTTGTTTATCATTTTCCAGTGAGAGGGTAAAATTATGATGAAGGAAGCACATTGCCATTCCAGTCAGACTATCAGTCACCAGGGGACAATGGGAGTTTTGCAGTGTGGGTGAGTGAGTAGGTAAATAATTTGGGAGAGGAGATAGGGACACAATTAAACTGGCACATGTAAATGTTGGCTAAATGGGACGTGTGGAGGAGTAGAAGCCTTCTCAAGCAGCTAATTGATCAATTAAGTAAACACAGTCCACTCCTGGAGGGGTGGTGTGGTGGGGTTGGAGAATAGGTGCATGATAAGGTGCTAATGACTCATCTGTGCCTAAAATATCAGCTTGAAGATGATAATGCAACAGAAACGGCGGTGGTAAGACAGAAACACCTGGTGACTGGTATAATATGTAGGAAACAAAGCTAAAAGTCATGATATGTTGCATATGTGAGTATAAATGCTGCACTGGTCCATTAGGTGCAGATATGAGATGCTTTATGATTTTTATTCCATAGATTTGTTTTTACATCTTATGTTTTCACAAAGACATATTGTTTCAACTTGTATTACTGCCAGTTTACTTCCTGCAGAAATGTAATTTGGCTCATTCATACTAACAAAGAGAAACTTTTTTTTTTTTATACAAATGCTTTATCCTTTACAAAAGACTGAACTGCAGTGGAAACTCCTATATAAATTTCTGTTTATTTGTTTGTTTGTTAATTAATTCTGACCTGTATTTAGCCAGGAATATACGAAATGTCAGTCCAAAGGATGGCATCCTCCGTCATCAGTCAACAACTAGAATACAATATTGACACACTGGTGTCATAATTTTGATGGCTCGGTCCAATAAGTCTTCAAATCTTTCCCACTATATTCTAACAACAAAATTAACATTGCAATAGCAAGATGATAGAGTAGCTTATTATAACATGCCTTCAAACGTATCACTAAAAATGTGTATGTTGCTTTCAAGCCTATTCATATTTTTTCCACTATGTTTCCCTTAAAAAAAACAAAACAAAAAACAAAAAAAAGGAGAACATAGTTAGTAATGTTGTGTAATGCTGTAATGTAATGCTGTGTAATGTAAGTGTAATGCTCCCACAGACACTTAACATAAGCTTTAAAGTCATGTTAGATAAAAATTAAGTATGTGGCAAAAATAGCTGCAACTTTAATAATCACTCATGACACAGAGTGAAACAGCCAGGAGCACCTCATGCAGCTGAACTGACAGACACAATCTAAACCTCACAGTTAAAGCATTTGTTACACTGTGTCTATCTTCATATTGACTTACTTCATGTGAATGAATATTTCCTTCCATCTTCTTAAGATCAGTATCTATCTATCTATCTATCTATCTATCTATCTATCTATCTATCTATCTATCTATCTATCTATCTATCTATAGATATAGATATAGATAGATATAGATATAGATATAGATATATAGGCAGCACGGTGGCACGGTGGTTAGCACTGTTGCCGCACAGCAAGAAGGTCCTGAGTTCAATTCCAACATCAGGCCGGGGTCTTTCTGTGTGGAGTTTGAGAAGCAGACGATCTGATATATCTATCTATCTATCTATCTAATTTCTATCTATACTAATCTAATCTATCTATCTATCTATCTATCTATACTCTATCTATCATTCCATCTATCTATCATGTCACCTCTACACCTCTATCTATATACACATATACACATACATACACATATACACATACATATATATACATCTATCTATCTCTAAAGGATAAGCGGAAGCGAATGGATGGATGGATATATATATATACACACACACACATATATACATATATAGG
>NW_024582363.1:5392990-5395901 GCF_018398535.1 Haplochromis burtoni | reverse complement strand
ATTGATATAGGATGTCTGCAGGTTCAGACAGGCCTGAAGAAAGTGAAGTAGCATACCTTGTGAGACCACCACAGCAGCCATGGCAAGAGGGAAAAAATTCAATAGCTGATTTTGTATATTAAAGTCAAAGTCACTGATTTCAAGGTCATTATATTACAAGATAAACAACATAAATATTATTTTTAAGAAGTTTAGCTTGATTTCAGGCAATTATGACCTTTTCATATGGTACACTTTTGAATGGAACTACAGTGGGTCACATTGCCTTTTTTTTGCCGAAATTTGCTCACAATTGCTGACATTTCTGTACTAATGTAATAGATGTAATATGATTTAAATAAAAATGTCTAACATGGGCATTTCTGTTTTAGTCGAAAGATTAAATGTTGTTTAATTTTGGCTTTACTTCTATCACATCTTCACTCTTAATGGGACCTTGTAAAAGTGTATTATATCCAAGCTAGGGAAGAGGGTAATATACTGACAAGAGACGTTCTGATGTTCTAAATGTGTGGAGTAAGTGGCGCTGAACGAGACGGGCTCCAATGCTGACAACCAGGTGGACAGGTCCCCACCCTCATTCCCTCCATCTTTCATTTGAATAATGCATGCTAATTACCTACTTGCCGAGAGCAGAACTGTCACCCCACAGGCCCCAGCAGACATTTCCATGCACATGCGAGCACACATACAGAAACATGCACACCGTCAGGCACACATTTACACACGGTGGCTGTCACTGCAGCAGTTCTACTTACCTCAGAAAAACTGGCACATTCACAATAGAAACTTCAGAGAACCTAGTTGATACACTTAAGGGGATTCCTTTAACAAAAGCAACTGTCAAGACAGTATGTAGGCTAATGATAGACCACATCCACTACTCTGTTGAAAGAGCTGAGCATGGCACTTCATATGCAGTGCTATTGTACATTTGTTTCTAGTCAATCAGATTGACAGCAAGGATAATAAAATATTTTACTGAGGTAAACTCATTGTCTCTTTGAGTAATCTTATATATGGTAATTAGGTATAATGTAAAAATCCTTTTTAAATAAAGTACCTAATTTTCTCAGATATCTCATTTAAAACACTCTCTGTTGAGGTACAACTGGTTTGAGTGCTAGTCTTCTTTTGCACTGAAAACTGAAAAAAAGAATAAATGTATAAATTTGACATTTTTGGAAAAGACGTCTATGGAGCTTTTGTCGACAGGCATACACACATGCTAACCTTGTATTTTCAAATAAGCTTGTATTTGCATACATTTAGAATCCCATTCACACATGTTTAAACACCCCCACAAAAGAGCATTCACCGGTGTAAATGCGCATTCTCTCTCCCACACATGCACTCGAATAAACACACTGCTTCCTAACATAGCCCTAGCAATGGACTAATACTTTTACCTCTACAGTTTCACTTACAGTATATTGTGAGAGCTCAGAGGGATTTCTTACCATTCATTTGAGGCTTGGTTACACAGAAAAACCTTCACTTGGCTAAACCTGCAATTCCACTGATGAGCTTCCTGGCTACATACCGAAAATGGGGGAAAACCTGGCAAAATGCATCTGGGTGAATTTTTATGAATATATTTTCTGTATGTGCATCTATGTATGTGTGTGTGCACATGAGCTCAAGAACAAATCGCCAAAAAGAGCTGCCAGTACTTTTCTCCAACCGTCCTTCCTTCAACAAAAATTGTGACAATCTGGGGCTAATTTGACCCTCCTGCCTGTCTGCCTGTGAAAGGCCTGCCATTGGTATGCAAGGCATGGTGCGTCCTCAACAATAATTCGAGGATAAAATCAATGATGCTGCCATTGAACGGCCTGTGGTTTTTACTGGCTCCATCAGCGACTTTGGAAAGTGTGCTTGTGTGTGTGTGTGGTTCTCTGACACGGAGGTTTGACAGATCTTCAACAGCTGTGTTGGTGGAGGGCCATGTGTGAGTGGGGATGAGGATGTTGACAAGACTGTCCATTAAAGCTGCAAGTGACACATGAGCAGCAGTAAAGCTGGTCTGTTCCATCCCTGTCATTGCTGTCACAAGTTTGCCAGAGTGGAGGGTTTGGCCCCACATTAATGAATTCCTACTTGACGGATTCTACTTGATCACATCTCAGTTGAATCTCCATTAAGATGTCAACGCAGTGTTTAATGTTTTTGAGATTTTCCCCTCGTCCTGCTAAACCGTTATTTATGACACTTATTAGGAAGCGTAACCCGGCCATCAATTAATGTCCTGCAGGCATGCTAAGCAATTGGGCCCATTGGCGTCAGACCAAATGTACTGGAACGTCCATTAATACTGCAATCCACACACACAAGCTCACGTTCAAATGGGCCCATTCAAAGACACGCGTATGCATTTCTCTAGGCGAAGCTTTCTGTACATATATTTTCCAATTTTCTGAAGTTGCTCTTTGAGAAAAGGTCTAAAATATGATGAAAGGGAGACTAATTTTCTTTTAGCACATACAGCATAATAAGAGTGTGACACAATTTGAATTTGTTCTACATAGAAATGTCCTTATAGTAAACAATTCTAATGCAGTGTGTAATAATAGGAATTTGCTTGTACACTGCACCTATCATACTATGAATAATTTACAGTTTACTGAGGACTTTAATTTTTCCCCAGAACCACAATGATTGATCAGTGAAAATCAATTACACTTGTAAAACAATAAATCAAGAAAGACTGACTGATGAATCTGTAAAGATAGATAGATAGATAGATAGATAGATAGATAGATAGATAGATAGATAGATAGATAGATAGACAGATAGACAGATAGATAGACAGACAGACAGATAGACAGACAGATAGATAGATAGATAGATAGATAGATAGATAGATAGATAGATAGATAGATAGATAGATAGATAGATAGATAGATAGATA
>NW_024582363.1:5385877-5392970 GCF_018398535.1 Haplochromis burtoni | reverse complement strand
TAGATAGATAGATAGATAGATAGGGTTGTGTTGGAATAGTTCATAACCCACAGTGAATGTAGACTCCTACGCTCCCTCAAGTGTCATCAAGAGTGTAAAGGCCAAGGTCAGCTGTCCGAGAACTAGGATCAAAACTAGAATGAAAACCACATTTTTCCTCCTGAATCCAACTAAGAAGCCATCTCTCGTCTCCAAACCACTGGCAAAAAGGAGGTTGAGGAGTATGATATCTCTGAAGTAGGGGGATATAACCTCAGCTTTCTCTTCTTAAAAATGGTGACCATCACCCAGATGTCCAATCCAGACAAATTGAGCCAAAACTCCAAGCCTTGGGTAGCCCAGGGCCACTGGGGTGGATAGGCTTTAGTGATCGAAGACATAGTATTGAGATTTAGAAGATTTTTCTAACTCTTCTCACACCTGTCCTTTGCTTCAGCCACTGCTACAACTACACTTTGCTCCCCCTACATTTAGATAGCTCCCTTTACCTGTAATGGCCACAGTTGGATGTTTCACCAACAACCTTATGGCAACAGCTGTAGACTTGCAGAATAGAGTCACTTCTGCAATAGTGATATGGGACAAGGACTGATGGAACTCGATTTTCCTAGCTTCCCTCAAGTTCTGTCAGATAGCTGAAGATGTGTTGTACCTCCTCAAGATTCTCCATGAGTTTGGGGTGCACCAGAGCTAACCAGCATCCTCTTCTGCGAGCTAATGAAGTTGTGGATAGGTAAGATCATCTTTTCACCCAGGTGACATACACACTCAAACAGAAGTCCAATAAGCAATCACCACTTGAATTCAAATTACGTAAGCCATTCCTCTTACTTATGCCCCTCCAGGTTTGCTAATGTCTGTGCAGCTTCTCAGTCATGCAGTCATGTCTCAGTCATGGCTGTCTTTAGCACTTGAGTTGAAAGCAGCTGAACTTCTTCTTTAGGTTCATGAATGCATTCCACCTCTTCAGATATCAGATATTCCTGTATGTTTTGCTATAGTCCCCCACTAGGGGTGATAGTACAAATAGAAAAAAAGACTGAACAAATATGCCTTGTTTAGGGCTTGTTTTGCAGCCATGAAAGCTTGACACCTTGCACCTTGGACTGAATTGACCATGATATCCTCTGTTTACAAAGATATTCTAGAGTTAAATGTGAAGCCATCTGCACACCAGTAAATTTGTAACAGAATAAGTGAAAAAGAGAAGGGAATCAAGATGCTGAAATGGCACAATCAAAGTCTTTCAATCGAGTCCTCAACTGTAACACTGTAAATAAGAATGGGCCAAAATTACTCCACACTGACATAGCGTAATAGGTCATCTGTTAATTTAAGGTTATATTTGCCAAGTTTAAGACCTAGCAAGGATTTAATTATGTCTATGTAAAACCTGAGTATTGAAAACATGGTGCACTTTTTTTTTTTACCATGACTACAATTTAGTTTTTGCAATTACTCAAAATATGCACATTGTCATATATTTATATTAATATTAGATAATAATATCTTTAACGAAAAATATGTTTTCAAGTAAAACTTCTTGCCTTTTTCTGGATGGCCTTTGATGGTGCAAGGCGCAGCGATATTGTTTTTTGACAGTTTTTCTCTATAAGACAATCTTCCAGTCTTCAGAGTAATAACAACTTGTCTTTTCTCTGTTGTGAAATGACATTTGCCTCCTGTGATGACTGCTGAGTGTCTGCAGCCACTTTCACACAAAAAACCTCTGTGCCTAGTTGTTTGGTGCAGCACAATAAAGACATTACATCTGCTGTCATGGTTATTCCCTGGTCACTGCCATTTTCACGTATATTGAAAACCAAACTTTTGTGTATTGCTACAATGCCAAGACTCTTCTTTTTTGTTTTACTGCTAATTGCTTAGTTTAGAGCATTCATGTATTCTGCCTTTATATCCGAGTCTTTACATCCTAGCTAAAAGAGTAATTTAAAAATTTAGAAACTACCCTTTCTCCTTTCCTTGCTAAGAGGAGATGAGAAAACGAATTATTAAATCAGAATCTATTCTCAGTTGAAAAAACCAAAGGCCACAAAGTTTCCTAGTGACTCTAACCAAAAAGGAAAATTGCGAAAGCATTAAGTCAAAATCATGTTACAGCCCATTGTCTATATGGAAATGACACTGCTGTGTTATTATTAATGTTGTAGCAGAGAACAGTCTCTCTTCTTTAATGTTACCAATGAAAGCCACTGTAATGAAGTAGATTGTGGACGTACAAATGGAATGCACTAGCGGTTTTGCAAAGTGCCCTCTTTTGTCAGCCAGTTATTGCTGTTAATGTTAATTTTTTGCATGTTTTTTTTTTGCGTAACATAACAACAAAATTGACTATATATATATAATTCACATTTTTTAATCCATTCAGAATTGTATGAGAAATAGCAATCCATGTTTCTCACATCACAACTTCACTATAGATTAAGGTTAACAGAACACAACTATTATAACTATTATCGAAACACACAATAACAAACACAGAACAGCCCCTTTTAATAGACCATATTTGACATCCATAAGCTTAATACTAAAAAATGACACCCCCCCAAGGTGATACAGTTATGAATGGGCAGCTGTAGACAAACTGGAAAATTGTTTGGGAAATTGTGGATGTCACTAAAAGTAAAATTCCAAATGAGGAAAGTGAGTCACACTAATCAAATGAACAGAACCATACCTCTAAATACTATACTGCACCCACTATATCTTAGTGTAATTATGTGCCTAACCACTTCAGCAAAATGTCAATAAGCACAAACTTTTCAGCACCTCTATTTGATAGTTACAAAAGTTTGTCATACCGTACATTCACCGAGGTGACAGCACTACTGCACTGTACCAAAGGAGCAGAACACAGTAAGCATGTTTATAAGCAAGTCGAAGCCTGTGGGCAGTTTTAGGACTTCATGGTACCACTGGTGTCTCTTCATTCTACCTCTTTTGTCTGTGATTGTATGTAGGTGTAAAGGTGTGTGTATGCTTGTGTGTATGTGTGGACCCGTGGCCTGTGGGGCAGAGGGTTCTGTCAGGACTGCGACTGAGTGATGAATGTGTGTGCAGTGAGGAGAACCAGGGCTGACTGCACTGACTCTCTCACTCCACTGTCTTTGTGCATGTATGTGTGTTTGTGAAAGGGAGACACAGAAACTGATAAACAGGGCTGACATTATGTGCATATGGGTACATTATAAGTGCAGAAGTAGATGTAACTGCCTGTGTACGTATCACTTATTACATATAAATGTGTACTTGTGTAAATGTGTGTGTGGGATTTTAAAAGCACGGCGAGATAGTAGTTCTCTCTTTCTCATCTCCCTCATCCTCGCTCATCCTGACACCCCCCATGCCCTCTCCGTCACACTGCTGCCTCTCATCACAAACCTAATCGTCTCACCCCCTCGGCAAGTACGTGCTGTGCGAATTAAAGCACCCCTGCCCTCTTTTTCGCTTTCTTATTCCTCTTTGTCTTCTTCCACCTCCTCCTCCTCATCCCTTTCCTCCCGATAATTTTTTTTCCTTTTGTATGGAATGGGTGTCCGACTTTAAGTGGCCACAGTGTTTAAATAATGTGTTTACTTATCTCCATTTAGCTATTGAGCTTCTGACATTTTCAATTTATGTTTACAAATTGCAAACATTAACATGTAAATGTGGAGAATGGCTCACCAGGCTTCCGTATTTATTGAAAAGGGGTCATGAAATAGGACAACAAACCAGTAATGGCACAGCTTGTTCCGAAGCATCTGTGTGCATCAACAGCTGTTGTGTAGCACTATTCTGTTGCTAATGGGCATAGATAGTAATACAGAAAATTGCACTTTTGGTAGGCACAGAGGTCTTAGTTTACGTTCTAACTTGTTGACTAGGAAAATCCGAGTTTTTCTCTCTCACAAAGATAATTACAAAAAGTCACCTATTACCATTCACTCAGAATAATGTACTTCTCAGAAGTTTCCCAGGAAGTGTCTATATGTTTGCATTCATTTTTAACATAAGAGATAAATTTACTGTAACAGTCAGCCTCACAATATTGAAACGCAACTCTTTAAATGTGTAAAACAAAGGTTTTCATGCTCATAAATGATATCTACCAAATTCTCTGTATCTTAACTGACATGGCAAACAAAATGTTCACATCAGTTTTACTTCTATAACTAAAATTCTTACAATCAAGTGTTAACACACTGAGTGTGAAACTCAACAAGCACTATCCATCCAGCTGAGCAGGAATGCAATATAAAGCAAACAGAAAGAGTGTATCATATCCCAGCTACTCAACTCCGCTTAGAAGGCTTTTCAATCAAACAAGAATCCCTAATTCATTTTCTTCTCCATGCCACAGTTGGTTTTAGTTCAAACTACAATTACATGGACAGAGAGAGTGACTTAATTCTCATGAAAGGGAAATGAAAAAGGCAAAGTCTATATTCAGGAGTTCAAACTACGCTTGGTGCAAGCATGGCTCTGTAGACTGTAACAGAGACTGCCTGTGGCTGGGGAGAGGAGTAAGGCAAGAGTAATCTATAACTGAGAGGCTAGTAATGAGAAAGATGTGCCAGCCGTCTGCTCTCTGTGATAAGATGAGGAAGTTCCCTTAGGGCTTAAAGCATCTCTGACCCAAACAACAACAAAGACAACAAACGGGTAACGCCCAAAACCGTGCCAATTTTTTTTTCTTGTTTTCATCCGCCAGTCCTATTTCTCCTTCTTTAGTCATCCTTCTCTCCCCATCTCACTAAACTCCTTTGTCTAGAATGTTCTTTACCCTTGTGTTTCTGTCCTTTAATATATTTTTCCTGCTCTATTCTTCCTCTCACTCTCCATTCGTGACTAAATCCAACACCACACAAAGCCCTGCTGCCATGTAATCAGTTTCATCAGCGTTTTTTATTAGCTAAAGAAGAATACATGGTAATTAAGGGGAGTGCGGCCAAGCGTGACGAGGAGAAGCTTCACCCAGGCGCTGATGTGGAACAAGAAGGAAAGAAAGAAAAAGAGGAAATGGAAGGGAGAGACTGGGGTGTGCAGGGGCAAGGACAGAAAAAAAGGAAACAGCAAAGAAAGGGCAAAAATGAAAGCAAGAGAACAGAAAGAGAGAGAGAGAGAGAGAGAGATAAGGATGGTTTGAATGGCGACAGGAAATGAAAGGCTGGAGCGTGAGGGTCACAATGATTTTGGTCGCACTCTCCACTGTTGTGTGGAAGCACACGCCATCAGAATGGAAATGAGACTAATGTTGTGCTAATGTGGTCCGAGTCACACTGCACCAGTATGAGGACCTTGGCTGCCATCATCTGCCTAATCCCCTGTGTCCACTTAAATGGCCCATTCAGGACAAGTGCACCATGCGGGTGCTATCGGTACAATGACTCCAGCGTTGTTTCATGCTAGGTCAATTTTTATGTTCTTCACACCAGCGGAATGATACATGTGCTAATGAAGTAGACAAGAGATTCTCCTCATTGTTGAGCATGTTGATAGCATTGAGAAGCACTAGGACCGATCAAACTGTACTCACGCTCTCGCAGCATTTTTTTCTGAAGTGTGCTTGACTTCTTGAAATTTATGGCAACATTTTGGCATCATAATATCAAGGGCGAAAGTGAGTCTCATGAAAGAAGCATTTCTAGATGTTTAACTGTCATTATAAAAAAATTACTTGCACACTACAAGAAATATAGTATCCAACCCCCATAGTGTTACCATTAGCACAAATCTTTAGTTTGCAATAATCTTGTGCGTGTCTATGTGTGCGAGTGTGTGTGTCGGTGTGTGCAAAGCCAACACCCACTTTCCTAGCACAGGATGTTCATTTTATACACTTGCACTGAGACTTGCAGCAGAAACCAGTGGACCAGAGAGACCCAACTCAGAGTATATTTCCTGAAACATGCCGACGGTTCTGCCGCCGAGCTGTGCTAACATTAATTTTCTGCTGAAACAGCCACTGGCCTGCGAGAGCAAGTTTGCCCAGAGCTGAAATATCAATTATACTGTTCTCCCTGGCAGAGAGTGCGAAGCTTTAATCTTCACACAACCAATCAAAATGTCGTCTGGACTGGACTGAAAGAGAAATTTGTTGGCCACACATAAAAAGGGCAGCAGTTTCAACCCATTCAGTTAATATTGACATAAAGGAGATCTGATGGTCGACTGTTGTGTTCCCATGCTCTGCTTTTCTGTGTTTCTTTCCTGCTTGCTCACTTTCAAACACCACATATTGAATAGCGCGAACACAAACCAACAATTAAAACATTCACCTGTGCTTTTCCCGAGTTTACCCTGGACAGGGTTGTGTCATTTGGAGCTCGTCCCAGAACATGAATAAGCAATCCTGGACCTGTCTTTGAGAAATGCTCACATTCACACCATCAGCCAATTTTCAGTTTTCAGTTCATCTAACATGCACATCTCTGTATTGCTGGAAGAAAGTAGAGCATATAAAATCAATTTATAAATATGGAAGAGACATAATAATATGCTGGAAAATGCATATGCTCATATGCACTTGCTAAATTTTGAATCCATATTTTAATTCAAACCAGAAAGAAAAGACATGATTCTAAACCAGTCCCCTCGAGATGAGATGCTAAAAGTTCTTCAAGCGCAGACAAAAGTATAGGAACACACAATCACGCACACAGACACACACAAACCAACCCTCTGCCTCCACACAGGCATTATAGACTAAAACGTCCTCCCAATTCCTCTGTCTTCTTCACACAGCACTGGCCCCCACCGAGCAGTAGCAGCAGCCTTCCTGGCTGGCATGTGAAGACTGTAATTTTCCGCCACACTTCCCCTGCTGTTTGCTGGCTTTTTCCTTGGTACCGTGGAGATAGCAAGAGAGCGAGCGGTGAACAAGGTGCGGGCCTCGCCAGCTCTCCTGGCTCCCCGTGATTATTAATGCAGCAGCAGCCAGCGTGGCCGCCAGGTTAAAGCAGCAATCAGTACACACTAAATAAGATCATTCACAGCCTCTTTAAAGGCAGACAGACAGAGCTGCATTGAGATACACACACACACACACACACACACACACACACACACACACACACACACACACACACAC
>NW_024582363.1:5360143-5385857 GCF_018398535.1 Haplochromis burtoni | reverse complement strand
CACACACACACACACACACACACACAAGCACACAAATACACACCGGCTTGCTTGTGGATGAAAGAGGGTGTAGGTGAACCTAAGAAGGTAAAGTGTGCAGAGATATAAAATTTGCCTGTGACAGACACACAAACACACACAGAGTTCAGCGTCAAGTTTATTGTGAATTAATTATAATTGGTGGGATGGTTTTATCAAAAAAAAAAAAAAAGATTGACTACTGTGTATAATTTGACATATAAAAATTAGCAGATGACTGTATCTTCATGTTTTTATAAAATACATACATACATATGTGTGTGTGTGTGTATATATATATATATATATATATATATATAGTTGGCCACAGCAGTGTATTTTGCTGCTTTCAAAACTAAGGCTTTGTTTGTTTCTTACTAAAACATTTTTTGCGCACCTCACTGGTTTAAAAACAAATACAAATACACAAATCATTATTTTCAGTTATAAAGAGGATATATTTTTCATATGTTACAAATATACATTGCTCAGTGCTAAGAAGGATCAAAGTATTAATTTGAAAAACAGCATTTTTTTGTGACATCATTATATGATAGTAATGCATGCACACACACACACACCTGCTAACCCTTCCTTGCCAGGATAGGATAAATAAAGGATACTTATTTTATCTTGCTACTTTTATTATTAGCATTCCATTACTACTGCAACTACTGATACTCATGCAAAAAACATGAAATCGTGGATATATGTAGACCCTAAAACAGATGTAAAGGTATATGTATATGCATGCACAGTAAATTTCAGATTTACATTTAAACTATATACTAACAATAAAACAAACAACCATCAATAAATGCAGTACACATTAACATGAAGTATAATATATAATAGTATAACAAGTTTTGTTTTATTGTTCCTTTTGTAGTGTCTGTGCTGCTTTTTAAACTAACTAAAGTCCTTCAGGGAGGTGGTACTTGTCAGGTGGTTCGTGCCGTGAATGAAAATCGAAAGAATGGGGTTGAAGTGTAAACAAATTATTAGCGCTGTGTTCTGTGGCCATTTCACTGTATTACATACCTCTATGATTCCCAATAGATGACCTGAAGCACAATAGATTTTCTGGGGAAAGTTCTGCAGAAATCCATTAGTAATTTCAACCTGATCAATTATCCACTGAAGCTTATCACACTCTCAGTTTAGTTTGTTTTGGTGTGCCTCTGTGTGCAATAATGACAAACTAGTTACTGTGGCTTGGTAGATTTTTACAAGTAGTTCTGCACGTTTACACTTTCAAACCCGCAACTTACCTGCATTTGCATTTAAGCGTTTGCAGTGTTAAAAGTGCTACATGTTTGCAGAAACAACCCAAAGGATACCTATTGTGAACATTTTTAACTAAACTGGTCTTTTAATATAATTGATTACATTCTCATAGCTGTTGTTTCAATACAAAGCTACAGTGACTAGCAGGTTAGCTTAGCAGGGACACTGGAAACAGAGGAAAACAGCTATTTTAGATTTAATTGTTTCATACAAAAACAAATATACAAAGAAATCTGATTCCATACTAAAAGGTACATAGCTTATCGCACTATCAATACAAATCAGCTGCTATCGCCTACTCCTATAGCTGCTACTTCATATTAAACAAATATATATGGTGGGATCAAATCTCACTTTTAGGCCAACAACACATCTCTGGGGTCACATTTGGAATAATGTGTCAAACTGCACACTTTTCAAAGTCATTCTGCTTTGTGAATTCGTATGAATTGGTGATTGGCTAATGAGTAAATATCATTGAAACTGTTTGGAGAAAAATCTGAAGCTAACAAATACACTACCTATACATTTCTATATGACCTAAACTAGCAGATGTCTGCAGTAGCAGCACCACAATACTAACCAACAAAGATGAATATTTTCTCTGGCCAGCAATGACTTTGTCCTCGTTTTCCCATAACATGAGCACACCTATCTGTTCTGTATGCTGGTCTCTCTTTTTCTAAAGTGACCTTTTGATGACGGCCATAAAATCATTCTTCAGACTCTGAAGTTTCTTGAGTATTTCAGTGTTCAGAAAGTACAAAGAAAGAGCACCCATCTTTTCATGTGTGATCCAGAGATTAGAGAATAATTTGTTTGTGTTTGTCCAAACATCTATGGCATGTTGGGGAAAAAAACCCTGTCACTTCCTTTTTTTTCCTCCCACCAGGTTGTTTGTTTCTTATCTTGCCAAAATAGGTCTTTGACTAGGCAAAGTATGCCTCTAAACATAATCATTATGCCAATAACTGCAATTTAATCATAAATACAAGTTTTAAAAATAATATTTCTCACTTGTTTCTGCCAACATGCATTTTTTTTCTCACTTGAATTTATGACGAAGAAAACGCTGACTTCACAGTGTAGTGGCTATAGAATAATGACACCATCAACACCATTCAATCAAGTCTTCATTTTCCTGGGGTTATGAAACCTCCCAGGAAAATGAAGACTTGATTGTGGAAACAGTCACAACCTTATAAACCTTACACGTACCCACACGTCAGCACAAATATCCAAGATATTTGAACCGTTACATTCGCATCCCCTGCAAGATGTATAACTTTAACCCTCAAAAACTGCAGATTGCTCTGCTGTTTCATTCCAGCACAAAGGCTGTAATATTATAAAAGAATTTCACAGCAATGAAGAATCACAGGATTAAAATCCTATTTAAGTGTGGGATTGGTGCATCATAGTGATTATGGACTCCACCAGGCTGCTTCTTGGTTAAAATTGTTTGATATTTAGTATTTAGTCTTAATAGTACTAAAAAAATAGTACTACAAATTCAATAATTTATGACTGAACTGTTGAATGCTGATTGGCACTGAAAATCTCTTTAGCTTCTTAAATTCTGTGCATACAGAGGTCTTTATTCATTTATTTATATATGCATGTTGATATTTTTCTGTTAGTAGTATTTACTCACAATATATAATAATGCAAGCACTGCTATAGCATAGAAACATGAAGTGACAATGAGGTGTCTGAATTAAAAGATGCCTAAGACATGCAGTGTTGATATGATTATAAGGTTCATTTGATCTAACAGTAAACCACTTAATTGAAGAGCGAATATCAAAAGTGAGCCCCTTTAGAATTTTCTTTTTTCTAATAATCTGATGTGCGTTCCCAAGCATTACACTTCTGTTCTTTTGTGGATAAGCTAAGCATATTTTCTACACATTAGAAACTAGGATTTCATTCTTTACTGACTTTGCCCTACAAAGCTGGTGTTGATATTGAGGTTTTCTGAATTTATCAAAAACATTAGCACATGGCAGTGGTGACTTAAATGATCATTAACAACTAAACGAATTCAATAAATATAGAACCAATACAGAAAAGGCACCGTGCTGAAGGAAGTTGGTTTGCAGTTGCTGTCTTGTTTGTTGGCAAGTAGGTCCAGATAGGAAAAGTCTGACAGAAAACAACAACTTCTTAGGCAAAGCAATTAGTCAAACGTGTTACGATGAACCTCCCAGGCCAGTTCCTTCAGTGGGCTGGTTTCAGTCTTTATGCAAATGTACTGTTTATAAGATTGGGGAAACCTGCAGTCAGCTGAGACTGAAGAAGTCACTTGGATGAGTGACGAAACGTTTCTCCCACTGAAAATGCTGCGTCCAGATGAATAGAATCAACTTTTGGAGATTTACTTACCTGGATGATTGAGCATACATCAAGACGTGTTACGATGAAGAACGCTGCTGGTCAGACAATTTAGTTTTTGACAGATGCAGCATCCCAAAACCGTAATCTGTTTTCCAGATAAAATTCTAGAGTTTTATATTGTGTGTAAAATCCCTAAACCCTTTCTAAGAAATCCTCCAAGTAACCAGACACGGTGCGGTATTTACACCCTAACCCTGATGTTAAGTGAACAGATAGAAATAGAATGTGCAGACGAAGTGAAGTGTGGCAATTTTTCAGTACTCTGCACTTCTACAAATATGATGGGGCTGAGCAATGGAAAAAGAAAAAAAAGCATTTAGACAAAGAGCGATGTTGAGTGAAGAGATAGCGTGAGCAGGGTAGGTGGGGGAAGAAAAGGTTGGTTATTGTGCTGCACTATCCGTGGTGAGAGAGCGAGTGTTTTTCCTGCTCTAAGAGGGTGGAAGAGTAGTCGCTGAGCAGAGAGATGGGAGGAAAACGTGCTGCTGTGGCACTGATAAAGTGACTGAGGACCACTACTGCCACACTTGGACAATTCCAAACACAATCTTCTCCTCTCTTTTCTTCTCTTTTCTCTGCTGCCAACCCCTGTTGTTGCAGGCATAATAATGGCTCCTTCTATCCCCTGCCTCTCTCAGTTTCGTCTTCATGCACGTACACACAAAACACACACACACAACCTTCCAATGTCCGTCAAAGGTATGAAGAAAAGCAGGAGGGGAGCCACTTTGGGATACAGTATAGCCCTGACAACCTTTCATTAACAAGGGCAAATTAGAGGTTTGTAAAACCTCTCCCAACCCAGCTACCCGAACTCATCCACCTCTTTTTTATCCTTTGTGTCCCAGGCTTTCAGATTCTAGATCACTGCTCTGTCACATCTTTTAAAACTTGCGAGCAAGAAATAGTTTCTAATTTGCACTTGCACATTGTCACTGGGATTTAAAGATGCCTTCAATGTGTACACCATGAGCTCAGCTAAAGCAGGGCAAAAAAAAGACATTAGCACAAAAGTTCACAGTTGACGGCATGCACATTTGCTGACGCCTGTAATGAAATAAGGCCCAGCCGGGTGTGCAAGAGTTGACATCGCGTATAGGTGTACAGTCAGGCATCTGCAAAAGAGCCTCTGCTTCTGCGCACAGCCATCACGGCCTCGACAGATTAGAAATTGTGTGTGTGTAGGGATTCACCGCAAATAATGAGAAATGAGTTTTAAATTGTAGCTCAGACACAGTGAAAAAAATGGGCCTTGTCAATATGTGGTGAGTGCGAGGCAGGGAAAGAAGAAGGGAGCGAGTATGTTAGCGGATTTAGGTGTGAGGGAGATAGACAGACAGGGAGCGACAGGGAGAGAGAATTAGGGATCAGGGGATGACTTTGTTTTGGTTTACTGCTTATTACCATCATAATCCTTTGTCCTGTTTTCCACTCTGCAGTCCGGGCACACCTCTCGCCTCGTCTCTGCGTTAGACACTGTGATTGCCTTGTATTTAAGAAGCCTTCTGTGAGCCTCTGTTCCGACAAATGCTTTTCCAATACCAATCACAGCTGAGTGCACCTCATTTGAATCTGTGAAAGGGGTTTTGATTCCATCAGCAGAATGCTCCTCCAAGCGAGGCACAGACCATTCAATACTGAAGCAACGTGTGAAAGCCTCGGAATATTCTCACCTAGTATATGCATACACTGTAAAGGGTTTGGGTGAGGGGTGCCTAGTCTCTTCACACCAAACTGCGTTGTTCATTAATCCCCCTTTTATTCTCTACATGGGGACTCATTAGCTGCTCTCCTTTCCAGCATTTGGATATTGTAAGCTGTGCTTCATGTGAGTTTCAGATATGTGATGAAAAAGCAGCATTTCACTCATCGTAAACTTTGATGAGAACTGAAGAAGGCTAATTGTATACTCCTTAGTGGTGTTTAACCACCTGGTCACCCTCTAATGTGTGCATATACGTTAAGTGTGTATTGCATTTTACAGCAACTGACTGCGAGTTGTACAGACCAGCTGCTGATATCTCCACCGCAGCAGCTTGTTGACCTTCAAACTTATCAATGCATATCTTTTGTCAAAGCAATTGCCTGCCTTTTGGTCTGTAAGGAGTTTGGATAATGCATCCAAATTAAAATCTTTTGTAAATCCCATTGCTTGATTGCTTGAGAGCCACTGAGAGTTGTTCAACATTAATGGTGAAGGACTTCCTGATTCCCAAAGTAATTTTCTCTTCATTATTCAGGCGTGTATTAGTACCTCTTGTTTTCCACGCAGCGATAACACCCTGCTACTAAACTGCCTCATACAACACAGTTATCGCAGAAGACACCCAACGACACAAATATAATGTTGGGTTCAAATTTAGGCTGAATTTTTATGTCAAAATTTAATGGAAGGTTCTTGTTGTTATCACATATTTTTTTATATAACAAATGATGATGTTTAATTATTCACTTTGTCAATATTTGACATTATTTGATTTGATTTCCGAAAATCATTTTCTGGCCTAGAGAAAGGATAGATTTAAAAAAAAAAAGCTTCAATAAGACTGCACATCTTAGTACACAGATGCTATTGCTAGACAGGAGAAGCTAGCCAAATATATCCAGTCACAGGGAAACAGTTTGCTTTGAAAGCCCTAATTTTGCATCTCTGGCACATTTTATTGCTGCTATTGCATTATGAACACTGATTCTAATTATTACATGTTTCAGTGTGTTGCCTACTCAATTACAAACATAGTGGTTACTGTAAATAAGATAAGATAAGATAACCTTTATTAGTCCCACACGTGGGAAATTTGTTTTGCCACAGCAGGAAGTGGACAATGAGCCAAAGGCTCCTTGTGTGTTTTTTACCTCATCCGGTTTATAGAGAGCTGTAATGATTTTTAAAAGAAATCATGAGACACTATTTTTATTTATTTATTTATTTATACCTCCACTGACTCCAAGACACATCAAGTGGTATTTAAAGGACTATTTTACTAGAGTCCCTTTAGATTTGGCTCACGTCTTTCTGATCCTCTCCACCTTGCTTTGCTGCTTGCTTCTTTGTGACACCAAATATATATTCAACACCAACAAGGGTCCAATTAGGCAAATATAATTTAAGAATGATTTTGAGGATGATTTTAATTTGTTACTTCCATAGTAGAAAAAATAAAACTCATGATGTGGAAAAATAAGCCTTGATGTAACGAAATTGACTCATTAAATGTGCAAAGTAAATAAAATAAACAATAATTCAACTGACTCGCTCTTTAGTTGGAAAGATCACTTGAAGTGAGTGTGAAAACACAAACATAATGCTCTCTACCACCATCATTACGACAACAAACAAGGAATAACTTTTGGAACGAAGTTCTTTCAGTACCAGACATGTAGAAGTAGTACAAGAGTGTTCCAAAGCTGCATTTGTATATAATATATAATATATATTATAAAATATAATATATATTTGTATATGTATATATTATATATAATTGCTGGCAAAGAGATCAGTACCTCCATTCTTCCTTCATCTGTGCAGGTGTACTGTCCTTTCCATGACACTAATAAACCCCTCTTTCATTTAGTACAACATACTTGGGGCTTTGGGCCAATGTCTTAATCAAACTCTAGTGCATGCCACACAGAAAAGAAAGTAATTGCATTAGAGTAAGTTCATTTTTTTTACTGCTTTGGTATTACAATATCAAGTAAAGTTTTCAAAATGACTTTTGAAAATTCATGGGGGGTGGGGGGGACTAATAACATTTAGTTATTAGTCCACCTTTATTTTGAAATGTGTTCTATTTTACTATATTATAGTTAATTGTTCAAATAAATTTCAAAGAAACATAAAATCATAGTTCTTATGCAAATCTTAAAAAATAATCTGAGTTTTGATTTTAGAGGAGCTATTATTCACGTCTTATATTCCCTTGCTATTGCCCGTTTGCTAAAACTATCAGGTGCAGAACTTCAAGTGAAAAAATCAAGTGAAACAAAATGAAATGTCAGTTTGGTACAAATGTCAACTGTGTTAATTTTTCTGTTACATAAAACACAATTTTATGGTTGACATGGTGGAAGAGGATTAACATCCAATTTATATACCTTTAAAGGAAACAGACTGCTAATGCTGTAGCTTCTAATCCCCCCAGCACTCCAGGCGTGGATGTGTTCAGTCTGCTAGACTGACTGCCTGGCCTGGATAGCTGATGACTAAAGTAGTGACTGAGGAAGTGCAAAGGCTACAGGGAAATCAAGAGTTGTTGTACCCAGCAGCTAAGAGAGGGACTTGACAGTGTCAAAGGATTATGTACTGTGGGGCTAACAATACTAATGGCACTTCTTTTGCATTATGATAATTGCCAAGACAAAATTGCCACCTAATTTCTCCCTGTTTCTAATTATTGGGCTCTTCAATGTAAGCAGGCAGTGGGAGCAGAACATTGGCAGGCAATTAAACTCCTGCAATTATGGCTCTATTGTAAAGCACAGCTTTACCAAGGATTTGTAGGGCAGAGAGTGATTGCTCTGCGACGCAATTAAATACAGAATAAAGCTGGTGTGGACCTGTGAACAGATTTTTTAAAGTTCACTGCTCTGTTTCCTAACCGCCAGCCACCAGCCACGAAATCTAAACCAAGTCTGTTAAGGAGGTCACTTGTCCAAAAAGCTATACCTCTTGATCACCAACCCCATATGTGTAACAATACCCTTAAGGAATGCACATGGTTGCAACAAGCCAAAAATAAAAATAACAAAAAACAACCATGTGCCATGAAGGCATTTCCAGGGAGGCATGCTGGTAGGAATAGTGCTTTTCTTCCTCTAGTGTTTCAGAGTGAGCAGTGACCCGATGCAAATGTCTGCACTAGGAAGTTTAGCGCTATGAACTGTGAGATACAAAGAAGCGTGGCCATCTGGAAACTCAGTGACAGGAAGGTGTTTATGAGAGACTAGGGGGAACAAGGATCCACAGTCTACTTTGTCTCATTTTGTTGTACAGATGCCACTGAGCCACTGGAGGGTTGTTTAAAGGCTGGCTTGGGACTCTAAAGAAGACGATATAAAACTCTTCAATAAAATGGTTAGTGTCATTTAAGAAATAGGCAAAGCTGTAAATACTAGGATGTCAGCGCAGGAAAAAACAAAAGCAACCCTCCATACAACACATCAACACCACTGAAGACTAATACGGTTTTCCTCTAGAACACAGACCATTACAACCTTCACGGAGCTACATTTATATACAAGTGTTTGATAATTATCAAACACTCACAAGGCCTCTGGATTCTTGTGAAACAGTATTTTCATGATTGTGATCATGAAAAAATCCACCTTGCCAGGCTTCAAGCTGTGTCACTTTCAGTTTGAGCCAGTCAGTTATAAAGTCAAAGCTGGTTTGTCCACAAAAATCTGTCAAAAAAGATTCTCACCTCGTTTCAAATAATTTTTTTTAAACCTTCATACTATTAAAATGTTCCCAGTTAGAAGCAATAGGACTAGTTAGGGTTGGATAGGAATATGATCCCAGAATTCAAATCCCTCCCATTGTTTTAATTCCTGATTTTTAATGCAATGACCAAGAGAGTGTACAGGTAAGTTAAAATCAATACCAAATACTATGATTGATTTATCGAGTTGCTGCCAAGTATTGTTTGAAAGTGACTACAGGCAACTTTTAAGCACTTTAATAATCATCTATTGAAATTCCATAGCTAGCTACATTGGTTATGCACTTTCAGAGCTTGTTTGCCCTCTTCGGCACTTAAAATGTTGCTGTACTATGATATGAGTACTTAAAGTTGAGCTGCAACAGACAGATGATTTGTTTGATTTGATAAGCTGACTTTTTGTTTTCCTGCAATTTTCTAAACGGTTTCCAAGCAGCACTTCTCAGATTACTTGTAAACAGAAAATTAATTTAAACATAAAAACCTGTGGCACATTAAGTTATTTTGTACATCTGATTAAATCAAAAAGTTTTGAAAAAGAAAAGAAGAAAATGCATGTATAATAGAAGCCTGATTACAGTTTCTGTAATCTGAAATGTCTTTTGGTGATGGCAGTTAAAAAAAACTCTAGGAAATTAACAGAAGATCTGCATCACCAAGAAAATGTTTTAGTTAAAATTGAATGTGTGTGAAATGACAAAAGTCTGCAATGTGCAAAAACACTGTTTAAGTAATAATAATATGATCTTAATGACGAAACAAATCTGAAGTTTAAATATTAACAACATATCTGAATCCAGGATTGTGCTGGCATGAAACAACTGAGTGAAGTTTAAGAAGAACGATGAACACAGACATCACTCGCTATCAGTTATCTCATCCTACACTCCACTACCTCTGCTGCTGATGTGGATTTACAGCTCGGTTTTGCTAAGGTATTGCTGCCAGAGAGAGAGAGTGGGTGGTTTCAATCTCAGCTAGATTACAAGTGGTGCTAAGTTTAGAGAGTCATGCAAGTCTGAAGACAGAACGCATGTTAAGCTAGCATGACAGCTTTCATTTCAGCCTATTCTTAATTTATATGCTTAAGAACTGTGGCAGTAGCCTGTTTGTGGTTCTATAAGTCATACCAGTGGTGGTTAGGAGTAGCTGAAGAAATACCTTGTTGATCATTTGTTATAGGACTTTTATGAGATTTTTGCTTCCAAAGGGTTTGGCTGCACTTAAAGTAATAAGCATAGTTTTCAACTTCCATAAGAAGTCATTAAAATTATCTGTAGAGTTTTATCTTTATCTTTAAACTTTATCAAAGTTTATCATCATTTATTTTTCTCATGAGATTTGAAAATCATCTTAAGGACTGTACTCAAGTCCCATAATAGTGGGGAAACCATTCCATTTAATCTGATGCATACCCCTTTTGATACATCAAATTTTAACATGCTCATTAAAACCCAAACATTTTGGCTTATTTCTCCCATTTCACTCAGTCTTCTGCAAAAATTGAAAATCCATATGATTCCAAAGGAGCTGAAAAAGTGATGCCCTTCCAGAACTTCATCACAAAAATCATTATCTACAGACTACAAATGATAAGAGTCTTGATTTTTCTTTTAAATTAATTTTTGTCATTATGACCAAATATGAGAAGCAGGAATAAGGAAAGAACACCTACTCAACCAGGGTGGAGCGTGTCTCACACCAGCCTCAACACTAAAGAGACTTCAGACTGCAACCAAAATCAAACACTACCTTCATTTTGATGTCTACTGAGTGCATTTTGTTATTATGCTAGTTCACTAGTACAGTGTCACCATAGACAAGTAGACATATGCAAACCTGCCAAGGTACTTAAATCTGCCTTTGTGGTAGTTCCAACCACATTAGATGTGTCCAGAAATACATGAAACCATGATTACTGTTGCTACCGGCACTAACACATCATGAAATACTTCAAGAATTACAAATAATAAGTTCAATGTTTCCCTAAATTGAACAGCTTTAAAAATCTCCGGGAGATCGTAAATGTGATCTACATGCAAGACAGCACAAAATTTTATTCAATTCAATTCAGTCTTATTTATGTGGTGCCAAATCACAATAACAGTTGCCTCAAAGCGCTTTATGTTGTCATGTAAAGACCCTACTATAATACAAAGAAAACAGAGAAAACCCTAGCAATCATATGACCCCCTATGAGCAAGCACTTCGCCAACAGTGGGAAGAAAAACTTCCCTTTTAACAGGAAGAAATCTCCGGGAAGTCTCAGGGAGGCGCACCATCTGCCGTGACCGGTTGGGGGTGAGTGGATGAAGACAGGACAAAGACATAATGAAGAGTGGCCTGAAAACTGGAGGCTCGCCCTCCAATTCTACTTTTAAATACTCTAGGAACAACAAGTAAGCCTGCAGTGTGAGAGCAAAGAGCCCTAATGGGGTGATATGGTACTATAAGGTCTTTAAGATTAGCCTGATTATTCAAGAAATTGTATGTGAGGAACAGGATTTAACAGGGAACCAATGAAGACCAGCCAGTATAGGAGAAATATGCTCTCTCTTTCTAGGCTCGGTCAGTACTCGTGCTGCACCATTTTGGATCAACTGAAGGCCTTTCAGGGAGTTTTTACAACAAATAAAACTGATTTCCAAAGACAACTGGGTGAATATTCAGAAATAATGAATAAAATGTACATGTGTACATTTTTATTTCCAATATGTTTAAAACTTATTGGAAAACTTGGACCCAGTGGTTCCTAAAGTCAAATTTCTGAAGGCAGTTGTGCTTTTCTGCCATTGCCATCTTGGTTGCAAAACCTTAATGTGATGAGGAAGGGCGGGTTTGAATGTGCAACTGCACACTTATTAGCCAGTGACTCCATGGCCAGTTACTGATAACGTATTAGCCAATGAGTGCACAGTTTTATACCTCAATTTTCAAACTTGGTATGACCAACATTTGAAAACTAAACTTCAGTTTTCATTCAATATGACCAGAACTGAATGACGGAGCCCATAAACTCAGCAGGAAAATGTTTACACAGGCCAAGACAGTAAGTGCTTCTCCTATAGACTTCTATAACACCATAAATACAAGTATTTTTTGCAACCATAGCCATTGCCATCTGGTGGCCTTCAGGCAGAATGTAGGTTTTCAGGCACTTGGCACTGGCTTCACTCTTTTGACAGAGAAGCTAGGTGTGCTTATTTAAAACCCAACTGAGCCAACTGAGGGGCAGCCAGTCAGAAGGAAGCAAGTTTTTAGAGAGGGGGCCTTGAGGACCAGTTTAAGAAAAACATGCTTTGTTGTTTGCCTGTTTATTTTTTTATTTTTTTGGTGAATCTCACGACGCTATTCTAGTACAGAGCTAGAAATGAGAATATGAAGTCCTTTTTAAAAGTAATTTTAATTTGGCTACCTTGGTCATCAATGGTAATCTCCCATGGAGATCTTTTATACCATTCAGTAACACTGTTTAATCAAGGTTATGTCCGAACTTTGCAGTTATTTGATTGTCAATGACACTGTTGTACAGACCACTGTGCTGTTATGTATTGGTTAGAATTATAATTTCTTTTTTTTGAAGTTGTATTTAACTAAAAGAAGCCAGAGACACTAACAGAAATTCAAAATGGATAATAAATGAAACTAGCCAGCAGATTTAAATCTCAGCAGCTATTGTGTCCTTCAACAACAGTTTGAAATATGATGCTTTTGATAGCCAACACTGGAATTTGGTCTTTTCAAAACTACTACTACTACAAGACACACAGACACTTTCTACTGCCGTTATAATTTCAAAAACTCACGCCTGTCCTCTTCAACTTTAATATATCCTCAACACTAAACCACTAAAAAAAACATGAAACACACAAAAAAATTGTATAATAAAAATAAGTAAATTAATTAAATTAATTAAATTTACAGATCCTAGTGCAGTTTCAATAAATATACTACATACGACTGATTAAATAAAATTTGGCGAGTCTTGATTTTAATGGATAAGCAGCATTTGGTCTTATAGCAGGCCATTAATTATCATCAGTCGGCTTAAATCCTTTGGGCTGCTCTTTCACTGAATCCATCAGGATTAGAAAATGTTCACTTTACTTTTCAAAGACAAACTTTAACATACGTGCACAGGAGTTTTACAGGCATGGACAGGCATCTTTCACTTACCTTGAGTTACAGCTGTACTGTTGTACATTCTATAGATACTAATATGGGGTTATATGAATCTGAAAACATTACAATTTGTACACATGTTGAAACATTTCGGTTCATACTTTTAGACAAAAAAGAAACACCACCACACATCATCAACCCAAGCAATCTTTGGTACTGATGTTGACGACTCAGGTGCCATTCTTCATACATCGCCCATTCCAAATGTTTTGTATATATATATATATATATATATATATTACAGTAAGCAGCACAAGAATCCTAAATTAAAATCTACTTCCTCTGAGGCATCTGTTTGGGTTTTGCATTTGTTTCAACATGGCCAATTAATTCTTGATGTAATTGATCTTTTTTTTTCCATGAAATCCATTAATTTTTACCCGGAGGCCACACAAAACAGAAGTACCAAACACAAATGCTATTTTCAACTGCTGTTGCCAATTTAAATTGGAGACAATGCTGTTAATCAAACTGTGGGCAACAGTACACCTAAAAGCAGAGAGCAATAGGGTTCAGCTCCACCCAGTTCCATTAAATGTTGGGGGGAAAGGCAGCTGTTTATATCATGGTGGTATTTCAAAAGCATCTAAATTGCATTTATTTGGTGACATGATAGCTTTGCAATGCTGTTTAGTTGATGAAGCTGAAGACACCCCTTTTTTGTAGACAGGCCTCATAAATCAAATGTTGCCATGCCTGCTTTTTCCCTAACAACAGTACACCTAAAAGCATAGAGCAATAGGGTTCAGCTCCACCCAGTTCCATTAAAATGTTCATATTTTAATGCTTTGCTTCTAAACTTGACAATAAGTATATATATATGTAAACTTCTGTTCCTTCCACCGCTGTTTCTATCTTTTTCATGGTCTTCCCTCCAGTCTCTCATGTTCCTCTTTCATAACTGTCTTCAGTGGAAGTTTTCTGCCACTGTGTGAGACACATCTGCATTGCAGTACCAAGGGGAAAGCGATGGCTGGAGTAGAAGAAATGTACATATGAATAGCTTTAGACCAAGGTGTAAAGAGGAAAAAAGAGAGAATAAGGAAGCGTGATCTGTCATTTACAAAAATAATGGATGCATGAGTGAAAGGAAAATATCACTTCAAACATCATTTAGTATCCCAGTTTACTTTTTTCTCTTCTTTTTTTTTCTTTGACACAAAAACATGCCCATTTAAACAGCCAAAATCTAATACAAACACAACCATTTGCATCTCAAAGTGCTGTCATAGGGAAATCACAGACGGGGTCATCCACCCCCACCTCCCTGTGAGCCTCTGTGCCTCCCTATTATTAATGGCATCATCATTTTTCCTCTACTCACTCTATTTCCCTTCTGATAGTGGGGCCTGCTTCATCGTGTTCTGCCATGTTTCTGTAATTGCTCCAGCAGCCTGCCTTATGCTGAGCATATAGTTTTTGTGTGTGTGTATGTGTGTGCATGTGTGTGTGTGTCTATCCAGTGGGTGTGTGTCTGTCTTTAAGTGTGTACATATGCATGAGTGTGTGTTGCTCTGTCCCCCCACCAGGGCTGGCTGTGAGTTTGTGGGGCAGAACCAAGCCGCGGGCGAGCTCCACACAGAGTGAAATGACAGCCTCCAGGCCACCATTGGTTGATGACCGTGAAAACACTTGCGGTTAACGTAAAGTGAGCGACCGGCTGTCACAGCGAGACACTGCGCTTATGTGCAGCCCTGACAACAGCACAACAAGCTTCTCTACAACTAGACTCTGCAGTGCTGTAACAAACAACAAAGAGACAGCCCTACAATTTGTAACAGCAACCGACTTCGACACCTGACGTACATAGAAAGTGGGAGAATCACTACCATTTGTCACAGTCTTTGTTTATCTTTACTTAAATTCTGTTGGTCAGGAGAAAAAGCTGAGGGTGGTTGTTCAAACGAAGTCAGGGAGGATAGAGTGCAGGGGAGAATTCCTGGACTGTCACAGATGCCAGCCAAGGTCACATAAAGTGAGGAGTAAGTGCTTGGAGAGCTACAGGGGCAGAGGCCAGCTCTGTGGAGGAGGTGTGAAGGAGTGAGTGACCAAGCATGAACATCGCCTCTACCCATCATTAAATGAAGCCACTTAAAGGAAAAATGCTCTGCTCAAAAAGGTCAATACACAACACTTTTGCAAAGCTCTGATGGTTTTATTTAGGCATCCAGAGAAGAGGGTTTTTTTTTTCTTCGATGGAGACGAAAATGTTTTTAATATGTGTCTGAAGACACTACTCAGAACCCTGCCTTTTTACTCAGAAGCTGAGTTGCTTAATCTATCACATTCCCACCATAAAATGGGTTCCTATAGCTAAACTGAGAAGCAAGAAATGATATGCCAACAACGTGTAGTAAGGAGGGATGATTATAGAGCTGCTTTTATCATCAATTTTAACCTCTCTGTGGTTAAATCAGACTTCTTTTACCCCATGCCCTCTTGCATTTCTTTCGTGCCTCGTCTCATTTTCACTGAACATGGACATGTGCGCACACACACAAACACAGTTTATTATGCAGTAACATTACCAGATCCCCTTAGGCAGCTGTGCATCTCTGTATGACTGATGAGGGTAATTTCTCCCAAACAACAGAATGATCACTTTGGTGGTGAGCGCTACAGACCCTCCCTCCTCCCTCTGTCTTCCCTCTCTCCCATCTTTTTTTTTTTTTTTTAGGTTACAAAAAAGGCAAGAAAGATATTTGCTACCGTGCCTCCTGCATTGTCTGGAATGGTTACAAAGATAAACAGCTCTACCACCTTGTGGGATTTTTTTAAGTCAATAATCTAATTCCATGGATACAATCAAACTATTGATACTTCAGTGACGATTCATATCCATGTAATAGAAGATACTTTGAAGTTGGATTGGGGGGTGTGGTGGTGGTAGTGGAGGTGGTGGTGAGGGGGTGGGGGTTGGGTGTTCCTTATTTTTTCCTTGATTACCATAGGGATCTAATATAATACACATGCCATTGTGAATTAGCCTCACCATAAAGCCTGTGTGAGTCGCAGTGAGTTTATACTGCCTGTGTACTACTGTGCACCATGGAATACACTGAGCTGAAAGTAGTTAGGACTTGTCTGGCTCTCTCTCTGCCTCATAGGTTCAGCCTCAGTGGGCTGTCTTCACCTATTTTTTCATCTGTCAGTCACACACGAAAACAAATCCACCTGTCGACCGGTAGACTGGGCTGAACAGGGCTATACTACAGATGTCTGGGCTTGACTTAGTGGAAGCGAGCAGGCCAGCGCCCTCCACTGGTGATAAAAAGCCCATTAAGATGCTTATTTCCTCACCTGTCGGGTCCATCACCTCACCTCGACATATAGTAGAGAGTAATGAAGACAGTTATCATTAATACAGCACTCTGAAGATAAAAGTCATGCTTCTATGCATTTTGCGATCTTTGTGTCCTTGATTGCAAGGATTATCCAGGGTTGCGACAATATAACAATCCATGCGTTAAGAGACGGGCATTCTTACCGCACGACCTGATTGCCTCGGCAATGAAGCCATTAATGGTGCATTATGTAAATAGTAATGGTCACAAACATCTAATAGGATAAAGGCTAAGTACAGTGCAATTTAATGCTGCTGACTTTCAGTAGCTCTTTGAAGGATGTTTTCAATTATAACAGAGCTAATTTAATTCATTGTTTCGAAGCTGAAAATGCATTTTTAAAGGTTGACTGAGTCTCTATTTCAGAACTCAGGTTTAATCAGTCATGTACATTGAACACTGGAACGTCCTCTAAAGAGATTGACAAAGTTGCCGGGGATCTGCATTCTAGGTTTTAAAGGGACACAGTAGCCGTCTCCCGTCTCTTTTTCCTCAGATGGCAGGCTTCAGTTGTGGAGGGGAGGGTGTTCGTCTAAAAGATGAAAAGACCTGTGCCTTTAAGAGGGCTGTCTCCCCTTTCCCTCATGCTCCCCCTCAGCCACACAGACACTCCTCCTGTGAGCATTTGTGAGGCAGCTTCTGTCCCTTATGTCTCTTTGTGGGGAACAGAACACACTTCCCAGAGCATCACTGAAGACAAGACAGAACTCTAGGGACGACACCCCAGTTGCAGACATCTGTGTAACCCTGGCCTCATCTACAGTGGATGTCAAAATGAGAACACGGAGAGGAGACACAGACCTACTCAAGCTGGAGTAAAACATCCAGAGGTCCAAAACAGGACGTGGAACTTAAGAGATGGACATCCCCAGATGTCAATTTTGAGTTGAACGTGACACGACCAGCACATCAAAATCAACAGCGCTGGATTGGATCGCTAAAGAAAAGGTGGAGTCCTAATTTGAGCTTTCAGGTTCTCTTTAGAAAAGTTTTGCTGAAGAATCAACAGAGAACTCTATTTGATTTTTTACTGCTATTCAAGAAGAAAATAACCCACCGTATAAAATACTTACAAATTAAAGAAAGTGGATAACTTAGCTTTATATATTGATTTTTTATTCATCTTCAGAGCACTTTCCAAACAGTCTGTGGTATGAAATTTAGATGCTCTTTAAAGAACATCTTTAAAGGTCCCAGCACTGCTCTTAATTTACCAGCAACACATTTATCTTGTTTCTGCAGCTCTGTCTTGGAGAGCATTAAATAATTTTTTGATAGCGCTCTTGAGGAGGAGGTAATATGAAGTCTTGAAACTTTACAGCTGTTCACTGGAGAGAGAAAGAGAAGTGCCACATGCATAAGAAAATTATGTTAAGCTGTGGGAAAAGTGTGTGCCTGGACTAACATTACGGTGGATCACTGAGGACTGCACAAATGTTTACGGCGTGTGGAGTGGTCAGTGGCCAGAACCAGTACCTGAGCAGAGATGGCATGAAGCCCCACCCAGGACTGGAGTTGAACAGACCAATCCAAATGGAGAATGGGGTAACTTCAAGCATGTGCCCTGTTTATCAAAGCCAAGCCTATAACAATGCTGGACAGCCAGGTGGGGTTAATAATGTTTCTAGGCCAGTGAAACCAGAACCACTCCCAGTCCCTCCTCCTGCACTCAAATTAGGGCAAGAAGGATTCAAAAAAGTGTGCCGAACTGAGGAGGACAGTCCCTGTCCCTTCCCAGGGCTATCTTCTGGGGTGTTGGAGATGCGCGTTAAGGAAGGAAGCAAGATTCGCAATTTAATGGGATTTGCCATGGCACGGATGCAAGGAGAGAAGGGAGTAAGTGGGGTAAATTCAAGTGGTGGTGGGCTCAGACAAGTGGTTTTTACCGGGTCAGGTCGTGCCGTCACAAAGACCATCACCTGTGCCGAGATCATGAAACGAAAAGTGGGCTGTTTGCACCAGCTGACCAAACTCCGGTATAAGGTTGTAAAAGAAGTGTGGGAGAGTACTGAAGGAGGGACATCCGAGATGACAGTGCACAGGACTGTGCCCTCCATCAGCATCCTTCTTTCCAAAGATCCTCTGGATCCCCAGGAACCAGGCTACCAGCCTCCAGAGACTCTCAGTGCATTGTGGGAAGAAAGAGAGGGTACCGAACCTGCGACAGCATCCAAGAGATCCCTTGGACCTTTGCAATACACCAGTTTCCCTGACTGTAAGAGAGTGTGTTTAGGGGAAGGAGCCTCAGTCCTTCCTCCTCACTGACTGGCCCAACTGGTGTCACAGTGGAGAGGATTGAATCAGAGGCGTTCATTTGGCACTGCACTCCACTCAAGCACAATGCTGAGACAATCAGAACATCCACTCAGACAGAACAGTGCTTTCTCAGAAGAACTGACTACCAATTCCATCCTCCAGAGGTCAGTTTGACTGGGACCTAACAGGCTGCCTCTGGACATAAAGCATTTACAGGACGTCTTTTGTGGTACGTCCAACATGGTCTCTCACATCCAGAAAACTTTGATGATGTGTGCTACCATACTAATATATGACATCTAGAAAAAAATATTACATCCTATTTCACACTAACAAAAGCCATGAATTTCATAGGTTCTAGGTTACTGCTTTCAGTAAACTATTAACAACCTGTGGATAAAATCATTTGTTTGCCTTATGCTACAGTCATCTCGGCAACCATTTTCCCCATGACTTTAAATTTAACCTTTCGGAATATAAAACGTAGATCCGAGTAGACACACACACGTACACAAACGCACATGTGCACACACACACACACACACACACAACCAAAGCCACTGGTGACATGACAAATGCACAGCATACACATTTTATTTGTCTGAGTATTAAATCTCATGAAAACAAAATTAAATAAATGCTTTTTTTCAGTGGGATTTTTCATTTGTATTTCATCTTTCTTACTCAAACATCATTGAATTTGCAAAGCTGCGATTGAACAGAAAATCACAGTGCGCTGTTCTTTTGATAAGAATAACAGCAGTGAAATTTGTCTGTAGAAAAAGCTGATTTAATGACAAAGCTGTTGATAAGGCGCAGTCCTAAACCAACCCAGCCTGACAGAAATGCCTAGGGCAGAAATACAGGCACAGATTATCATTAAGATAGCAATATAACATCACACAACACAGTGGAGAAAAGGATTAAAACTAGGTTTGACAGAGCTTCACACTACACTGTTCCTGCAAAATATTAAATCAAACCAACTAGCTGCTCTCCTTCCTGTTTCAGCCTATAGGCCTAGCCACCCACTATATCAATTGTAGTCTAGCTCTTCGGGTATATTCTTACATTTCATAAGCGAAATAATATGCTATAAAATATGGTATAAAAGGAGCTAAGCTTTCAAAGTAACGCTATGCACTTGGAGTTGACAGACAGCAAATAAAATGGCTGTATACTTTTTCCATTTTTTAAATGCATTGCCTCCCTGCATTTTCACGCCATTTAGATACCATTTTAGTTGCAAAAGCAGTACCTCTAAGTAATTGCAAAAGCTTAACTGGATGCTGCAGCACGCTTTTGGTGCTTGGATCAAAATTCTACCCTCTGCAGACTCCACAGCAGTAGGAAAAAACAACAACTGAGGGCATATGTAATGAATTTTATGGATTAAAAATTTCTTTAAAAGTTGTTCTGAGCAACACAAACAAAATAAACCTTCCGGTGAATTAATCAATCCAAATACTTAAGACCTTTTCCATTTAATCACCCATATGTTCCACGCATAATAACTTAGATAAGTGGAACCTTGTCTTAATGCCGATCTTAATGAAAATCTGCAAATGCAAATGTCGACCCCCTAAAGTAGATTAATCAAAGTGACTCCTAATTGGAGGGGGGCATTGTTAGCGGATTTTAGGAGGAGAAAAAAAGGTATAGTCAGGTCTACGGCATTTGCTTTCGAACTCACTGGACAAAGAAAGAAAAATGCTAGTATTTCATATAGCAGTCATACAGCACTTTAACAGTCTATGACGGACATAGTGATTAACCTCCCTCTCGATCCCATTAAATGAATCAGAGCACAGCAGAGCACCCAAGGTTGAATACAAAATGCTGTGACTGCAATACAGGACATATGTAGCAAACTGTGTGTCCTCAAGACTGCAGGAAGGTTATCATTCCAGGTCATTGTTATCACAGAGTTAACAGCTTTCATCCAAGAGCCTATGGGACAGTCAGTCTACGATCCAGGTTGAACAGATAATGCCACTATAAGTACATTTCAAATCGACCCGCATCTGTTATTAAGCACTAAGAATTCTGGGCCAAGTGTGAAATGCAGTGGGGGTAATTAGGGATAATGGCAAAGCGTACCTGACTGAGAGAACAGATAAAACATCCTGACAAAAGCATCATCCCAGCGCTAAATCCAATGAGGCTGGCATGAAATAGTATGGTGAAGGAGTCAACAAAGTGCATTACAGGAATGTGGACAAGGTTATTCACAAGCTGAGAGTCTGTTTTGCCAGTAATGTTTAGCTGGTGGTTTTCAAGCATGCAGTCAAGGTGAATTTGGAGGAAATACAGGCCTAGGCTTAAATTCTGTTCGTTTAGTTAATGCGCCACACACACACAAATCATACACGGATGCACACGCACCGCATACATATATATTGTTACGTATATATATTGCATTCTCGTTTTTTCTGAAGGTCAGAATGTTCTTCTGTGAACAATTCATTAAATACTCACTACATACTTCAATCATAAATGACAAAGGAAAGCATTACTTTAAGGCTGATTACAGTTTTCTGTTATGGTGGACACAACAGTAACCTCCTTCTTGCCAAAGCCAATGACTACATGCACTGAATGTGAATAAATTCATTTTGAAGTTAACATAATGAAAGTGTTGGCACTCCATTTTTTTCCCCTTCTCTGCCGCTGCAGCAGATGAGAGTGAGGTCTCTGGGATGGCGTGGGAGTTCGCTATCTCCCAGCCTCCAGATGGCTCCGTCTTCTCTTATCTAGAAGAATGGGTGCTGCCTCAATTTTTCAACTCGCCTTATCTGGGAATCCTTTAAATTGAATATTTACTGGGCCTATGTTTTCTGCTTGTGTTAGCCCTCTGAAGTCGACATTCCTCTTGCTTGTTGAGACAGGCCAAAAGGTTTTTCTCACTCATACACTCTCTTTGTCTGCCTTGTCAAGTAATGGGCCAGTGATTGATTATGTGATTGCTAGGAAAGAATGGAAGGTTAAGCAGTTAAGCAGAGAGCGCTGGAGACATATTAATGAATGGCCAAAGAGGGAATATGTTGAACAATAGAGAAACATACATTACCCAAAAATGACATCAGGCACCTCAACTATATGTCAGGGCTAAAGCAGATTAAATTAATCATTTTCCAGACAGTCTATTGTTTTCTGCACAGTGTACACTAGAGGTTAAGAGAACACTTAAGCAGTCATTGAAAACATCTTATTGCCAATTGACTGGCTGTGGTCTATCTGCATAAACAAGCTGTGCCACAGCTACTCCCTGGTAAGTGTCTGGAAATGTCTTTTCAAAACCATTTTGTGAAATGCCTCCATGTTGGATTAATCAGTGCAGCTGAGGATGTAATTGCTGTGCTGAAGTCAAAGCTGTAAGAGCAGATAATGAACACTGACTACAGGGCTGCCAGAATCCAGGGCAAAAGAAATGAGAAGTTTGAAGACCAAGACGTCTTCAACATTTTTTCAAAAGCTGCGACTGAAGATGAAGGCTTGGTGTATTTAAATGTATTTAAACTGATTTTTTTTTTTTTTAAATACACGACAACTAAAACAATCACTCAGAGTTTGCTTTTAGACTTTGTTACAGGAAAATTTGACAAAGTCTAAGATTTTAAGTTTGAAAATCTGGGAAAATTGAGGATTTTCTGGAGCTCTTTTTGCTGTATTCCATAACTAACATGCAGCTGTAAGTGATATACATTACACTGGTATTCAAATAATTTTCCTATATGAGAGATATGAAATATCTAGACAGAAATATGAAAAAAAAATAATCAACTAATGGCTGCTGCCCTCTAGTGGAGAAGTAAGTTTCAAGTCAACCGCAGAAACACAACTTGCTCAAGAGCACTATTATTGATGTATCTGACAGACATAACTGGCCCAGTGCACTAGATGATTTCCACAACAAAGCTAAATGGCCACAGAATACAACACCATTATCTGACGAGCTTATTATCTATAATACAGTTTTAAGAATATAACAAAGCATTTACAACAAGCAAATGGGAGCTCTGGGCTATGCTATTTTTTGGATCATTTAATGGCAATCTCAAGGCTGGTATGTTAAAGTCTTGCCTTTTCTCAGAGACAACAACATTTCACCCTTTTATCCTCATTTCCTCCTCTATGCGATAATGAGAGGACTCAATTAGATTAAAGAATTTGAATAAATGAGGTTTCATGGTAACACATTATGCCCCGTATCTTTTCTGAAAGGCCTTGATGAGGAACAAAGAGGCTAGGCTCAGGGACCGATATCTGTGAATTACAGGGGGGAAAAAAACAAACAACATTAGCTTTGTACTTTTCCAGTAATGCTCAGAAGAAGATAGAAGAAGGAAATAAACCCTAATGGTAAGCTGGAAACAGTAAAACCCTTTAAATTTTTCCAGGCTTCACCTTTTGATCTCAACTGTGCACATGTGCAATCTGTTGAAGATGCAGGACTGCAGTTAATATTGCGAATGAACTGCTCAAAAATACTGCCTATGTGTAGAGATGAAAACATACAATTCGTAATTCTTAGCACTGTCTGGCTGTGAAACTAAATCCTGATTTCCTGTGTGAGAAAAGAAGTACTAAAATGAAATCATGGTGGTTTTCTTAAAAGACCAAAAAAGAAAAAGAAAAGACCAGGATAATGCGGGCACAAAATAAAGTGAAAATGTAGTATAATTAGACTGCTACTGTGTCTTTTTCAACATCTTTTTTTTTTAAATTCACAGAGGAACAATGAAATTCAACACAAATCCTTAGATGGCTTTTTTCCTCTGTGTTTGGCTGAAAATATTTTGGTTGTTGGAATCGCTGTTTGACACCAATTTAACTTGCACTGCCATTGATTTCTAATATCACAACATGACATGATATTACAGTGACTGCACAGCTTACTGAGTACATAATACGTTGCATTTCACACAATTTTAGTTAGTATTTGTTTTGTATGTTTCTGTTTTATTTCGTTTGTTTTTTCTTTGGAATTAATGGAAACTGCTCTTATCACCCCTCAACTCATCATGGCAGATGGCTGTTATTCCAAGAGAATGGTTCAGGGAGGGGCAGCCTAAGGTTTCTTCTTTCCTACCTTTGTAAAGTCTTTCTCATAGGAAATAATTTGATTATTGACATTAATGAATTTTCTCCACATTACAGTAGGGCCTTTACCTTACTGTATAAAACACTATGAAGCAACTGTTGTTGTAATTTGGATCTATATAAATAAACATAAATTGAATTAAAGTGAACCACAACCCAGAAAAAACATTTAACATGTCTGCTATAAAACTCAAGTCTAACCAGTCAAATGAATAATGCAGGAATAAAACAAATGCCTCAATAATGATTTTCAATACATTGCTACATAAATTAAAAGAGTGATCTCCTTGTTACATGACTTTCAGAAGCTTTTTTTTTTTTTAAAGATTGCATTTGACACACAGAATTGCCTTTCAGAAATGTGAGAAATCAATAGCGAAAGAGGGTTCACAACATATATTTGTGGTGATCAGAGATATATAAATATAAAAATGACACATAACTGTCATTTTGTCACTATACTTCATTTTTTCCCTCAAGATCAAAATGTTTTTCCGTGACTCCATCTCCACAGAAGATGAGTATAATTATTCAGAAAATCTATTTTCTAACCTAAATGTAGCCCAACCCTTGCACTCATGCTTTCAATGTCATAAACTAAAACACATGTAGGAATCCGGCATGCTAATTAAAAGGATTTGGCTTAAGCTCCATCATCAAACTGTGAACACACACTGTATGGTTTTAACAGGATTTCATCAGTTATTTTGCCAATCACATTCCACAGCAAGGTTGACAATATGACTAAATGATTTGGTTATTTGAATTCAAACAGTGTCAGCTGGGGGTCCACTCTGCGCAGTGGGAGGATTGGTAGAGTAATATCAACACGGTTGTGATTACTCCATTGCAGCAGTGGGGTGCTCCAATCAGAGCAGAATCACTCTACTCATTACAGACTACAAGGCCAAATATCAGTGGGTGGACCACAAAATCAGGCTTTGCATGTTCCCACTGAAATTAATTGAAATTCATTTGTGGTGCCCTGATGCTCCCCATCAACACCAGACTAATTCACATTTGCACAATTCAACTCAGGTTCATTAAGTGCAAGCACATTCCAAGTAAAAAAGCATTACAAAGCAGGGCTTGTAATCTGAACTTCACCTTTTATGGTGAGGTTCAGATTGTATGGTAACTGTACATTATGCAGTGTTTTTTAGCATAAATAGATAAACTTACAAAATATAATAACAATAATAATAATAATAATTATTAATTTTTATTTGTATTTTTTAAATCATAATTTGTATATAAATTGGTAAACAGCTCATAGTTTTAAAAAGTGATGTCTTGCACACATGCCTAAAGCATCAAGACAAAGACTCCTAAGCACAAATTGAGCTTTCATGTTTACAGATGAAAACATACCATGTAGACAGAACTGGGCACAATTTTTTGATGGTCCCCAGCCAGCTGGTTTTGATGATCAGGCTGTTTTTACTTTTTCTTTCTTCAATAATCAGACATTTAATACAGAAAAGTGTAAGTACATGTATGTAGAACAGTTTCAAAAGGAGACATTGTACCTTACAGAAAATGAAATGTAGCCAAAACAGCTTCATTAAAATTTTCACTAAATGTAGAAAAAGCAGCCAGTGTTTTTTCATGTTTCAGTGATATTATAATGGAAATTTTCACACACACACGCACACACACACACACGCACACGCACGCACGCAC
>NW_024582363.1:5261787-5360123 GCF_018398535.1 Haplochromis burtoni | reverse complement strand
CACACACACACACACACACACACACACACACACACACACACACACACACACACATTGCGTTATCGCCTTCCTTTTCCTTATTCTGGTGCCTGTTGACAATAATGAAGCAGAGCTCAGAGAGCTTTTCAATTAAATCTATGTTTGGATATGTCAAATTAGAGAAGGAATAAAAAAACAAAACAATAATAATAGTAATAATAATAATGAAAGCAAAACAGAAATTTCCCCTGGATATCTTCTTATTCGAATGTGAAGAAGAGTAGGCCATCCACTGAGTTCAGGTCGTAAGTTCACTGCAACTGCACAAATTTGAGCAACTTTAAAGTTAACTTTAGTGTTTTCATTTATAGTTGAACTAATTCAGAAATTACAATTTTAATAAAACAACTGCATAGAAACAGATTAAATGTCAAGCATTATGTATTTATCTGTGTGTGACACATACTTGCGCCACATAACTCACAATCTACATAGCTCTGTATCAGTAGCACACAAAGTATGCACACCACTGGTACAAAACAGGAAAAGGTGTCATATCTCCAGAGTAAACCAAGTTAACGCAAAAAAAGTAAACTGAAAATGTATCACAATTTCTCCACTAGACTACTCTAAAAAGAGTTTTCCTCTCAAAAGTAAAGAGCCAAACTTCTACAATCAGTTCAGGCCCTGAATATCATCCCAGGACCCTCATTATTGTATCAATAGTAAATATATGATTACTGTTTTATATAAATGGGTTCTTACTTTGAGTTTTTGTGGTGGTGCTTTAATGCAAAACTGCAAATTTGTGTTGCAAATAGTCACTGTCACTCTGTGAGCGTGAAAAATCATCCAGCTTCCTGAAAGCACAATTTGGTATCAGTTGTCGTAACACTGCAAAGCCTGAAACTTCTTACAAATTTACAAATCACAAGCCACAGTAGAAAATGTGAGCATCTGTAGGCCCAAATAATAAAATGAATTATTTAATTATTTTTATTTAAAACACCAAGACTCATTTCAGTCTTGGTGTTTTAAGTTTTAGTTTTCAGTCTTGATGATGCCTCACTCACCACAGGTAATGTGATAAAGATGCTGTCATTTTCCTTCTACAATTGTGAGGATGTCTGTTATGAAATAGGCCTGTTACTAATATCCTCTTGTCACCAAATGAAGTACTTTTAGTTTTATTTACCACCAAACAATCCAGATCAAAAATTATTCAACAAAACATATACCTTTCTTTCCCCCTTTTTTACAATTATTTTAAATTCACTTACTAAAATATTTTGTCAGCTGATCAGAAATGATGTAACTTTTAACCACTACTGCCTTAACTTAGCTAAACTCGATGGTGACCATGGGGTCAGGTTTTTGTTCTTTTCCCTTCTCCTAGCAACAGGCTTGTCTCACCAACAGATCTTCTTCTGGCTGCTTCCATTAGGGTTTAGCACATTTGTCTCCATCTCATCCCATCTCTAGCATCCTCCTCCGTCTGCATGTCCTCTTTCACTATATCCACGAATCTTCTCTGCGATCTTCCTCATTTCCTCTTGCCTGACATCTACATATTCCAGTCCAGTATATCTGCTATCCCTCCTCTGGACGTGTTCAAACCATCTTAAACAGCCTGAGTTGTCCATCTGATAAACTAATTTCTAATTCTGTCCGTCCTGGTCACCCCCGGCAAAAACCTAAACTTCAACTTTCCAAACCTCCAACTCTTTTCTTCAGTTCCACCATCTCCAATCCATACATAACAGCAGGCCTCACTATGTGCTATTCCTTTCACCCCTGATGCTCACCTGCTCCAACCTGTGTGCACTCTCTTCTTCATCACTCATGTGTACTGTCCATCACTTTGGCTGGTTGATCCCAGGTATTTAAAGTTGTCCACATTCACTATCTCTACACTTTGCATCTTCACTGTTACACCTGTTCCCCTTTCATTTGCACACGTGGTATGTTGCTTTACTTGTACTGACTGTTTTCTTCTTTTCTAAAGAGTATACCTCCACCTCTCCAGGTTCTCTTTCATCTGCTACCTAATGTCACTACTGATCACAATGTTGTGATCAAACATCATAGTCCACAGAGACTCCTGCCTGACAGCATCATCATCTGTCATCCTACTTATCACCATTGCAAAGAACAACGGATTCAGAGCCGATCCCCGTTGTAATCCATCAGTCTCCTATCGCACACCTCACCACTGTCTCGCTGTCCTCATGCATGTCTTGCACCACCCTCACGTTAGTTTCTTGGCACTCTCTGTTTCGTCACATCCTCAAAATACACACTGCAGCTCCTTCTGACCTTCTCAATACTTCTCCATCAACACCCTCAAAGCAATCATCGCAACTGGCAGTCTCTCGGCATGAAACTAAACTGTTCGCTAATTGTCACCTCTCTTCTTAATGCAGCTTAATTCAACTTTATCCCTCTGTGGTTACTACAGCTCTGCACATACACGGTACACTTCTTTTGCCTTCCTTAAGTTTCTTACTGACCTGGATTGTGTTAAACAATCTGGCCAAAAAGTCGACTACCCTCTCCAACCAACGTAAATTCTTTGCCAAATCAAACACATGGGTCATTAACAATGTGATTTACTATCTGGCCAGCAGATGGCAACTTCAAATTTTCAGGTTTTATCATGCTTTCAATTCGCAGTCGTCAATTTGTATTTCCAAATAAGGCGACGCAGTTTAGCAAATAAATGTATACTTAAAACTCCACATACTAGTTATGGAACCTACAGATACAACAGTATAGAATACGTAAAAAAGGAGAAATACAGTTTTTGTAGTTTTTCCCTCACATCTTCATTTATTTGTTTGTTTTGCTTACCCGTTGATAGCAGGCTATACCACTACCAAATTTGGAAGCTGCTATAAGTCAAAAGAGAAGCGACAGAACGAAGAAAAGCATGATTAAGGTCCTTGTAGAACCCGGTCCTGCAAAATGCAGTTCTTCTACAACATCAAGCGATAAATAATTTATATGAATTAGCAATTTTCCGATAGCACGTGAATGCACCACACAGGCAGCTCTCCAGTTTTGTAAAGGTTTGCACTACGTTTGTGTGGGGCGGAGAGCTGGAAAGTTGGTACAGTGTGTGCACAGTTGCTAAACAAAGTGGCCATACAGCTCATTTTTCAGCGACCTGGCTGGTAAGTATATTGTTTAAATTTTGCTGTTCCGCGCTGTCTATAGTTACAAATGGTTCATTATGAGCATGCACTAATTATCCCGAGTAATTACCTTTTTCATTATTCCACTTTCAAGCACGCTTAAATGGTACGTTGTTTTTATATGCTATTTTAATGTGGACTTAAGTTTCAATTAAAAAAAAAAACAGACGATCCCAAAATACTTATTATTTTGCAGGTTAATGTATTCCAGAACTCATAAATTCGATAAAAAGCAGGAAGTTTATTACGATGATATTTAAAGGTGCCGCTATAGTATTTCTGTAATACTCCAAGCTGCGCTGTTATCCTTTCAAAATAGATTACAGATCCAAAATATTCTTTGTGTGCACGTGTTGATCATTCACATGTTATTCTTCTTTGCCTTATCAGATAACTGTAACGCGTTGATGCGTGTTCTGTGTTCAGATATGCCTTCTTGGAAAAGTGAAAAACATGCTTCACACAGCTTCTGGATGCAGTTTATCGAAGCTCTGGTGGTTTTCTCTCTGTGTGCCAAAATATGTGGATGCTCTGACGTAGATGAATTGATGTCCACATATCCACTGATTGATGGGTAAAGTGTGCTTCATACATACAAGATACATAAATTATCATAAATTAAAATGTCCCTCAATTTTGTATCACCCACTATCCCGTCTCTCTGTCAGTCACAATGACCTCGCTCTCCAGTTGAGGATTCGTCACAACAACTACCTAAGCCAAGTTGACCTTCGTAACCTCTCCAAAGTATCCACAGACATATCCCGTTTCAAAGCAGGCCATGTGCAGACACAGGTATTGCAATTTCACAAGTGTTCACAGCGCAATCTGGAAAAAAAATCCATCTACATCTGAGATTTATTGGTTAGTAAAATGTGTCTAATGTTCTGTGATATGTTGTATCAGATGTTTGCTGTCTACGTACTGTGTGGTGCTCAGCAGAAGGATGCTGTGAGGCTTACTCTGGAACAAATAGATGTGGTGAGACGTATGTGCACTGAGTACCAGGAGTTTGAACTGGTCACATCTGTCCAGGGTATTGTACACTTTCTTAATAATAATAATTAACTATATTTCTATGGCACATTTCTAAACCAAAGTTATAAGGTGTTTCGCAGTATTTACACAAAACATTGGTTTAAAAACTATTCAAAATGCATGAAAACCCCTTGGTTTTAAGCTTGGACTGTGGAACATGTAGAAGTAATCGATTCTCTGATCTATTAGACGTTAGGACTTCTAAAATAGAAAGTGCAGCTTCACTGTGAAGTGATTTAAAAGTAATCAGTGGAAATCTTAAATTGGACTCTGTAGTGAAGCTAGTGTAAATCTGCAAGGACTGGAATGGCATGTTCATCTCACCAAGTGTTGGTGAGTAGTACTGCTGCTGTGTTTTATAGATGGTTCACTCCTCCAAACTTTTAGGCATGTAAACAGTGAGTTGCAGTAATCTAATCAGGGGGAAATGAGGGTGCAGATATAAGGTATGCCGTTATATTATTCATAAGTACTGGTCTGAGTTATGCAACAAATATTTCACAACACAAGACTAGTCTGGACTTTTGATATGCTGTTTGAAATTAAGTTGTTGATCAGAAATACTCCCCTAGACCTCCAGCAGATGATTTTAGGTCAGTGAGTCATCGTTCAAGGTCAGCAGGGCGACTATAAGAATAATCATCAGGACCAATAAGAAGAACAAGAACTTTAATTTTATCCCATCCTTAATGCCAGTAAAATAGGAATGAATGAAGTCTAGATTTTTGTGTTCTCCAGGATTAAATGACTCATTCTAACTGGCAGACATTGACATAACAATGGTCAGATGCTTGTGTATAATTACAAATTACTTAGCCAAGTGGTAACAAATGTAAACTAAACAAAATAGGCCCTTGGACTGAGTCGTGGGAGAAACTCGATGAGCTAAAATTAACCACAGTGATTCTAAATACTCTGTTTGATTGGATTAGAACTATTTGGGTGCAGTTCCACCTAACCCAAGCTCATTTCTGAGTCTGTTGAAGAGAAGGATGAGGTAATATGAACTGTAAAATTTCCAGGGTCCACACTCGTTAAAATGTCATAAAGTGATTTCTGTAATGTGATGTTTTTCTAAAGCCAGATTGGAATAAATCAGATAAGAACTTCCTACTAACTACTTTCTCAAGAAATTTTGAAACTAGAGGTTATTTGGAGATAGTCATTTCCTTAATGTTTTTAGGTTACTAGATTACTGTTTTGAAATGTATCTTGTTTGTTTGTTTGTTTTTCTAAAATATGATGGTTACGTTAGCTTGCATTTCTGTAACCAGATGAAAAGTAGAACTGATAACTGAAGGTAATGATGTCCAATTATGTGTTTATGTGCTTTGTATGTGGGCCTGTCATTGCAGAGCTAAAAGATTCTAAGGACAAGGGTAAGATAGCCTGTTTAATAAGTATCGAAGGAGGCCACTCTATTGACAGCAGCCTTCCCGCCCTGCGGATGTTTTACCAGCTTGGAGTCCGCTCCATGGGTCTCACGCATTCTTGTAATACACCCTGGTAATAGGAAAAGACTTTATACAGCATATATTTTACAGTATATCTAGTACTTTGTATTTAAAAAGTCATATCTCGATCTTTTCTTAAATGATCATTTAAGCAATAAATTGGGTTTTGAATAGAAATTCTATTTTATCAAATACGTAGCATTGGCTCTGTAATGGTCTATTGCTACATAGCAACTTTAAAGCAGGAACTACTGAGCTACATTTAATCTAAGAAGTATTTGTTTATAGAATAGGGAAGATAGAAAGGTGAAACATATTTACATTTTCACCTCGACATCCTTTTCTTTTATGCAAATTAACCTATATATGTCCTCTCTCAGATATCTCACATTGACTATAGCTGTGGGTATCTGAAGCAGTTCCCTTCAGATACCCAAAGTAATTTTAAGTAATTACAAACAGGAGAAGAATAATTTGCAGCACTTGTGACATTAAAATACATATATTGTTTCTATGCAGGGCTGAATCATCCTCAACTTTTTACCCTGTATATAAGAGGGAGAATAACAGCCTGACATCCTTTGGGAAGGTAATTCTGAGTTTCAGTAACATTAGCCACAGCTGTATTTCATTATCTCACATTCCACAGAGTAGTATGTCAGCGTGCATGCCAGTTTTGCCTGACCCTTTTTCAGAAAGCATAAAACATATCAGTCCTTCCATACTGTATTGAAGAAATAAGAGAAATTCAGTTGTTGACATAAAACTGTATTAACTAAGTAACTATTATGACTATTATAAAACTACTATGCATTATTGTTGTTGTTATGTTTGCATTAATAGAGATTGTATAGTTATTGTAACTTGAGAACCTTCTAAATAAAATGAACCTCATTACTATTAGAATTTGGGAATACTGTGCATACTAAATCTTCTCCTGATAGGAAGCTGTGGAAAGAGAATCTCTGTTAACCCAAACTGGACTTTTCTCATTTAATAACTCCTTGTGTATTACTGGAATATGGTAATATATTATAGGCAGCTTATTTAAACATAGAAAACATCTTTATTACTCCTTTCCCATTCAGATCTCCGTCTCAACAGCAAAGGGCAGGGACACTCTTGATTGTTATCTGCATGAGTGTTTTCTAATAGTTTACATGTAACAACATCCTCTCCTCTGAATAAATGACTTCCTTCCTGATGCCACCAAAATGTTCTTAATTGTGTTTTTGAGGTCGTAGTCGAGGAGATGAACAGACTCGGAATGATAGTGGACCTCTCCCACACCTCGTGGAACACATCCTTTGCTGTTCTGAGTCACTCTAAGGCTCCGGTTATTTTTAGCCATTCCTCTTCCTACTCCATATGTAACCACAGCCGCAATGTTCCTGACAATCTGCTACTTGAACTGGTGAGAAATACAACCTTAAAAGTAATTGCTTGCCTTCTTAACCGCTTGATTAAACAACTGTCTGATCAGTCACATTGATGACTGGCTCATTTTAATTGTGTCTCTTTATGTGTATATCTAAAGAAGAAAAACTGTCAGACAATTTTTGTAATGGTTAGGCTTTTTGTGTATCAACAGCATAAAACATTTATGAACAGATTTCCACCATTAGAAATTATTCAGTTTTCACCCACTAAGAGTTATTGATTTCAATCCTAAGGCTTTATTTGCACAATCAACTTAATGCATTTCTTCTGTCTTTATGTCGTTCTGTGTTCTCCATGATTTCCTCAGCCATCTTTAGCTCTTGCCATTTCCCCTTTACTTGCATACACAGACAGGCACCAGAACGTGATCTCACAGGATGAAATAAAAGTACTATAGTGAGGACCTATTAATGAGAATATCAGATTGTTTACCCTAACAATGATAGTCATTTTCCTCCCTCTACTTTAAAAAAAAATGCTCATACTGGTTAATGACAGGCTGATGTTCAAGAATTCAAGCTGTGTGTAAGCCTACTGTCAACAGTGTCGGGGTAATTTCAGGCTCTTTTTTTAAACTGAGAATATTCTTTTCTTCTTTCTATTTATTAATCAAGTTGAAAAATAAATAGTATCAATACTTACATTTTATCATAGCCACGAATTTGATATTTCCACATGTTTTTTTTTTCTGTGTGATTACTCATACACATAAGCTCAGTAAATCATCATTTGAACAGGAAGAACTAGATAAAACAGTTCTAAAACCCTCTTGACTTCTAGTCTTATTGTTTTTCTTTTTGGGATCTGAGTGGCATCTCGATATGCCAGACATAATAATTTACACTATATGCAAATGAAATGATTAAACAATAACTTTTCTGTAGAGTGTACACATGCATAGATTATTTTACTCTGTTTGGTGGCATTTAACCCTTTTCTCCACGCCTGGTAATGGCCCTGTGTGTTTTTGTTTCAGAAAAAGAACCAAGGGTTGATCATGGTGAATCTCCACAACACATTTGTTTCCTGCAGAGATGAGGCTAACATCTCTCATGTGGCTGGTGAGCTGTCCATCTGGAATGGATGTGTTTTAAATGTGCAGTTTGTATTTCTTATATCTCAGTTTATACATTATTCCACTTATTTTTACAGACCATTTTGATTACATTAAGAAATTGATTGGAGCTGAATCAATAGGAATTGGAGGGGATTATGAAGGTGCTACAAGGTAAGAAATCAATTTGCAATAACCAGATAACACAAATTATTAGCTAAACAGGTAACTGTTTGTTTGTAATTGTTGTGGTAAATGTTGCAAACAGAAAATCCATGCAAGATACCTTAAATCTTCTTTATATTCTATAGTCATGATGAATGAAAAGCTTTTGAAACAAAACAAAGCTAATACTAATAGGCAACACGCTTGTCTGAGGCACTCTGCAGACAGATTATTTCAAAGGCTGTTGTTGAGCCAAATCAATTGTGTGGTTTTTGTTTGCTTGTCATGATATCAGCAATTTAGCTGTCCAGTTGTCAACAGACTGAAGTGGGTTAAAAATCAATAACTTTATACCTCTAATAGGCATAAATGGAGGCTGCTATGCTGCGGTAGATTTTCTGCAAGATGGTGGATATTAGGTTATTGCTATGCATACAGAGGGGTGACAAATTTAAGGAAAATCAGAATCAGAACTTTTAACCCCTACAGTGAGAGGATGCAGTGACTCTGTTGTGCTGCTGGGTGCAAAGTGCGCAAAGTCCTCTTAAACGGAATTGTCTTAAACAATCAGTATCAGGTAGTTTTGTGATGAAACAAAAGAAAAAAAAAAAGCTCATTATTGAATACTGCAATTAATATAAAAATGCCATGAATCATACCCCATGTCTTTAACAGTGACCAAATTTCTTCATTGCCTTTTGGAGCTTTTGTTCCAGCCTGTTACAGCAAACTTTAAATAAAGGAATATAATAAAGGTTAAAATTCTTCCTGACCCATTGACTTGAAGAGTCGATGCCAAGGCTCTTCTTGCAGAATTCTTCAGCCCAAAATCTTATTAGAACTGAGAATAAAACAAATCATATTTCTGTGTTTACTTTTGTAATTCCACGTGTGTCAAAGGTATGAAACTAAATGTATTTAGCAACACCATAATTTTCAGAATGAGGGATCTGCTTCTACAACGTTTTGCCTAAAAATAATAATTTGAGAGTAATTTTGTTTTCATTTTGGTTAAAAGCTTCCCTCATGGGTTAGAGGATGTCTCAAAATACCCAGCCCTAATCCAGGAACTGCTGAGAAGAAACTGGACTGAGAATGAGCTGGCTGGTGTCCTTCGACATAACTTCTTGCGTGTGTTTGAACAGGTTGAGAGGGTGAGCGAGAGAATACATTTATATAACGAGAATAGGTGGTGAAAGATTCATGAGTTTAAGTATTTTATATGTTGGCATACTCTATTTCCTTCCTTTATTTTCACCAAGGTCCGTGATAAGTTGAGTTCAAACCTACCAAGTGAGGTCCAGATTCCATTTGAAGAGGCACACAACCCATGCAGGCTAGTCCTTAGACGTCCAGACCCAAAAAGCCTGCCCTCAGATCAGTCCTCTGGAGCAGAAGGTGGATTACCTGGTCTGTTAATCCTTGCCACAGCTCTGGTGCTTTCCAGAATATTTTTGATTGAATGAATGAATATTAACAATCTCAGTTCAGCCGTATCATTCTTTTGAAGTTGTATAGAAAGGAGTACACAGAAAGGAGTGTCACAGTGCTGCACGTCAGTGGAGATTAGGAGGAATTTAATGACTTTAATGTCTAACCTCATTTTTGCTATAATTAAAATGCAAACTCCTGTACATACGTTAATCGATTAATTAAAAATTCAGAAGATGTCTGAAAGAGACCTCTTGGTTTTATCTTCTTTTTTTTTCTTTTTTTAAAATTTACTATTTATTTTGTTATTTAGTTGGCAGAACATTTTTTTCATGATGTCCATAGAAGATTACGAAATATAATAGAATGATAAACTTGATAAATATAACTTTAGAGATTATACTTTGTATCTAGGATTGACTAGGAAACAGCTTAGAAGCTGAGGTTGTCTACTTAAGTTTATAATGCTTCAAGCACTTTAACAAAGTTGTACAGAATATCAGTTTCAAAGCAAATATTTGTTCTATTTACTCTCATAGCATAAAACAATATTATGGTTTTACGTCATTCATGTAGCCTTGTTGCTCACAACCCAATGGCAATAAATTTGATAAATATCTGCTTTGGTGTGCTCACTTGAGGTGGTGATGTTGATCTTCGTGTAATCATAGGATTTGACTTGGTAGTTTTATTGCTTCTTAAAAACCTACAGTTATGAATGAAATAAAATACTATTAAAGTTCCTATTGAAGTAGTGGACTGTGCCAGAAATACAGTAACCAGAAAAAAGGGAAACAAAAACAAAAAATACATATTTAGTTTGCTGCAATTAACAATGGTTTAAATAGCGTAAATAAATTTGAACCAGGAATGCTGTTCTGACATTGAGTGTTTAATAGTTGCACACTTGTCATACTTTCCATAAGACACACCCTTGCCTTTAAAAAAAACTATTTAGTCAACACAAAAAATATAGTCATTCCAGACATTACACCCTGATCTAAAATACTGATTATCTTCAGTTTCTCAGGTAAAACATACACGAAACAAAGTCTAAAAACATATTCAGATTCTAGATTAGATGAATTTAAAGATGTAATCCTTGTAGAGTTTCAGTCTTAGTTGAATTAGTGATGCCTGTGGTAATATAAACTATTAGAAGCTACAAAATAGTGTGTGTGTGTGTGTGTGTGTGTGTGTGTGTGTGTGTGTGTGTGTGTGTGTGTGTGTGTGTGTGTGTGTGTATAGTCTGAAAATTACAATCCAGTGCAAAAAAAAGAAGACTTCCACACTAATAGGTATAGATTTGATACAGATAGCCATTGTTTTATAGAATGGATTTAGAGTGGCAGTTAAAGAAAAGGTCAACTGTAAATAATGAGTAGATTTAAAAAAAAAAAAAAAAAATTAAACTATAAGGATTCCAACTTTAAATTAAAGCATCTTTTTTTTTATAAACATGTAAGCTTATCAGTATACATGCAACAGTTTAAAGGTCATGTTCATGAACACTTTGACTCATATCTTAAAAAAATACAAATTCTTACTCTTTCCTCTTGCATTATAATGTCCATCATCCAGATTTACAATCTAGATTGTAAGCCACCTGTACAACACACAAAATATCCATCGCTTTGTTCGATACCCACAGTAATATTTTCTTTATTCTCATCGGGGAAATGTTTAGAAAATAAATAAATAAATATTTGTGTTTCCCTAAAATAATCAGAGAATTGTTTCAGAATAATAAGCTGGCATCCTATTAATACTGTTCTAACAAAATGTGTAATACTCGGTACATTCCTGCCTATCAAATTGCCAAATATAGCTTTAATATCATGTACAAGAGGTACAGAATCAGTACCTTAAAAAAATAAGAACAAATTCCCAAAAGTTTGTTTCTGACAAGTTTTGAAATAAAAGAGCATAAATGACAGCTTTCATTTATAAAAGAATGAACAAACAGGATGATATGTATTCAAAAGTGTCCCAATATTCTACAAGAATAGAATGAACCTCTTTTTATAATCAAAAGTCCATAAAAAAAATATCAAATTTATGCATCTACGCATAATTGTCTGCAGGCAAATTGGTTGCCACCTTTTGAGCAGAGGTGGAATTTATTCTGATGAGGTCAGTGCCCTCGTATAGCAGCTCTTATTTAGTCATGAGTAGATAGTAATAACTTCCCGCCCTCCACCTCTCACCAGAAGCACCCTTTCCAAACCTTCAGTCAGCACCTCCAGAAACTCCATGTCTGAGGTACCGTTAAAGAAACTACACCAATTAGACAAAAACCTATACATTCTGTATGCACACTACAACCCAAAACAGCATTTTTAATTTCAGTGGCAAAGGATACAGTTCTCATCTCCGTCTGTGTTTCGGGGTGGTCCTGGCATGTTGAGCAGTACTAATCGAGCATCATGGGATCTGTTTACTATTACTTCGTTCAGCTTCACAGCTGTATGCATTCTCCGCACATTGGACTGATCCCTGGAATGTAGCAATGGAGATAGTTTGATTTGTGCCTCTAAAAGGTTTTCACTCAAGACACACAGAGAAGTAATAGATAAAGTTTCAACGTGCGTGCTTTTAGTGGTTAAAAGTAAAATGGTTTAATCATTCCAGAAGAAGCTGAAGCTTAATCTGACTTAGTCGGACTCACGGTTTGAGGCTTATGAGCTCTCTAAAGTTCTCAGGTGCATTGTTTTTGTTCCTCCTCTCAGCCTCACACTTCTCTCGAGTCCATGTCATCTGAAGCTTCTCTGGAGGAGCTTCCACAATCTCCTCTTCCTCATCTGAGTACAGACTCCCCATACGCACCAAGGAGTGTCTGTCTTTAACAAGCTGAGCCTTGGGATTCCATAGGAGTCAAATGAGGTTTTATTTTGTCACTCTATTAAGCTTAAACTTGAAAAATGCATATATTTCACAAATATAACTTTCCGGAGTTTAACAAGGTTCAAAACAACCCTACCTCTCGCTGTCTTTCTGCACTGGAAAGCCTCATTTGCCTCAGCATTTGGGACCTCTGCTCCATCATTAATGTTCGTTCATAGGTGTATGCTGAAATGTCACTATCATGCTGGAATGACATTTGGGGAACAGGGGAGTAATGTTAATGGTTATAGTAAATGAAACATAGGGAGTTGGGAAGTGCAAACGAATTCATTCACGGTGTTCTGTTATCTGAAATATTAAGTTAAGCACTAGTTTGTTCCAGCTTTTCATTTTTCTTCACGTACAGGTTGGTGGAGCCTTATAGTAAGCAACGAACTTTTCAGTTTAACTTGACGTCATACACGACTGGTTTGAGATTTTTTGTTAAATGACCAAGTCACTAACATTTTTTTTAATCCAAAGCATAAGAATTCCTTTTCTCTTTTTTCAAAATTAGTTGTATAAGTGGGACTCACCATCTCCACCACTTCCACCTCAGCTTCTATTCTCAGCTGATAAAGAAAAGTGGCCAGATCTTTCTTCATCTGGATGCTATTGTCATCCATCTGGGCTACAGTAAAGATGCGCATCTTGCACTTCCTCCAGACCTAAATTACAAATAAAGTCTTGAGATATCACAACGATAATACACTGTGCAATAAATAAATGATTTAAAAAAAAGAAACCTCAGTTTTAAAGACAATTCCTAGAACAGCATATAAAGTCAAACTTAACAAAGGCGGGTTAAAGAAAAGGAGTTATTTAAGCAGATTATTATTAAATCGTGTTTTTGATGAAAAGTGAAACATTTAAGCTCAGAATTAACATGAATTTAAAAAAAACCTCTCACATATATGTAATATTTTCATCTCACCTTATGCTGTTTAAGCAAGAAAGGCAGCAGCATTAACATCCCCCCATCATGGACAATCCACCACACATCAATGTTGCCATCTGTGAAACGTTCATGGTTGCTTGGATAGAAGGACACATTTTTGGGCACCATCAGGGCCAGCTGTGCAGCTGTCGTGCAGCGAACCGTGTCTGGGTTTGGATGAAAATGTGCAGGCTAAGATATTTACACAAATCACATAGTGTAAAAAGTATACTGGATACAGATAATGCAAACAAATGAGTGGCTGACTAGATATATCAATCCAACTGAAACCCATGGTTAAGCATCCACAAGGTATATTTACAAGTTAGACTAGCTTTATTATAGAGGTTTGTAGATTGTCTAAAACATAATCTGGGCAAGCAGCCATCACTGGGGACCCCGCTGAATTTGCGATGTTTCATTTTCTTAAGATTCTTACTTATAAAAGTCTTCCAGGCTCGAGGGTCCTCACTCTGTCTCCAGCCATATGGCCATCCCATTACGACAGTGTTGTGCTTCATACCACCCAGACCACATGACTGGATCAAATGGACAATGCCCTCCCGTACCTTAGATGCAACCACAACCTGGCAGAAGCCTTTGACCCGCTCAATTTCCATCATATTCTTGATAGCCTGGGAGGGGAAGAAATATGTGGAAAGACTGAATAGTAGTTCTTTATAAAAAAAAATATATAAGTTTTACATTGGTAAACTACACATAGTAGACCTACATAATAATCACTGAAGAAAATAGATAATTAGTTATAGAAATGGAATCACAGATGACAGAGAATGATAATGAAGCTATTCATCAGATAAATTAAATGCATGTGTTTGCCTCCCTGCTCAGTATCCACAGTATCCATCCTAATGAAAAATATATGAATAACCTCAGCATTTAGTGAACAGAAGATGAGCCGTTTCAGTATTTTCTTGCAACATAGCCAACAGAAAACCTGGTTCTGTTGTTATATTCTCTGGGGGAGTCATACCAGTCATATCACATTAGGAAAAATCTTACAGCACTGCCCCTTATTTTGTCTGAAATGGCTCATTGGTCGTTAGACCGCTAACAACAAGCAGTTTGCTGCCATACCCTTTGAATAACATCACAAAGGCATTAAAAAATAATGATAAAGCAATCACCGCAGAAGAAATGTGACATAAATTTCACAATTCACGCTGAAGCATTTCTATGCTTCATTGTGTTTTTCAAATTACAAAGGGTGTTCATTTGTAACAATCAGCAGCTTTCTCAGCAGCACAGTATAATAGAAAACAATAGAGTGCTCCATGCATCCCTTTCACGCGTCTACCTGCTCAGCTGCCTGCATTTCTCCATAGCTGTCCAGGAAGTTACCGTGGATAACAGAGCCCACAATGGTCAAGCCTTTTCCTGCTTTCAGCTGCGAGGCAAAGGTGAGCAGTCGGGGATATTTTACATGGAGGTCCTCATCTAGTTTCAACAGCACTAACAGTTGAGGTCTGCAATGCGGAAAGTCATAGATTATATGAGAATGCATCCTCTCCATTTGCAATGTACAAAGTAGTAAATAGCAAATGGAGAAATTCTAATTCAGTGCTGCAACTCTGACCAAAATAAGGACATCACGAATACGCTCATGACAATGAACTGTGACTCACCATAAACAAGGAATGATGAAAGATTGGGCTGTGACTTTGTACTTATTAATTACAAACTGTAGGATTGTTGTTTAACTACTGAACCATCAGTGTTCCAGTTATTTAGACCCATATCATATTTGTTTCAGTATGAATTAGGTCCTATCAAAATACTGAAGTCTTAGGACTGATTTCCATATTGACCAGAATTATTACGTGAATACCAAAAGTTTGCCCAGTTACCTAGATATTTTTGATTTTGCTTATTAGGCTATCATCTTTACATTTAATCTAACTATTGCCTTGATTGAATTGTTTTCTGCAGATAGTGACTTTTTTTTTTCTTTCATTGTGACAGGAAGTTCAGACTTAGTGTGGCAATATCAGTGTGGCAAGATAACTTACTTAAACTGCCAAGCAGTCACGCTATCAACTAAAAACAAGGAAAAAAAAAAACTCTGACCAAAACTTCTATAACATTGGTTGTGCATATACTTTAAACATAATACTCAATGAATATGTTGTGCTGTTAACCAGTACCAATGTCAGCTATTTGCTTGTGGTCAGTGGATTGCAGGATGTTGGATGCTGCTTTGTTTATTGTGTGTACATTCTTCTCATAAACACACATGTGGAAACTTTTATGTCCCAGCATGCAGCATGTTCCTCGAAAATGGGATCCAAATGATAGTATCTAAAGGGAAAAAGTCAACGCTGGTGTTGAAGTGTAGCTATACCTCCAGTTCTTTGTGTGTGGTGGTCCAGCCTCTAGTCTTAGTAGGGCATAGCGTGCAGCGCTAAGAGAGAGTCCTCTTATGCCATCTCCCCACTCCTTCTCTGCTCTGTTTTTGTTTAAGAGGAAAAAAGTCATAGTAATGCGAGACAGATGAAATAATTAGTTGTCAAATGATATTTACTACTTATATGCAAAGGTCACATGGAAAAACAACCACCACAACAAACCACATGAGAATTTATAGTTGTAGGATAGGAACATCAAAACAGTGTAAAGTGAATTCCAGACGTACCCCTGGTACTCAATGTACTTATAGATCATCCCAGCAATGCCCATGGCCACAATGGCATAGTACCAGGAGGAGATGAACATCAGAGCAAGGCACATACTCATGCCCAGGAATGACAGAGCCCTGTTAGTACGATACATAAAAGCTGAAATTATTTTTTTGCATGATAACGTAGGTGCCACTGGTTCTCAGGTGTCACCAATAAAACTATAAAGGGTGCAAAACTAGTAAAATTCATCATAAAACATAAATATACAACACATTTACTTACCAGTGGTAATATTTGAACCTTGGCCTCCAGTTTGGTGTGCGTAAAAGAGTTTGCACTGCACAGGCTAAGTTCACAAAGAGATAGCACATCAAGAAGAACCTGTTAAAAGGGCACAAAATAAAACATGTAAAGTAGATAATATAGTAGAGCAAAAATTTGATGCCTGAGATAAGTAAAGTGATAAAAGATTTTAACAAAAAGACAAAAGATATATTTGATGGCTCTGATGAAAGAGAAAGGCCTGTTTGTGGAATATATGCTCAATATTTTACAATATCATAATATCATACATGTGAGCTTACATGGAAAGGATAGGAGCCACCATGTCCAGAGAGGCAATAAGGATCCCCAGCTCAGCGATAAGCCCAGTCAGCAGCAGTGCCCACGTAGGCTCCCCGTTTGTCTTACCATGACCAAACACCTAAAAAAAAAAAAAAAAATTCAAATAGTTCGCATAAAGCAATGCAAATGTCTTCGTGCTTCATACTGTTTTATATTCAAACAATCCTGTAAATAAGATATTACCTGATGCAAATAAGTATTGGGAAGTTACCGCAATTATTCAAATATTTCAGGGGGAAAACAAAACAAAAACCCCAAAAGAAGGAAAAAAATGAAAATTGGATTAACCTATTTTCTTATTATACTGTATATGTACAGAGGCTATTTCTGTTTTGCAGAGTTACTTTAATGTTTTTCCCCTACAGAAATAGCTGTTGAACCACATCAAAGCTGTGCTGTCCTACCCTCAGGAAGGGAATGATGTTGTCCTTTGCAATGGCTTGTAGAAGTCGTGGAGCTCCTGTGAGAGACTGCAGGCCTGCTCCAACAGTAGAGAAGAAGGAGCCAATAACAATGACCCATGGAGATGGCCAGGCAAGAGTTCCCACCACCAAATTTTTTTTAACTGCATCCCCAAACCTGCAAGTACAAGCTGATTGAATAAATATCTAACTACTATATGTATATTTATTTATTTCCAATTGTGAAACCTTACCAATTACAGTAAGTGTTGTAATAGTAAAGTCATTATAATTGCAAAAATAAACTTACTTGTCCCTAAGGACTACTCCTTCAATGCATGAGCCAAACAGGACCACAGAACTAAAATCTGATTACCATAAGTTAAGGATCTCGAAGTAAAACCAATGTGCATTGCATACCTGCTTTTCAGTCAACTTTAAATTGCAAAAATAAACATTGTGAGTTTGTATTCACCAGAAGTGAGGATACAAACAAGTGAAGTGGTGGTAATGGCTAAGATAGTTCCCACAGGGATAGACTTCTGAGCATCTTTGAGATCACCAGATCTGTTGGAGCCTGCCATGATACCTGCAATAGGAATGGACCACAGATAAAAACAACACAAATTTTAAAACTGTTAAACAATGCCCCCTACTGTCTGTAGGGAGCATTGTGCCATCTTCACACAATTTGACTATTCATGTGTTACTTTAGAAATGAGAACATGAAAGGTAGCATAAAATTACTAAATGCATATTAATGCTTTAAACTCTAAAGAACATTCATATAATCGCACACTCAAGCTATTGTCACAACCACGTCATGTTTGACGAATGTAATGTTTAAAAATGGGTTTCTACCTTTCCAGTAGGCTGACGTTAGTGTCATAAAAGCTGTATATCTTATTCTTAAAGTTAGATTGTCAGCTTTATCATACTGTCCTACCTGTGGCAGATGGAAAGAAGATCCCCACCAGAAGTGTGAATGATGTAGCAATATCTGCTGAGACATACATGCCAAAGTTCTCCAGAGCCCCATGGGCATTCACAGACTGTAGCCCCGCCTTCTCCAAGAGCTCTCCTTTCTCTAGGTAGTTTCCCCACATGTTGTCTATAGGATGAAAAAAAAAGATAGATTTGATGTTTAGACAGAACTTAAAATTGGACTTTCATGAACTTCAACGCCTCACTGCCATTGAAAAGAAAACTTCCTGATATCACATTTATCTCTTTGTAACGTAAGACTACATGAGATTACATTAAGAAAACACTAGGGCAGCTTGTTTTCTACTAACTTGTATGCTTCATGCCACCTCAAGGGCAGCCTACTCTTAAAATGCAGCATACCAAATCCTAATACCCTGTCAGTTTTTACCTCTAATAATTCCACTGCCAAGTCCAGGGATGCCCTGTATCTCTGTCACATTGTTCTGGATAAAGTAGTCATCACAATGAGCACTGCTCATGTTCCCTGGTAGGCAAAACTTATCCCACAGCTGACTGTGCGCTGTGATGTTGCCCTTTATTATAGTTTTAGCACAGACGTCGAAGCGATCTCTGACCAAAGTCCTGTTGCCCAACATGCAGATCCTACAACAAGAACATGGACAAAAGATGAAAATATCAATGTTACACATCAGTATAACATAAAACATATCAGCTGCATTAGTATAACCATCTATTAAACTCATACTAATTTGGTCACCATTTCTTTTTTTTAGGAATGATTACCTCAAATTGACTTCAATAAACTTGTTTAGGCATTTAACTAGTTTTTCTATTTTAGAAAAAAAAAAAACATAAAAAAACAAACAAACATATTTCTCACCATGTTTTGTTAAGACATGTTTATTTTACTATGACTTACGGGAATTCGGGTGGATGAGTCACAGATTTGATTGCCCCAGCATAAATCGCGACAATTGAGATAATCACACAGGCCAGAAAAAGAGAGGCCAACTTGTTGACATATTTGACTCCTACAAAAACTACCACAGCCATCAGGCTGAGGCATAAAGAGCCATAAACTCTCATGTTGTTCAGCATGGCACTGTCACTCCTATGGGGCTCCGTGTCATGAAAGATGGCTGCCTGGGGAACCAGATATTTCTAGAAAGGAAAACAAATACAATAAAAATCATAGCAGGATATAAACCCTATACAGTATAAAACCCATAGTATGCAACTAATAAACCATATCTAGAACTATATTTTACTATACAAATGTGAGCTTGAATGCAACAGGAGAATATCATTTTGGCAAACTGACCAAGAAGATTTCGATGGCCCCCAGTATGTACATGGCAGAAGCAAAGGTAGTGCCCAAGTAGAAACACAGCCCCACAGCTCCTCCAAATTCAGGACCAAGTGAGCGTGAGATCATGAAGTAAGCTCCCCCAGCTATACACAAAAGACATCAACACAAAACTTCACTGGAAATTTCTCTCATTTTCTTTTTCTTTTTTGAGCACCCAGCAGATTATATAGCAAATGCCAATGTGCAATTTTAATTAACTGGCAAAATAATCTACACATATTTCAAACAGATAAAAATAATATAGAATAAAATTAAAGAAACCTTTACACTGAACTGAAGAGAATAAAGACGTTCTAAGTGTTACCTGGAACAACTCCATTAGTAGCAATGGCACTCATAGATATGGCTGTCAGCATAGTCTAAAAAACAAAAGAGAAAAGAAAATAAACATATGCAGACACCACGGCAACTTCTCTTTCTTGGGTATAATGTTAACATCTGCAGATCTAACTGATAGCTAAAGAAAAGTCTTGGTATTCATCTAGTCCTACAAGGATCAGAATATGTAACTTAGAACATGCACAGTATTTGTTGAGACAAGACAGTGGGGGCATGGTGAGCAGAAAAAAACTGTTTAGTTTTGAATAATTGCTGCAGTTTTACGTAATCCAACATTTGAATTTGATTGACTGGTTTAGCAACAAAACATTGGCTAATGTCCCACACTGGTCGGAGAACTAAGCAGGTTTTATTTTGTGTGTATATCTGGGTATAGTGTGCTTGTGCATACTAACACATGAACAGCACATAAGGACAATCAAGAGGGACTGTACGATGCCAGCCATCCCGACAATCCATGTCAGTCGGAGAAAGAGAATAACACCAAAGATGTTCTGGAGACACGGTAAGTAGACTCCCATCAGAGTGCCCATGTTGGGAGACTGAGAGGTGGGGGAGAAAGAGAGAGAGAGAGAGAGAGAGAGAAGAGTATTGAGCATGACATTTCAGGAAACAAGTGTATTGATCATTAGTATTGATTGATGTACTTTTTAAAGGTCATTCAATCATGTTATCAGCTCGTTGCATGTATCCAGGTCTTACACAGCCACAGTCTAAATGCAGAGTGTAGAAAGGCATTAGCAATCAATCAGCAAGCCTTAATAACATGGACAAAGTGGCAGGGAGAGAGCCACCAGTGGAGTATAATGTTTCCAAACCTCAAAAGACAGAGTGTACGGATTTTTAAAACAGTGAAGCACAGTGTTCCCTTGCTCTGCCCCGACTACTGACCTTGGGGGTCTTCCTACGTGACGCCTCAGCACTCTCCTCCTCTTCATGCTCTTTGGCGCCCTGGGTGATGTTGGTGTAGTTGACCAAGCGACTGAGCAGAGAGGAAACCTTCGGCCGGATGTCCAGCTCTTCCTGAAAGAAGACAGGACATGAAGTTAATCTCAGCAGATTGATTTTAATCTATAATCTGATACAAATTCTGCACAGTAAAAATAATAAACCTCAAACAATGCCAGGTTCCTGTCATAGAAGTCATTCTTCTTGCTAGCAGCATCAGAACTGTTAAGGAAGGAACTGTCTTCTTTATGGTTGCCATGTCCTGTTAGAGAAAGGGATAGAAAAGTAAATAAAAACATAATGAAAACAAAGATGTGGAAAAACAAGCAGTTTAGTTTAGACCTACCAAATGTTTTTCTGGACAGTAAATATGGCAAACATTATTCTCATTTACATAAGCAAAGCTAATGACTGATTCACTAATATGAGGTATGGTTCCCAAAATGTTTGTAAAGGCTGAAACAATATTGTAGCATCATTACAGCATCTTGTGATGGTAAAGTCGAGCACTTCTTTAACAAAAAATAAATGAAAGCTATATATAAAATGGACAAAAGACAATGGCTCAGTGAGTCTCAAATCCCATAAAAAGTCATCGATGGATTTACACCAAAACAGACATCAACACTTCAAAGAAAGAACACCTGATGGATTCTTTTAAATTAATAATTATCTGAACTATATAAAATATGTGACATTATTACAGAGAAAAAACATTATCAACACTATTGCTTGTACAGGAGCAAAAAATGAAAACAAAAAGAAACAAATAGTAATTCCATTTTTTTATTCCATAGCAATTCTTCTTCACATTTAACTGTCACTGCTAATTTTAATTGAAACATCTTAACAGCGTTCACGAAGCAGTAATCTTTAGAAAGACAATTCATTCAGCAAAATTGCAATGAAAGGCCAAAAGCAGCACAAGACCAGGTGATAAATAGGATTATAATTAGTTTCACTCTCATTAATGTTTGCGTTTGAGGAAGAGAATCAAACAGAGACAAGCACAGCGCCTGGGGCAATTACTGCACGCAAAGCAGCTCTGCTAACTTTATCACACACACACACATTCACACTCATAGGCATAAACACATCTCATTACCTAGAAATTACCTAACCTTGGATTATTGGAGCATGTAAACTTTAACAGCGGCATCTTAAAACCCAAATGAATCCTGCAACAAAAACCCAGCCAACGTACCAAGTGGACATGAAATAGAAAAATATTCTCAACTGTGCAGAAAATACCAGCAAGTGAGTTGGCTGAACTTCCATGCTGGTCCTCACTCACCTGTGTTCTGCATCCCACTTCTGCTAACAGCGCTATCAGCGAGCATACTTATGCACTGTTTGTGCAGTGTGCAGCAGCGTATGCTATGTTCTGCTATCCAGGACACTCGGTCACCCAGGGTCAATACTCATTCAGGGGCCTAATCTAACACATGGCGTACAGTGAGGAGGGGTAAGAGGTGGGGAGTGGAGAAAACAGGGATAATTTACTGACTCATACACACCACTTACACACATATGTAAGACACAAGCCTTCTCACAGGAATATAAAGGCTGGGTTGGATTCACGGTATCACCTTAAAGAGCAGTCTTATATTTTCTGCATTTCTAAAATGTGCTCATGATCATTCTGGATATATCTGTATGCAAAATCACATTTCGGTGCTCCCAGGCTGCAGCAAAAAGCAACACAATATAAAAGATAAGCATACATGCAAAAACCTGTTATTGAAAACCATCCATTGCAAATTCTCAGTAACAAGATATAATATGAAACTTGACATTTCTCTTTACAAAAGAAACCTTGATCTTTGAAAGTTTAAGGCCAAATTCACGTGAAACCCCTATCTATAGCTGGAATGCAATGATGACTAGGGGGCAATAAGAGGAAAAAAAAAACTATCTCAATACTGCCATCTAGTGTTGTCTTGATGTTTGGTTTGCCATGAGATGTTCAGTTGCTTCCTGGCAAGAACTGTGACTCGCCCATGCTGAATGCTCTGCATAATAACCAAAGAGCTAAAACATCAAATAGTTAAGCGTGCAACTCTTTCCTTTTTGGGCAGGCAACATAAATCTGACTTTAACAATGAGCCAAGGAGACAGAAGGGGTTTCTTGTTAATAACCTCACATTAAATGTCTAATCTAAAAGATTAAAGATTAACTGGCCTGTTATGAAGGCAAACTGTAGTCCTGCTGTGAGCACAGAGCAGCAGAGGCTTTACTGCATGTGCTAACTTGTCATCTGTGCTCCCTGCAAAACAGCTCACAGCTACAGCTAGAAGATTTAAAACTTCACTGTGGGAATAACACAGTTTATAGAAGTAAAAATATATAAAAGTCAACTATCTATTTATCTATCTATCTACGAAAAAATGTGTAAATAGATAAAAAACAACAACAAATCTATTTACCAGCAGTGATAGCAAAGCTGATACAGTTTTGACGTTCTGAGTTCCACTATAGAAAAGCCATCACGGGGCAGTCAGTACAACACTGTTACAACCACTCCAAAAATTTTAGACATCTGTAGTTCAGACAACAATGAAGGCTGAGTTCCAAGATAGATGTAGTGCATCTCATTGGTACGGTATAATATTAGTATACTACTAGATAGAGGCTTCACAGCTAATATGATCCCATTGCAAAATTGTTTTAAACAATCTTAAGTACTTTAACTCATTATTTCAGCGATGACAGTTTGTATGAAAATTGTGGCGACTGAAAGTGATGGTGGCTCTAATGTTTGAAAAAGTCAGCATAAGGTGTGTTTTGCATGTTAAGAACATCCAGTTAGAAGCATTTGACTAACGTATAATTGTATTCATTTGAAAATCATACTATGTTATATGACTGACAATGGTGATATCCATGTAGAGATTTCCAAAACAACAGAAACTATCTGGCTACTTCCACTTTAACAATTTAGCTCACGTCAAACACAACATGCAATAAAATCTGTCTGTTGTGTATTAGCATTTCAAAGTTCTAAACAAAACCAAAGTTCAAGTTTATTTATGATGTTATACACTCATCAAATCTCAAAAAACATGTTTGAGATATCTCACAAAATATTAAAATCCATCAGTGTTATTATGATATTTTTATTATTATTATTTTTACTAACACTATTACTATGATATGGTGATAGTAATATATAAAATGAACTTATTCCATTAAATATTGTTATAAAACAAAATAAATAATAATAAACATGAGTATGGCATTACTAATATTCCTCAGGGTTAGTTTTACATTGACAAGTTAAAATACAGGGTGAAAGGTTAAGAGTGTGTGTGTGTGTGTGTGTGTGTGTGTGTGTGTGTGTGTGTGTGTGTGTGTGTGTGTGTCTAGCAACGTTTATCTACTTTGTAAAGCTGATTAGACATGGAAAACAATATTGTGGTCTATTAGCTTCTTAGGATTTGAAAAAGCCTCTTTGCTAAACTTCCTCTTTAATAAATATTTAAGACTTAACACTGGGCGAGAGACTTAAGTCCTAGCTTAGTCCATGAAGTAAGTTGGCAATGATATTGTACTAATGACAACCATCTGCAAACAGCTCACTCTTTCCCCCTCTGTGTGTATGTGTGTGTGTGAGTGTGTTTGCTTTTATATAACAAATTTATACAAAGCAAATATTGATGTGTCTATTCTACAGGGTTGTGCAAAGAGGATACAAATGCTGCGTGGCAGCAATACAAATAGTTAAAAGGCAAACTTGTTCTATGTTGTGCACTCAGTATGCTCTCTCACTACACATGATGGCACGTATGGCATGTGTACTGCACAAGTCTTCCACACTGGTGCAAGAAGTCACTTTCGGCTGCTCACTTGCCACAAGAGGTCCCCATAGCGGTTAGATTCACATGTTTGAATTGGCAGAGTTTTACAGATTCCCTGACAACCCCAAAGGGCATTTGTATCTCCAGCTGGAATCAAACTAGCAACCTTTTACTTGTGAATGTGTTAACCATTACTTCATTAGAGGCAATACAAGAGCAAAACAACAGGTCTACATGGTCTACATAAATGCTTAAACTCAAAGTAATATCAACCATAAACTCAAGGACACAAGACTTTTCAGCAGAACATTTTTAGTCAGCTTTCTTCTTGTTATAGTGTCTTGCTACCATCATTTTCCAAAATAAGCAATGCAAGCTCCCCTGAGAGTTTGAAAGATATGGTAACTCAGCCAACCAGTTCTGGTCCAAATGTGCCCATTCTAGGTATTAACTAGATCTAGACCATTTTTATCTATGCAACAGTAGTTCTTCTATGCAATCAAATGACACAGGCCAGCCTTTTGCACATCACTGAGCCTCTGGTATCAAGGACCCTACTGCACGGTGTCGGAAATTCCACTTTCCTCATTGTCTTAGCCTTTGGCAAGAAATCATGTAAGCAAAGCAATGCTATTACAGCAAGGTTTGTTGTAATGACAGTATTTCATGGCGAGTACAATCTGACCAGAGCAGAGGAATGTTAACCTGCTGAGACTTACAGCCAAACATATTAACTCTGATGTGTGCTAATGATGAGAAAAGGGTGGTTGCTCAGTCTGATTACCTCAGGGGGTCGTAAAAGTTTTATCATACAATGGATTTCCAAAAACACACCAATAAAATAAATGGGCATGCCAGTGTGTCTGAAGTATTTGATAAACAAATTAACTGTAAAATGTAGTGAGCACAGGGAAAACATCTGCTGTGTCTTTACGAAGTGGTTTAAAGTTGTGTTTTCTGTAAGTAGAGTGAATACTTGTGAATGCTTGTTTAGTGTGAAAGGTCGCACAATCTCCCTAGAATGCTAAAAAGTATGCTGCAATGGGGTAAAAGATCAAAATACTAAATATATATTTCTTAGTACCTTCAGTACTTGCACAACAAGTACAGAAGGTTTTGTTTTTGTTTTTAATCTGAACAGTGCTGTACTGAAGTATGAGATCCTCAACATAAGCTAGGAAGGTGGAACATTCGGAGGTGGGGGTTCAAGCTAGCACTGTTGTCACTTTCATGCAAACCAGCAGATAGAACAAAGATAGCTGACGATGGCAAGATAGCTGCATTGCATGAAATTATCCATTAATCAGGGTATGACCGTCTATGTCACCAGTGACAAAATGTATTACAAGTACTTGAACTCAGACATGTTGCTTGGAAAGGTGTGTGTGTGTGTGTGTGTGTGTGTGTGTGACATTGTGTTTTAACTCTGTCACTAGCTCTATATTTCCACTCCATCCAAGTATGTTTATCTTTTATATCAGAGTGCCACCTATGGTCACCTGAAAAAGAAAACCTTTCAGAGAATTCTTTGCAATTTCTCTATGAAAAATTAACACCCTTCATGATTCCATAGACAGGACAGACATAAATAGAGAGTAAGTAGCAGCCAGGTGCTCTTAATTAAATGATCATTAGCAAGCATGAGCACCTCTTTAAAAGGCAACATTTTGACAGTATGCTGACCTGTAGCATTCAGGTGTGGCTTAACAATGCCACAATCTTCCCAGGAGTGGACATCCTATTAAACTCACTCAAAGTTCAAACCATGAAATGCTCAATTCCCCAACAATCCAGGGACTACATCTCAGAGGCTACAGGCTAAATGTCAATGTTCAAGGCAGTGCAATCAAAAAAAGACTGAACTGAAAGACTTGTTTGGAATAGTTTCCAAAAACAAAAAAAGTACATGTTAGCAGTTTTGGTGCTCTTCTTCAACTGAATAAAACGACTTTCCTTTGGACAGTCTACCTTTCCAGTGACTAATGCTTGGTAAATGGCCTGTATTTGTCTAGCGCTTTGGTCCATATTAGATCATGCAGCAAGACAATTATCTCAAGCACATCAGCATATTGACAACAGAATTGTTGGAAAAAACAAAAGCATTTAGGTGTTGCAATGCCCCAGTCAAAGTCCAGACTTTAGCTTGATTACAATACTGTGACTGGGCCTTAAGAGAGGTGTACGTAAACAAACTTACACAAACTACAATGACCTAAAGCAATATTTTAAAGCTCAGTGGGCAAAGAATCATAGAATGTAAACCCACAGCAGAAGAATTCTGCTATTTCAGGGTCTCAACTACAGCAACATAATGACTGCACAGTTTGTCCTGTAAGCTGAACAGAGCTGAACTCAGAGCCTTAAACAGACTTCGCACTGTGTCACTTCCTCCGTGCTGCATTCGTCATACTGTAGCAGACATATACAGCATGTAACACTGCCAGGCACACCACTCCCAGGATGAAATCATCCAGATCATGCACCCATTTTTTAAACTGTTTACCACAGACTACTTTCCAGTTTTTTCTTCTGTCTAAATATGGATGAATGGAAAGATAATATGGAGAAGAAATTAATATGTATGTAGCTAGAATTACTTCATATTATACATATTCCAATCTTAATTACTAAAACACATTTCTTTTGATTATCATTTTCATAAATACTTAAGTATGGTATGATGCTTTAAAAACATACATGTTAAAGAAAAGCAATGCTATAAAACCTCAGTCAACTTGAGTAGCTAAAGAGAGTTTAATTTCTACATCTGATCAACTCAAAAACAATAGGACATTTTGCTGTTCTAATCATTTAGTAGTTTCACATCCTTCTCCTCCTTCTCATCATGTTTGGCATAGTCATCCATGCTGCCTTCTGAAATTTTTAATGGTTGTTGCTTTTTTTCGCACTTCAGGAAGCTTCTTTTGTGGGTTAGAGAGAATTATGACAGCAGGAAGACAAGGTTAAACAGCAAAAGCCTTGTGGGAAATACAAAAAAACTTCAGAGTTATTTCAAGACAACTTGCGCCATTTTTTCAACTCTAATGGGTGGCTTCCATATATTCCAGAAGTATACGAGCCAGGAGCTGCATCAACATGTGCTGAGATTTCTTATTGTTTTGCTTCAAATATCAGTCAACTGGAGACTTTGGCTCACTGAAGCATGTGTAATCTCATCTGCATCATGGAAAATGTTTTACTCACACATGCACTCCCACATGTTTGGACAAACACAGCCGAACATATTTTTAAAAAAACTAAACAGTGGCTGCACTAGAATAAATAAACTAACACAGTCACATAGTAAGAAATGTACAGTGCTGCTTGTGGTTTGTGCAGCCTTCTGGGCTTTTAGTAAAGGCAGGGTGCCCCTTTGAAGGCCACACCCCATGTGTCTCTTTTATTTAAAACAAATAAGTTCCTGCTCGTAACTGGCAATGCAAACTGGCAATGCTCTCACATAATCCTACCCAAAGGCTACAAACTCAGAGCTTCTCCCTGTCTTTTCTTTCAGAGTATGGTTCCACTCTTTCTATCATGATCCAGTGCAGAAAACAGCTTAGACTGAAAAGTGGGGAGGGAGGAATCTGCTTGTGTTTTGTTTAGCAGCCGATCTATGAAAGAAAATACTCCTCTGGTACAAAAAGAGCTCCATCTTTTGTGCGAGGAAGCACTTGAGGCCTTTCTTGTTGCCGGAGTACAGGCCCCACTCACACACCACCATCCCCTTTGTTTCTTCCCACCACAGTCCTCACCCCTTTCATTGTTTCCCTTTGTTACTCATCTGTCCCTGAGTTTATGTTAAAAGACTTGCTGATGGAGGGAAAAAGCAGCTCCAATGTGATAAATGTTTCTCTAATTATACCCTAATATCAAAAACAGACTGCAGGAATACTGCTTTCTGGCAATGGAGAATTGCCATGGTAACCATTCAACCAGCTGTTCAGAAGGCTCTCTCGGGAGGAAACAAATCTCAACAAATATCGTGTCCAGCTAATGAATTATCACTTTAGGGACGCACTTCTTTGAACTATAGAACTTAAAAAGTCCCTTTGTTCAAAAGTTGAGAATTGCGTAAAAGTTATTAGACTTACCATCAGAGCTGACAGTATCTTGATGATCAGGGTAGTCCTGTCCAGTATCCCTGTAATCAACCCAGTTAATCCCCTCTAAACTGTCGTAGCTAGCCTGAACTTGATCTTTCACTGGTACGACCGTGAAGTGAGGCATGTTTTCATCACTCTTTTCGGTGTCTCTTGCTCAAACACAACTTAGAGGGCTAGCAGTTGGGCAGCTTCAGCTCAACTCCCACTAATGGCAGCTACATTCCACTACACTGCGCTCACTTCCTCTGAAGGGTATTATCATACTCTCCGCCCACAGGCCAGCCTTCGCTGACTTTTCTTCTTCTTCTTTGGTTTTGGTGTGAACTCTAAGGTTCAGCTGTAAGGGGTGTGACACTCACCCATATGCCCAAACTCCAAATAAAAGTAATAATCTGTTGGACACAGCTATTGTTAAAGAGTTACCGAGTCATACATAGCGTGAGAGAGTGCAGGGTCCCCCCCTTCTGGTCTCCGTGTAGCTATCATAATGACATCTAACAGAGTGGTCCTTGTCTGTTCAAGGTTCAGACAGGCAGTCCTCTGTGTAAGCAAGCTTTTCCTAAAACACACAGAGAGCAACGTGGCAGTCTGGAAAATAATCAATGTTGGTGAAGTGGAACCACAGGCCTAAAAAGACGAAGGAGTGGGAAAAAGGCATTTATCAGTGTAAGGTGGAAGAAGAAAAAAATTACTCTAGGGCCACATGGTAAACAGGGGGACAGTTAGATGTTATTTTAGGATTTGAAGCTAGAGCTTTTTTAAGATTTAAGGGAGATGTTTTTAAAACTAACATTTGTAAAATAACCAATTAACTGAGTGAAATAATTATTAACTGAGTGAAATTAATTGTATGTTAATGGAATATGATGGTCAGCAGCTGTTGAAGCTGCGAGGGTAGCCTCTGCAGTGAACTGCAGTAGCATCAGAACGAGAAGTAGTTTACCCTCCTCTTTCCAGGAATAGAAGCTAGTCTGCAACTATAAAACCATAAAAACCGAGAGATCAAAGACACTCTAGAAAGGTTGTTATTAGAGTTCCTTTTTAAGATGACGTTTTTTTTCCACATCTTGCTGCTACTGCAGCACAGGCTTTGATTGCTGAAGCTTCGTTATTTCTTTTCTCTCATACTTTTCATTTTCTTTGTTATAAAAACTATTAAAGATTATAAGACAATTTTATGCAAATGAGCTAAAGTTTTGATGAATGACAATCACATACCTCATACAAAAGGGGAAAATATTTATTGCATCTATGGATTTGTGTACTGTACAGTTAGACACAAGTTTTTGTTCAATGGCATTGTTTATATGACGTAAAAGGCATCTGACCCAGTGCAAAAGATGTACATTACTTAACCCTTGTCAAGACTATAGTGTCTATTTTTTGAAACTAAAAATAGAGTATACAGTAAATATAATGCTTTATGATATACTGCAAAAAAAATCTTTTTTAAAAAAGGTTTATAGTTTAATTAGGAGCAGTCAGTTCCCACATGCCATACATTGTATCTCAATTAATGTAACTCCAAATCAATTAATATAAAGGTTTAGAATATGAAAGTGTATTTAAAAAAATCGAATCTAATCTATACCTCTTAGCTTATATGACGTAACTGTCATGATTATAAGAATACTGAAGATGGCCTCCTTTAAAGATGTTTTCAATATATCTGATTTACATTAAAATCAACCTGGGAACACATAGTGCTTCACCTTGCAAGCAATACTTTGCAATCAATATCATACTCCTATAAGAAGGTTTGTTAGTCATCTTATGCACATCATCAACCCCCAAATTATATATGAGATCAAATTTCTCCTCAGCCCATAGTAGTAATTGTTTATAGCTTCTTCTTCTTCTTCTTCTTCTTCTTCTTCTTCTTCTTCTTCTTCTTCTTCTTCTTCTTCGTCTTCGTCTTCCTGACCAGTTTTCTGGCTTGAAAAAGTAATACACACAAGACTTTGTCCATATAAGGTTATTTCCTAACTCATGCAGTGCTGTGTACAAGTAAAGGTCAGTGAGCAATGGGCACTGACACAAGAATGATTACTCATTCTTGTGGAAAGATGTCTTAGCAGGATTGCTAGGTTCCATGAAACGTGAGAGCCAGCTTGTTTACAGCATAGAAGATAACTTGGGAATTGGTACTGTGAGTTACTGCAACTGAAAGTACAGTGATAAAACTTTCTAAAATATAATTTATTATATTTTTCACTGCCCTAAGGCATACCAGTAGACTTAGTGTACTGAGTCTGTCCAGTACAGTATCTCATCCTTGAAGGAACAATGCTTTGCTGAGGTCAGAATTAGGAGAGGTATGTAGATAACTTTGCTTAAATATCCTTAATATCAAGTGTACTTCGACAATCAGTTTGCAAAGTAGAATTAACTTCTGTTTCCTAACACCCTTTCTCCTATAATGCAACAGCTTTGTACATGAGCATGTGTGATACCATATGATGCTAAGTTATATATTACCAGAATGATATGATCATAACTCACACTCCATCTTTTGACCTTTCTTCCTGTTGCAGTACATGTACGTACATTAACTAAGTTGTGATTATGGTTATCATCCGCTAGATGGCAGCGTTTGAACACTTATTCATTCTGGTCTTTTCAGGCTATAGCACAGATCTAAATGTAAATGGTTAACCTATAGCTGTCATACATTTAATACACATCAATTTATATTTATTTCAAGATTGTCTCCCAGCATTTATCTTTCCAAGAGATGGGATAAAAAAGCAAAACAGACACAAAAAGAAACACAGTCTCAACTCAATTCAATAATCCATACAACAGAGAAAAATGACAGCAAGTACTGATTATTTTGAAATATAGTGTTGGAGTTACCTTTTTGTTTACATTGTGAGAGTAATAAGTTCTAGAAACCTAAGAGTAGTCCAAACATGCAAATTATGTCGGGGATTTTAAATTACAGAACAATTTGTGTAACCGTCTCTACTGGAATATTAGTATTTAATCCTTTTTCTCAACAATGCAGGAATCAGTCATGCAAAAGGTTCAGGAATGATGTCAAATATTGGAAACCTTTAGGTTTACTTGTCAGGTTTTATCACAGCCAGTTGTTCCCATGATTCTACCTTCCAACATTTCTTGAGAAAAAGAGAGCATTTTAAAGCCAAATGTCTGAACAAAGTGATTTCTCTGCATTTTTAACAAATGACTCTTTACTGGCTAACTGTAATTGATTTTGAAAGCAAAGCACCCCTTGTCTTTCTACCAATGACACTGATTACAATTTTCTAATACTGGGCCTGTTGGGACTTAAGTCAATCCAATTACCTTTGGCTGCCATGATTAGCTTGACGTGGCTGCAGGGTCCTTCCACTTTGTCTCCAGCACTGAAAATCTGGATCTGCGGACAATGAATGTCATGAGGCCTGGCTGGGATTGTGACTAAATACTGGCATAATCTTCAAAGCACATATGCCTGTCTTCTAATTGACAGCAATTTGTGATGATTTCAGTCAGTTTGGCTCTGCAGAAGATCCTGCTCTTATGTGGAAATAAGATTGTAACAAAAACAACAACAACAACAACAAAATAACAAAAGTAAAGTATTTGGTTCAAAACTCACTGGGTTTAGAGGAGGAGAAGCCGCCCATCGAATCACAGCTTGTTTTCTTTTCATATGAAAGGGGAAATGCCTACAACAACAACAACAACAACAATAATAATAGTGATAATAATAATATTGATAAGTAGAAGTAACTTGGTCAGGAACACCATGCATTTAGCTGCCTGCTAAAAATAGACTCAAAACCTTTTGTACTCAAGTCTACACTAGGTGTTTATTATTGTTTTATTTTGTTGTTTTGTAATATTTTGATATAATATGATGCCATTACTTTAATATTATAATTGTTTAAATTGCCATTGCCTTAAGGCATTTTGTACAAACATGTGTTGTTATATTTCTCTTTTGTGTTAAGCACATTGAGTTTTTATGTAATGAAATATGCACAAAAATTGCCATTGTAATTGTCATATTAGGCTTGCAACATGTATTATTCTTTTAAATTGTCAATATTCATTCTTGTTTAATACAACATTCTATTTTTTATGAATGACGGGGTCATATGGAGTCAAAAAGAGCATAACAATTGGTATGTTTTACAATGTGACTGCTTTTGATTGGTTACTACTGTATGAGCATGATGTGGGCTATTTTTGTTGTTGCTTTTTTGTCTGTTCGATGAAGTGAAGAATTCCCAACAGCACAATTCTGGGGGGATTATTGCTAAAAGAGCAAGTTTGTCTGTTACAAAAACAAACATGTAAAAAACAATCAACTATTTTTTTTGTTTGTTTTGGCTACAGCCACAATCACACATGTGATAGCTGGAAAACAGAATAAAAGTGTTGTACAGATATGTATATGTGTTCAGCATTATGCTTAATGACACTTTGACATACAGAGTGGAGGAACAGGGGCCTGATTCCCAAACCTTGGTAGACAACCCGCTCTGCCTCCTGGTATCAAACACTCATTTCCATTAGTATGACACTGACACTTCTTTGTCTGGTTCAGTTATCATATACAGTTTCTGGTAAATTATGTAGGAATTAAATGTTCATATTAAACAATTCAAATGTTTATTAGATGACACAGAGCAAAACTACCATATAATGTTACTTCCGTAACACATAATATGGCATTAAATGCAAGTCCGCATTAAATGTTTAGAAAGTACAGCCATTTTTAAACACCCTCTGTATTCAAGCTCAAACATAGCTAGACTATTGATGAGCAGTTTCATGCCCTGTCTAAGGACAAGTCAAGCAGAAAATCTCTTAGTTGACTTTGAGCATTAAAATAACATATGGAAGCTCTTCATTGGTGCTCTCAATAAGGGGAGCAAAGAATCCCTGTTGGTGAATGATCATGTAAAGTGTTAAGTGTTGAGGAAAAACAAACAAACAAACAAAAAGAACAAAACAAAACAAAAAAACAAAACAAAAAAAAAAAACAGCTATGCACTTCATGAACACTCTCAGTCAGGTAGCATTGTTAACATCTACAATCTAGAGGCACCCGTATAAATTTAAATACACAGATTATATAACAAGCTGCAAAATACTGGTTACAAAAATGATCTGGCAGTGCTCCCCAGTGCCGGTGTATAATGATTCAAAGCATATTGCAAAAGCAAACCAGGAGTTTCTCAAGACAAATAAACTGAATGTTCTTCATTTTCACCTGATCTCAACAAAACAGAACATGCTTTCAGTTGTTAAATGCAAAACAGCTTGCAGAAAAACCCTCAAACAAGCATGGGAATCAATGACTGAAAATAATTTTCAAATGGAGTTTCAAAAATTATAATCCTTTTATTTAAATTTGTTCGTTTGTACCTTTTGAGCCTCTGAAATGAGGCAATATAAATGTATTTCATTCCAGAACAGTTATTGCAATGCTTTTTTTTTTTTAATACCACTTGAAGTAAAGTCTACACTTTTTTACAATTTCACTATGGGGTGATACGACACAAAATTAGAATAACTGTCTCAGTGACATGACACTAGTTCTATCTGAATATTGGTTTCAAGATTGCTGGAGTACCTGGAAAAGAGCTCCAGCCACATTCCTGATAGAGTGATGAAGAGGTCAGAGGACACAAAGAAAATAGGGGAAAGAACCAGTGTTCCCTTCCCCCGAGTCATATACACATTTTAAACACCTTTATATGTTCCAGGATATTTGTATTTCCCTTTATGTGCCACCTTGTTTCTTTGTAATTTCTGTGGATTGCATCTTCCACATGCCCTGGATGAGACTACAAATGTGTCTGATGAGAAAACATCTCAGATAATTTAGTCAAATGTCTCATCTCACACATGCACATGCTTAGTCTTATCGCAAGGAAGGGGTGGCAAAGCAAGATTCCACACACTGATATATTATAGACAGTGCCCAATCAAATTTGTAAAGGAGATTTTAGTGCCAGATATAAGTTATTGCAAAAGTTTCATATACAGTGGCTCGCAAAAGTATTCGTGAACTTTTCCACATTTTGTCACATTACAGCCACAAACATGAATCAATTTTATTGGAATTCCACGTGAAAGACCAACACAAAGTGGTGTACACGTGAGAAGTGGAACGAAAATCATACATGATTCCAAACATTTTTTACAAATAAATAACTGAAAAGTGGGGTGTGCGTAATTATTCAGCCCCTGAGTCAATACTTTGTAGAACCACCTTTTGCTGCAATTACAGCTGCCAGTCTTTTAGGGTATGTCTCTACCAGCTTTGCACATCTAGAGACTGAAATTCTTGCCCATTCTTCTTTGCAAAACAGCTCCAGCTCAGTCAGATTAGATGGACAGCGTTTGTGAACAGCAGTTTTCAGATCTTGCCACAGATTCTCGATTGGATTTAGATCTGGACTTTGACTGGGCCATTCTAACACATGGATATGTTTTGTTTTAAACCATTCCATTGTTGCCCTGGCTTTATGTTTAGGGTCGTTGTCCTGCTGGAAGGTGAACCTCCGCCCCAGTCTCAAGTCTTTTGCAGACTCCAAGAGGTTTTCTTCCAAGATTGCCCTGTATTTGGCTCCATCCATCTTCCCATCAACTCTGACCAGCTTCCCTGTCCCTGCTGAAGAGAAGCACCCCCAGAGCATGATGCTGCCACCACCATATTTGACAGTGGGGATGGTGTGTTCAGAGTGATGTGCAGTGTTAGTTTTCTGCCACACATAGCGTTTTGCATTTTGGCCAAAAAGTTCCATTTTGGTCTCATCTGACCAGAGCACCTTCTTCCACATGTTTGCTGTGTCCCCCACATGGCTTGTGGCAAACTGCAAACGGGACTTCTTATGGTTTTCTGTTAACAATGGCTTTCTTCTTGCCACTCTTCCATAAAGGCCAACTTTGTGCAGTGCACGACTAATAGTTGTCCTATGGACAGATTCCCCCACCTGAGCTGTAGATCTCTGCAGCTCGTCCAGAGTCACCATGGGCCTCTTGGCTGCATTTCTGATCAGCGCTCTCCTTGTTCGGCCTGTGAGTTTAGGTGGACGGCCTTGTCTTGGTAGGTTTACAGTTGTGCCATACTCCTTCCATTTCTGAATGATCGCTTGAACAGTGCTCCGTGGGATGTTCAAGGCTTGGGAAATCTTTTTGTAGCCTAAGCCTGCTTTAAATTTCTCAATAACTTTATCCCTGACCTGTCTGGTGTGTTCTTTGGACTTCATGGTGTTGTTGCTCCCAATATTCTCTTAGACAACCTCTGAGGCCGTCACAGAGCAGCTGTATTTGTACTGACATTAGATTACACACAGGTGCACTCTATTTAGTCATTAGCACTCATCAGGCAATGTCTATGGGCAACTGACTGCACTCAGACCAAAGGGGGCTGAATAATTACGCACACCCCACTTTGCAGTTATTTATTTGTAAAAAATGTTTGGAATCATGTATGATTTTCGTTCCACTTCTCACGTGTACACCACTTTGTGTTGGTCTTTCACGTGGAATTCCAATAAAATTGATTCATGTTTGTGGCTGTAATGTGACAAAATGTGGGAAAGTTCAAGGGGGCCGAATACTTTTGCAAGCCACTGTAAGTAGAAATAAATGTACTTTTCACCTTTTAAAAAAGTTAACAGTTGTATCCATGCATACGGGGTGTTTTAATAGCTTGTTATTCTTGTTTTACATGATAATTCTGTTTAGTTTATATAGTTTACGTATCTTACGAAAGATTGGGGCTTAACGCTTAAATTTTTGTCCAGGACAGATACACACCCACACATACACCATAACACACACCATCCTCCCAGGAAATGTATTGCTGATGGGTATGATAACATGAGGACCATATTCCTTCTTTGACAGATTGCAGACTAGGAATCAACTCAAACAGGATTTCAAATGAGAGAATAAAGGAGACACAGTGAGAAGGAGAGATAAAATGGAGAACATAAAGAAGCAGAAAATAGAATGTAGAAGAGAGAAAGAAAGAAAACTGAAAAAGAGCCATGGACTGGAGATCTGGAGTGATAGAGACATTAAGCCAGGGTTAGGTGAAAACAAACATTCTGTTCTCAATCACAACAGGACGTTTTTGTTTGTCCTCTTCTTTTCTGCTTTGTCATAGTACATATCCTTTGCACGTCATCCAGTTTCTGAACTGCTTAACACTGTGTAATGATAAAGAACATTGAGCAGCAAAGGCTGCCAGAGCTTCTCAAGCTGCTTGTAGGTTTGGAATTCTTCTCCTTCTTCTTCTTCTTTCATGCACTTATTTTTACCAAATTACCCTTCCATCTATTTACACAGCATTCCTTTCCACGAATACACATTGTTACACTTTGTTCTGCTTTGAAGAGTTTAACTCTTGGCAAATTACATAACAATTTACCACTCCATTAGATGCAGCCTTCCCTAGGTAACTTACTATGTCTTTGCAACATTTAATTTTCCAGTAAGTATTAAGCCAGATATCAGTTTTTTGATAGCAATTGAGCTATTTTTGACTACTTAAGTACAGTAAGACTTTTGGATAACCAAATCTACACCAGCTGGCTTAACAAGGTCCATGTCAAGTGTAGGGAACCAGGATATACTAATGAGAAATAATCTAATGGAGCAAGCTATACATAGACAAGGACTAACAATTGATGGAATAGTACTGTCCTGACCAACCCAACCCAAGGAGAGAATTATGGAACACATGTGGGAATTATGAATGAGCAGAAAGCCAACATCTACCCTGACCAAGAAGCACCTGGTAGCGTATTACAATAACTTTAATAGAAGACAGCTACTATCGAAGCTGGAGATCCAGAGGCTACAGCATCGTGGGAACAATACTGAAAAGTATGGACATAATGACCCAACCCTGGTAGAAAAGAGCAATGTAACTGAACTAGATCATGCTCAGCCACCTCCAATCACAGATGCATCTACTGAGCTGATGATGGAGATTCTAACCAAACTCCCTCAGCTCACTGACAAAGTCCCATCAGCGAAGATGCTTGCAAATGTGAACACTGCTCTGTGCACAATCCCCACAACCCGTATCGCTGAATTCAGTGAGTGCATATACAACACTACCACAGTAATACTAGAATCACTTGGGTATAATTTCAAGGATGCATGCAGAAGAAGGCCACCACAGAGAAGAAGCCTAAACAACAAGATCAGGGAATCCTGGAAGGATCTTAGCTGGTTAACTAAGATACAGAAGAGCATCATGGCATTCATGTGTTACAAAGAACACCAGTCCATCAGTTACTTAGGTATTACTTAAGTTACTTAAATACTTTCTTAAGTACTTTCTATCTCTATCTTACAGAGTGTTTTGTGGATTTACTAAGGTTCTGAAATATTAAGTATTGCAGAAATTTGCTGAAAACGTTAAGTTTTCAGTATAGTGGTCCTAGACCAATTCACATGCAGTTACTTACACAACATACATAATGCTGCAAAGATAAGTAAATGTAACTTTACCCGAAATATGTCTGTTTAAGTTTATAACTTGCTTTCAGTGTTAATTCGGTTCCTTTAAAAAAACCCATCTGGGGCTAGTCGAGTTTAGATTGGCATAAAATGCCAGTCACTGGTGTAAAAGTCCTTAGCAAATGTAAACTATATTGTACAAACATACTTACACACTCACATGCCTGAATGAATCCATTTGTGTACACTCCTGCCACATTTACATCCAATGTAAATATGCACACAAACAAACAGAGCTGCACTGTTACCCCTTGAGGAGAACCTCATACTATATTATAAGTCACATGCAAAGGGTATATTGGAATCACTCCTTTTATTATTATTTACACCAGTTAATCTTTTCAAAGGCAAAATCATGAAAAACTCAAGTGGGAGAAACATTTTATGGGTCTTGCCCCACTTCTATGTTTCTGGCTCATATGTGAAATTAGATACGCCCAGTTAAATTTCAAGACAAGACAAAAGAGCCTCTTGAAGCCATGTCCTAAACCCAGTCCAACCTGAGTCGAAGAATTTCATCTTGAGACATCATTTGGTTCAGTTTTGGATTTAAATCAATGTCATATGTGAGGAGTCTTTGCCAAAAATCTTGTTGATGTTAAATTGCAAAGCTTAGGTTTTCTATGTTTCCATGTTTTCTTTATTTAGCCATGATATTTTAGGCTTGAATGTTTGGATATACGTTCATATCTGAACACATCTCAATCCCAATATTATTACCTGATGAGCATGTGCAGGCTGATTGACCATAGCCATCTAAAATTTGTTAAGGACGGTCTTAATTGATTTTGATGCTGCTTTGAAAATCATGAAAATCATGAATTTACATCAAGTCAGGCTTACAAATCACTGAATTCAGTGAAGCTGAAATATGAGATTTTTGCAACCACATTCCACATATCAGGACACATGAGGTGATGTAACTTGTTTTGTGCCAAATAGATGTGCCAGATGTCAAATAAGGTCCAGGCCTTAAAACCACCACATGGTTGCAGGAAATGCCTTGGCCTAATCTTTGCTGTTTGGATCATTAATACATTTTGAGTTACTTCATCAGTCTTGTAAAACGCCTTCTCTCTGGTCTTTTGTTCCTGGTTTGATTCACTTACATTTCTTTGTAAAGCGAATGCAGATACTTTGTGAAATACTCATAGCATCAGTGTGAATGTAGTAAGAATATAAACTGACATTTGAGCTCAGTATTACTGAGCTCAGACTTCAAACTCACTTTGCTCACTATGTTTTCTGTATGTCTATAACATTAATGTGAATATAGGAACAGTGATAGGAGTGCACACACCTTTGGTGAAAATTTAAGAACAAACAAAGAACAAATATTGGCTAAATTGCATGTAAATGTCATAAAATACAGACATAGAAATATACCGAATGGAAAGAATTGTTGTCCTGTCCCATAGGTGCAGACCAGTGTACCTCAGTTTAAGTGATTTTCCAGCTTATGTTCAAAAGTTACTTCATGTGTAGACCAACACTGTGCCTATTTTTAAACATGAACTCCCAGAAGGATTTATATCAGATTTTTATGGTCTGCATGTCTGGAAGTATGTGCACATGCTTGTCTGCTTCTGTACAGTATGTGTATGTTTCTTTGCTCTTGAGATTTTTTTTAAAATTAAAACAAGACATATACTTAAGAAAGTAAAGAAATTAAGAAAACTAATTTCTTGTTCTCAAGGTATACAGAAAGTATGGATGACTTTAAGAGCTACTTAACCCAAGGCAAAACAACCCAAAAACCTAATTTTAAGCTGAAAGCTTTTTGTCTTCTATTTGATAACTGGTTTATCACACAGCCGGAAGGCCACAGATCAGTTATGAATTAACATTCTATTAGATAGAATATATATTCTATTGAACATTTACTCTTTTGTTGGTTTTAAACCTGGACTATCAGAAATGTTTACTGTACCAGGAATTTTGAAAAGTATATGTAACCATATCTTAAGTGGGAATCAGATTTTGATGTCTATTAGATTTATGTCTCCTTTTTCTTGGAAGACAGGAAACAGGCACTACTCATTTTAATGGAAAATTTTGCTTCTAAGAATAATAAAAATGGATGGGCTTAAACTACAAAAGTGGAGGAGAGGGTCACATAAATTTTAGAGTTATCTCATTCTTTGGAAAGCAATTTCGATATAGTCCAGGGTTTGGGGGGGGGTTTTTTTGGTACAAAGCTGATGGGGGGCCCCAAGAAATAAACAGGAAATACATCATCCAGAGAAGTGTGCCCTTGGGAGGAGAGGAGTTTCCTGAGGTATGCTGTCCATTGTGCTATGCCCATGCTTGCTCTGTGATTTCTGAATCTCCAATTCAGCTGTGTGATTAAAGACTTCCAAGCACTTAAGTGACTATTACTGTCTGTCATTTTTGTTACAGACACAATATTACAAGTGTTGGACAGAACTAAAAAAACAAAAAAGGTTTAAATTAATGTAATAATCAAATTTGGCACCCAATAATGGAAAATACCTAATGGGGCATTCTTTTCATTAAAAAAAAAAATGCCACACGCTAAAGAACCGGGAAATGTTGTTAAAGCTCAAACAGTAAAAGATTATTTTTCTCACAGCTGGAGGTCATGATGGAAAAGTTCATTGCTTGGTGAGTTTCCTTTATATTTCCAAGAAAAACAAGGCATTTTTGCTGCACTAAGGGGAGGAACTGATGTCTGGCATTCTGTTTAACCTTCAACGTCCACAGTAACTGTTAACCTAAGACTTTATCAATCAACACAAATGAGGTTTTCTTCAAACTGTATGCATCAAACATGTGTGAACAAAGAAGAACTTTTAACTTTAAATAGGTTTCTGCATGATTGCCAAGCTAATGTGACACAAAAAAGGGTTGACATTATTAACACTATCTGAAGTCAGACATATTACTGTTTCTGTATTATTATTAATTTAATATTAGCACTTCTTAGCTGTAGAAAACAAAGGTTTTCTAATCTGAACCGATGATCTTATAGTGTTTTTGTAGCAGCACAGTCAATGCTCTACTTGTGTCTCCTTTTTTGAGTTGTCTCCAGGAAACAGAACACTTTCCCTCCAACCAAAAAAGGATTTTACTGTTCAGTCATATGGATTATTTCAAGACAATTGGATTGTGAACATAGAACAAGTCCTCTGTTTGAAGAGCTGGATTAAAAAATGACCCTCCTTTGCTCAAATCCTATTAGTGCTGTACACAGCTGACAATTAAGAAGCAGTCTATGTTGGTCTGGCCTGACTTTTATTAGCTTAACAAATTTGATGAAAGTTTGTGGTTTTGACCTTTTTGCTGCATTAAGGTAGAACTAAAACTATTCAAGCCCATCATCAAAAAATGATCAATTATAAAATGTTAATCATTAAATTATGTCATTCTGAAGCAGAAAACAGTATTTTCTTAGTCAGTGAAATTATGTAATTTCCATTTTGAAAGTATGTTTTCCATTCATCACTACAGTCAAACAAATCCAGAAATTGTATGCACCTTCTAAATGTGTTTGTGAAGTAATTTTTGTTAACATAAACATTGCCATACTGTTGATGTCATTTATTGAATTATCACTGTTAGCCTAAGTATGCAAAAGTAAGCCTTTTGTTGTTGTTCTTGTTGGGGGAGGGGGTTGCTTTTTTTTACTACACTACAACCCCAAATTCATTCATCTATTAAAAAATGTCCTTTCCATTTTTTTTCATATCATTGAAATAATAATAAGAAAACAAAACAGTGATCTTTTCTATGTGACCGAGCCAAAGCAGCTTTTGCATAGTTTTGTTACTGAAAAGGCCTTTATAACATATAATCAGACAGCATGTCAAAGAAAAGCATTAAGGACTTTAAAGATCCATCAAATGAAATAAAATATTTTGCAACTCCATTTTAACCTTTTGATGTTCCTTTAATCTTTTTATTCTAGATGTTTAATGTCTGGTCTGGTTATGGAAATATAGAAATGTATCCCAGGGCATGTCAGTACGCTGTGCAGACAACAGATGGGTTGCATTCAGACTTCATGCAAATGGAAGGTAGAACAGACTCTTGCAGTTCTTAGCCAGAGAGATCAGTGAAAGACTGCTTTTCAGCCTGATGTTAATGGTTATGAGTTCCAGCTTACGCACAGTGCTGTGTCGCTTGTTTAAAATAATACTTAAAGAAAAAAAAAGTTCCAATTTTTATTTTAAAAATCTGCATTCTACTAGAACTTTTCTATGAGCACTTTTTACACAACTCGTTCACACAATGAAGCTACGCCTTTTAAAATCTCAATGTAGCTGATGATCTCCTGAAGAGCAATATATTCAAGCTAGTGAAAAGATGAATCACTGTTTGATGAATAACAGTCACTTCAAAATGGAGAGTGAGGTTAGTATCATCTTTTCTCTTGATACCACACAAATCAAACCAAACAATATAAACAAACTCACCATGGATATTATGTAATGGATATTAATTTGGGATCATAAATTGCCCTTTGAAGGTTTTGGTTTCTTTGCTTTTATTGAAAATGCACTATTTAGGACGGTACCTACATTTGCATCTCTGTTGCTGCGTTCTCATTCCTGCCACCTGCCTCCATGACTAGTTGGAACAGTGGCACCCCAGTGCTGTGATCCAGTTCAATTAAACTTAAATTTAATTCAGATCATTTTTATATTTATAGTGCCAAATCACCGCAACAGTTGCTTCAAGGCTATTTATATTGTAAGGTAAAGACCCTGCAATATAGAAAACAGAGAAAATCTAATCCAGATGCCATCACTGTACCTGCTATAAACACATAGTGGTTATTTTGTCATATATTGAACACTTAGCACTGTTTCTATTTGTTCTGCATTCACTTATCAGTGTTGTTAATAGTTTGTAACAAGTCTTGTGTTTGTAAAATTGGCAATCGTTTGTTTGGTATACTTTGGTTCTTTGTGATTGGACCTGCACATGTAAGTGGTAGCTTCTTTAAGTAATGAACTGCAGTTTCCTTTAGCTTTGCTGCAATATGTGAACCTTGCACCTTGAGACTAAGTCAGACTCTAGATTACTGCCTCTTGGCACATTGCATACATTCTTTAAATAAAAGTGTTTTTATTCATTTTGTCTGCTTCATTTACATTTAATGTTATGACTGATAGCATTCCTGTCAAGTCAGAGCTGATGTTGGATATTCATAAATGAATAACACAATAACCACTCCATTTATTTAACCATTTATTTTATTTAATATTTGTTTATTGTCTATATAATAATAACATTAGTTTTTCTTTGCATATTTCATGTTAGGAGATGTAAAACAGTTTCCTTAAAGGTTCAAGGTTCTTTATTTGTCACATGCATAGTTATACAAGTATAACACACAGTGAAATGTAGCCTGACACGCTCCTCGACATGTGCAAAAATTGGGGGGGGGGGGGGGGGGGGGGGGGGAGGGGCTAGAAAACATTATATATATACACACCTAGCATCTTGCACCCTGCTGTTATGTGCTGGATTGTCTCTGGGGCATCTTTACACAGCCTGCACCTGGGGTCTTGCCTGGTGTGATAGACCCCAGCCTCTATGGATCTTGTACTCAGAGCTTGTTCTTGTGCTGCCATGATTAGTGCCTCTGTGCTGTCTTTCAGTCCAGCTTTGTCCAGCCACTGGTAGGATTTCTGGATATCAGCCACCTCCTCTATCTGCCGGTGGTACATACCGTGCAGGGGCCTGTCCTTCCATGATGGTTCCTCGTCTCCCTCCTCTTTCTTGGGTTTCTGCTGCCTGAGGTATTCACTGAGCACTCGGTCAGTTGGGGCCATCTTCCCAATGTATTCTTGGATGTTCGTTGTCTCATCCTGGACTGTGGTGCTGACACTCACCAGTCCCCGGCCCCCTTCCTTCCGCTTAGCGTACAGCCTCAGGGTGCTGGACTTGGGGTGAAACCCTCCATGCATGGTAAGGAGCTTTCTTGTCTTTATGTCAGTGGCTTCTATCTCCTCCTTTGGCCAGCCTATTACCCCAGCAGGGTACCTGATCACGGGCAGGGCGTACGTGTTGATGGCCCGGATCTTGTTCTTACCATTCAGCTGACTCCTCAGGACTTGCCTGACCCTCTGCAGGTACTTGGTGGTTGCAGCTTTTCTAGCGGCCTCTTCATGGTTCCCATTCGCCTGCGGGATCCCCAGGTACTTGTAATTATTTTGGTTTTCATGTGACGTATGACCCTGAAGGTAAGCGAGTCATGGACTAAAGTAAAACAGTATGTTGGATGTGCCACGCAATGCTTAATTACATTGGTGTGAACTAGTGTGTTAGCGCAGTTAGCTCGTTAACGTGTTGGCCGTCTAGCCCCATGCACGGAGCAATCGGCGGTAGCTCGTTAACGGAGATTTGCCGTGTTGTGGCGTTAAGGTCATTTCAACGAGATTAACCTGAAAGCACTAGTGGGAACACAACGAATATGACTGCACATTTACGCCGACATCATCCTAGTGCAAAGACAAAAACAACAAGCATGCTACTAACTTTAGCCGAGTCATTTAGACAGCTGTTAGCACATGATTCTCCTTATGCTGCTGAGAATATAGCCCAGAAGAAGCGGATAGTATAGCTTTTATTTTGGAAAGAGCCATTTCTCTGTAATAAACTCTCTTTTCCAAAGATGAGTGATTCCTCAATCAGATACAGGGCTTGCAATATCGCTAGCCCGACGTCCCGGAGCTAGCGATTTTTTCAGTCGGGCTACCAAAATCTATCTCTTCCCTGCCCGTCGGGCTATTGTAGGAAAAATATATGTCAATGCTTTTGCATTCTTTCAGAAATGTAGCTGGGTAATTATGTCATTGGCATCGGTGAGCCACTGTCAATATGTGACATATTGAAATCGCGTTTGAATTTGCGCTTGTTTTTTTGCTTTCGTGCGAACTGTGTATAGAGAGCGACAGCACTGATCTGTGAGTGATGATAATTTGTGCACCAATTCCTCTGACATCGTCTTATTAATCGTTAGCTTACTATGCAAACATGACAAGTGAAATCTCCCGCAGCAAGCTTAAACATGTGAGAGGTTGATCGCGCAGAGAATCGCTGAGCTTATGTGAGTGAGTGTGTAAAAGCATTTCAGTTCTGCTGAGCCAAATAAGACAGGTCAGGGTGAAGAAGTGACAGCCAAAGAAAAGCTTACCACAAAACGGAGAAGTTATGACAAATCAGACTATAAGGCAAAAAGAAAGTGCAGCTTTATGGTTTCATGGACAAAAGAATTTCTGTGGCTGCAATATGATGAGCTAAATAACCAGGGCTGCACATAAGTGGTCCGCAGGTGCGCATTCGCTGTCAAAATAAAAAACACGCACAAGGGTTAGGGTTAAATTTAAAAACTGTACTTTTGAGTTAAAATATATATTTATAATTTTAATAAATGACAAATTAAAAATGCATGAACATTTTTTTGTATCGAAAAAATATCGAACCGTGACACCAAAGTATCGAACCGAACCGAACCGTGAATTTTGTGTATCGTTGCACCCCTAATATATATATATATATATATATATAAAGATTTATAAGCCTGAATGGATTCACATGAAAATATATACAATTCTTCCATCCATCTGGCTATGAATCACTGTGACTGACTAAATCATGTAGACTCTCCTTACATCACCCCAGGCCTATCACCCAGGTCCTTTTGGTTGATTCTAAATTGTTTGGAGACCTCATGTGACATTCAAATAGTACTCCTTAAGAAAAAAAAAGGCGACTATTACCGTATCTGCCAATACATGCTGCCCCCCAAGCTCTATACAGCAATTAAGAGCTAAACAATATTAGAACCTTCTGTTTCACCGTGATTCTCATTAACCTATGTGCTACTGAACCTGTGAATTATCTTAGTGGCCTGCAAGATAATAGGGTAAGGGTGCTGGATGTCCTCCAGCCATGCTTTTACTTATGAATTGAAACTGGTCAAGCTAAGGAGTTCCTTAAAAGTAAGGTATCTTTATGTCTGTTTCCATATCAACTTTTGAACAAGTGGGTGCCAGTCACAGGGTTAATGTATAGACAGAACCAATTATAGCTATGGACTCTATGGCGTTGCAGTCCAAACACACGAGTAAAGGTAAAGGTAACTGTGCCTTATTCATGTCTACAAATTAAAAAAAAAAACCAGCCATGTATTTCTGCTAATTATCTTGTGCAGCTGATTGAAAAGGTATGTACTATTCAGCCCAGTTATGTGTGTGACACAATGGCCAAAGAGGGTTTTTTTTTAAATTTACCTCTATGTACCTCTGTGTACTATGTACTATTATTTATTCAGGTATTTTTAGTGACCTGAAAAAGATTACTGACCTGATACCTCCTGTGCAGACACAATTAGACCAGTATCAGACTCATTAGAGCATCCTTATTCATACATGGTGTATGTTTGGTGGGCAATGAAATACTGAAAATAGTAGTTATGGAAGTGATGGCTTGCTTACTCTCTGGAATCTTTCTTAAGCTTTGGAAAATTTAGCATCACCTTTCCATCAAATTAAATAAGGTTAAATGTAGACCTTGTCATTTGCAGTATGATTGTGCTAGTATTGGAAACAAACCTCTAGAGTACTGTCGTACTGCTGGATGCAATATTATCCTTTAAATACTCTGGTTGATTTTACTTAAACCACTCATAATCATCCTGGGCAGTGCTCAGGAAGCCTAGAAAGCGATGCCTGATCCATTCTAAAATAGTATTTAGAAGTATCTTTTTTCAATGAAACCACAGCGATAGCAGAAGGAAGTGTTCTTTTTAAACTCATCATGTTGGGGAAAAAAAAACTGGTGTGTATTGCAGATTATCACTGTAATTTACTAACTTTGTATTATAGTTTCAGAGTTTCTTTTAGAGTAACTGATGAACATGAAAATGATACCACCTTAAGGATACTGAACTTTAGTAAGCATTAACTAAAAAACAGAGTTAGTAGCATGAGTATAAAGGCACAGTGAACCAGTATTAGAAGTGCTTATCCAACAGTAAAACTAACTGTGTTCATAATGTCTATGACAAACAGATGAAGTTAGCAATAGCTGAATGCTTAAAAACTAAAACAAAAGGAAATAAAGAAACAAAAAGCAATGTTAAACTGTATAGAAGAAATTCTTTATTATCATCGTGTTGATACTTCAGAATTCTTCATAGACATTTGTCACTCACGATCAATAGGACATTGGTGTTGTACATAGCATTACTCTAAACGTAGTCCAGTAAAGCCAGGGTGGGTTTTTTTTTTCACATTCATATGTGACAAAGTAGCCCAAGGTTACATGGAATATAATTTTTTTTCTTAGCTATACATCAAACACTATATTATGACTATGGACAGTTACGTTTAAAATACTTTACATTCACGGTTTGCTATAAACAAGTTGATAAATACAATATTAGATATAACAAAAGAATATATTCATATATTTCTATATCTTCTTATATATTCCACATATATTTGTTTTTTTCTTTGTGGCTTTATTCCTTTTTCTGTTATGATTCAAGGTTAGACTCCTTCAACTTCATCTCAATAAAAAAAACAAACAAAAAAAAAAAACAGGAGAAGATAAAAAATATCACTAATACAAATTGTTGGCACTTCTATGATGATGAAAACAGGAACACTACAAGTCGTGTTTCAAATGAAAATATAAGGGTTATAATCAAATAACATAATCATTAATATACAGCACAAGAAAGCGAGGCATTTGATTGTTGTATTCTGTGTAATGTGCGCTAACAGCATATAGCATGGTTTGCAACATAATCCCAATACACAACTCACACACACACACCCTCACACACACACACACACACATGCTCTCACTGTCCTTTCTCTCATTGTCTCCTTGAAGGAAAAGCCACAGAGATTCTTTAGAAGCACTAAACAGACAAAAAAATGGAAGATAAAAGTCACACAACACAAATACAAAGCTGTTTGTAACAGTTACGCCATTTGTTTTGGTGAATTTTTATCCCTGCACCTTAAGTGAGCAGCCAGAGACTAACCAGGTTATAAATTAGCCATTCTTTGAGGCTAAGATTTAATTATAAGTTTTTCTTATGCTCCTGAAAGCGTAAGAGCTGAACGAAGCCTGCCACTGTTCTTTGAAGCTTTGGAGTAATACATGCATTATTCCCTTTACTATAACACAGTGTGACACAAAAGGATTGTTTCTTCTTGGTTTTTCATTTGATAAGGAACTTGACCTTGATGCACTGTTGACTCCCAGCTCTTTGAAATTTGTGTCAAAGGACTAGGAGATTGCCATCCACAAAGCGGTTGGATTTTAGTGGGTTCCTGAGTCGACACAGTGTATTTTATTTCTTTGTCTGTGAACTGTAAGAAACATAGAGTGTCTTGCTTGATAAGGCACTGACATAGATAAGTCACTGTGCACACAGAATGGTAAGAATGAAGACTTTCTTCCAATAACAACGCAATAATAAAGAATCTTTAAAACAAGTTTAAAAGTTCTAACATTTTTAGTCCCCTGTTTAGTAGTATACAGGGAAATGGGATTGCTTCTGTTTTAAGTTTTATACCTTCCAAGAGATAATGCAAAGTGTACAAAATGAAAACTAAGGTGTATAAAAATCATGAGCAAATAACTGGAAATTTTTCCCACAGTGTGATCCTCCCTTGGTAGTGGAAGCTGTAGAATGATTTCCAAATGTTAGCAGGCAGGCTCTTGAATCAAAATGCTTGAAGCCACTGTTGACAACAAAGGCCTTGGGTGGTAAATGCAGAGAGAAGAGGGAGGCTGCTGAGAGAGGTTGGAGCCTACTGTTCTTCTTGTCTGTCTGACCACAGGTGGCACACAGGAACTTCAGACACCAGATGTGAGGATGGATGATAGTATTCTGGGTACTGTATTTGTGATCAGATGGCCAACCAGTGTCTGAGCTGTAACACAATAGATATACTCATCCATACTTCATTGCTTACTCACAAGGGTCTGTTTTATCAACATGCTAAAAGTACCTTATTCTATTTTGATATTGTTCTCTGTTCAGTAAAATGAAATTACATTACATTTGTAAGTCTACCATACATTTTGTTTGCCTCTCATGCACACTTTGAGACAATAGTCAATAGTCAATAGTTAGTAGACACACCTGTGTTCAAATCCAAATTAATTACAGCCCTTTAGCCAGTTCATATTTAAACAAAAAAATGTGAGCCTTACTTTGAACTGCCGGACTTTTCCTTCAGCAACCATGTGATGTTCATGTTCTGGAGTGATGCAGTAAGCTATCCTCTGCAAAACAAGTAATTACGACAAATCAGTTCTAACAGAAATATGTCCTCTATTAAGTACACACACACAGATAGGTAGGTAGGTAGGTAGGTAGGTAGGTAGGTAGGTAGATAGATTTTTTGAATGAGTTCTTCTAAAGAACATGCAAAATACTTTATCATGAGGAAACTTCAGCCAAAAAAATGAATAGGCATCATAATAGTTTTCAGCACATGCCCTGAGAAACCTGAGAATAATATTTATCACTGAGGATCAATGGGAAATGCCAGAAGGATGAAGGAATTGTTACAATGGAGTGGCGTTAACAGTAGTTAACTGCTAAGTGTTCAATATAGGTCTCAAGAGTTTAACAAAAGCAAATTCACACAGCATTAGTGTACACCAATGGAAGTGACTGAATCTAGCTACTCTTATGTAAGATTAATTTTCACTGTGTTTGATACTCTATTTTATGTGTATTGTATACGTATGAAGAGTGATACTTTTTTCACTTTAACCAACTACTTATTTATACTTCTATTTGCTCTTTACACTAAAAAATAAATAAATTTCTGAGCGATGATCCTTCAAATCAAAAACAGGTTAATCTAAGCAAAAAATGATGTTTGCTTTGTGTGCGAGATTGAGGTCCATGGTGAAATATTGGACTAGCAAATGATCAGAAAGAATGTTTTTTTTTTCCAGTGACAGATGAGACCCATGAGAAAATATCCATCAAAGAATATAGATAAATTAGATTTTTGTTTTAAAATGTTTTTAACAAAGTGCTTCCTACAGTGAAAACGTCTTTTATATTTGCTTCTTTTCAATGATCAGCCTGCTGAAAACCTTAGTCAATATATATTGATACACACTTATGTATTCTAATTTTTGCGTCATAACTTTTGCACTGTCCACTTCCTGCTGTGACAAAACAAATTTCCCACGTGTGGGACTAATAAAGGTTATCTTATCTTATCTTATCTTAATCATCCAGGTAAGGAAATTCAAGAAAGTTGAACCTGTTTATCTGGAAATTGTGTTTTCAGTGGGAGAGACAAACTGAAGAAGTCACTTGGATGAGTCACAAAATTAATACAGTTACTTTTAAACGTTGTGTGCTGAACATATCTTGATACAAACCTCTCGGAAGGTTCCTGATAGACTGCAGAACTTATACATCGCATAAGAAGGAACCATCAGCATGGAGGACAATGCCACACCCCAGCCGATTTGGTTGGCCCATTCAGGGAAGACGTAGTTATCATAGCTCAGGTCTGATGATGTCAGACTGGCTATTACCACAAACTGTTGAAAATAGAACAGAAAAGAGAAGAAAAAGAGAATAATAGACACAATATAAAGGTACAATCTATTTAGAGTGATAATGGTCTTAATGTCTGAAATAAAACATGCATAGAATTGTAAAACAGGCAACAAAGGCAAAAAAAGAATAAAAGGCAGGAATGTAAACAGAAGAGTGAAATAAAAGCTCAGCCACCAATAGGGATGGGAATTGAGAATTGATCTGATCAGTTCTTCAAAATTGTTAAATTGCTTGCCTGTTGATTCCCATTTTCATTTCCACTTAGCACTTGCACTGCTACAATCAGCTGATTTCATTTCTTGTGGAGTGTAGAGTGTGGATATGACCATTACTTTTAAAAGGACGAGAGCACGATGGTAAAGTGAAAACCAGGACAGAAACAACTGCATTATGTTGTTAACCCTAGCTTTTTGCAAACATCTGCACAGACACTGTGCTAATGCTAAGCTAGCCAAAAACCCAGACTGATGTTAAAGCTGAGTGCTCAAAGCTGGCAGCCCAGCAGCCAGACCCAAAATTTCAAAAGGTAGCAAACAGATGAGCAATCAGGCTGCAGCCTCCATTTATACCTGTCCATGTTTCTAAAGTAGAATCACTGCAGCGATCACTTTAAAGTCTCTTTGTGTCCATCTTTGCTTTGTGTTGTTGGGTTTGTGGTCATATCTCAATACTACGATAAAGATCATATACTGTATGTGTCATTAGGATAGAGATTTGTGTTGGTGTATGGGACTATAGCCCATAGATTTACATTGTTAAATTGTAATTTAAGACAATGTGTTTTGGGTCATTTTACAGAGAAATGCAAAAGTAATGTAACAAGTAATATAATGAATTACTTTCTCCTCAAATTAATTATGCAAAATACTCCATTACACATATTACATATATTACACAAATTTGTAATTTGTGTAATAAATAACTTTTTTTGAGTAACAACCCTAATACTGATTACAGTAAAAACAGTAAAGTTCTCCCACATGCACAAACATTTGCCTACACAATAGGCAATTAATTTGCATTAATGGAATTCCTTTGAAATGTTGCCTAGTGATGGTGGTGACACCAACAGAGCCAATAACAACCCAGTGAAAAACAAAAAGAAAATCAGTAAGGAATTAAAGCAATAAGACATTGATAATAGAATTGGAATCACTAACTCCTTATCAATTCTTATCCCTAACAAGCAACACACTTCTATGAAACCACACACCGCAAAATATGTGCAGAACATGATTGAAAAATGATATTTATGAAACTAATTTAATCTGTTTAACTGTTTATGCTTCAATAAACTGTTCTCCATCTCTCGTGTACTAATATATGAGAGGAAGGCATGTGATTGATCCCAAATTCTTTCAGCATTCATTGAGACAGTATTTTCCCAAGTCTTGTGAATGAATGAATGCATTCAGATTCTTTAATGAAGTTGGCTGTAAAAAAAACAGCAATGCTTCTAATGGCCACAAGAGTTTGTTGCCTTGTAAGACATTTTTGCCTGTAAATCTAAGTTATAGTCCAGAACAAATTATTACTTCACACAGAGAAACACATGGACACTTAAGTGTATTCACTGACTTAAAAAGTAAACACTGAATTCACTGCCATATCGCTGCCATATTACTTATCTCCTAGTTTACTAACAAATTAAACTTTTTAGCTTTCAGGAAGGATATGTATTCTGTTGGTGTACAAAAGCATGTAACCCGGGGAATTCCCTGTATACGAAAATGTATACATAAACAATGGTAACTTGTTATTATTCATTACAATATGTAATTTTACTAATTTCTGCAAACCACCACGCATATATATTAAAGGAAGCACATGGCTGTCTACATCCACTTTTGCATAACAGTGAATCGAGCAATGCGCTTCCTCTAATGCACGTGGAATAGCGCACTGCTAAATCCACCTGCCAGTGAGGAACTCGCCAGGAGGCACGCTAAGGTTCAAACAATTCTCCCTTATCCCACCCTCCTTCTGTGCTTATGTGCATATGTGCTCTCTCTGGTGTAGTAAATGTTTTTGTTTTTTTTAAGTTCTCTATTCTTTCTCTGTTTTTTATTATTTCTCATGTTACATCTTGCATGAGCTAACCAGTACTGTATCACTGAGAAGGAAACTTAATGCTGGAATGAAATGGACCTGCTGGATTATCGTAGGGTCTTTACCTAGCAATATAAAGCACCTTGAGGCAGCTATTGTTGTGCTTTGGTGCTATATGGCAGCCTCGCCTCTGTCAGTGCGCCCCAGGGCATCTGTAGCTACAATGTAGCTTGCCATCACCAGTGTGTGAATGTGTGTGTGAATGGGTGGATGACTGGTTGTGTAAAGCGCTTTGGGGTCCTTAGGGACTAGTAAAAGCGCTATACAAATACAGGCCATCTATATAAATAAAACTGAATTTAATTAAATTGAATTGAACTGGACCTCAATGCAGCTTTCAAACATTAAGAATGCAAGATATTCAAATAAATTAAATAAATAAATACATAAAGTAAATAATAATTCCAAGAAATCCAGTCGCTGATTCTTGAAACATTTTAGTTTTATCTGGCCTTGCTGAGTTTGTGTCTTGGTCTGAGCTCAGATACTATGCCTGTCCCAGAGTATCGGACTACAATCTTTCTTGTTGTTGCCGCTCTCACCAACAGAAAAGCAGGGCTGACATATTTCCAGCACAGCCTCCAGTAGAGTCCTGGCTTGAAGCCCATCATTCGCTCAATATCTTCACTGAAGCGATCCACACCTGGGGCGAGCATAAAAAGTTAAACAGCAAAGGTTACTAATCAGTGTAGGCTTCAGCCAGCTCTTTGTGCCAAGCATGTAGTCTCACTGGACACAAGGAGAAAATGCAACATGGTTTACACCCTCATAGTCCACTATTATTTTTCATGAGTGACCTGAGATAATCTAAACCTGACATAACCCATCAAGCATCTTATTCATATCATTATTTCAAAGAAATGACCATGTTGTTATCAACATATTTTTCTGCCTCCTAGATATTTTAATCTATCTATATCTATCCAGTTTTGCTTGTCTACAGATGACTTAAAAGATTAGATAGGTGTGATGTGCCAAAAAGTATTCTGTCTTGGACTTGGTTTATTCACTTTTCTCTCTCTCTCTCTGCCTCTGTACAACTCTCTTAATGACACTTTTAAGTCAAGTATGTTATCTTGTTCATCCCTGTGCTGCAATAGTGCAAAATACAAACAAATGCAAACTGGATATGTGTTCCACTAAGGCAAAACTCATCACTAAACTTAATTTTCTGCTTGTTGGTCTTCCCTTGCTTAACCTATGACAGACTGTCTGCTTTTTTCCACCATTTAAATTTCTGTCTTATCTATCCATTTTCTTCTGCTAATCCAATTCAGGTTCACAGGACAGAGAACAACTAAGTTTTGCACTGATTTGCAGAGATCTTTCCCTCAAAGGAGACAAGTGGACCAATTCCATACCAGTAAAATCCTAACAGGATTTTAATGGGATAAATGTTCATCCTCTCACTTTAATTGGATACTTATCTGTATAATATAGATACATATACAGATATACAGATAAATAACTTAACAGAATATTAAATAATAAAGAACACCATGGGCATACCTACCATAAAACCACGACACTCCAATGGCCTCGATCAACACACCAAAGAGTATTGAAGTCCCTGCTGCGTGCCTATCTAACAAGGTCAGGACATACATTCCACCCTACAAAGCAGGAAAGAACCATCATTTAGTGTGTGTGCCATACATAACTGTTTTACTTTGAAGATAATGCAGCTGATGAAATCAACCAACAAGTCTCTCTCAACGTAAACGAACTAATAGACATCATATACAAATTTTGTTCTAAAAGATTATTTAAAATTGAGTTTGTGGAGTTGGCATCTCAGGATGATATGCCATGCACATTTGACGTAAGTAAATCTTTGATTTGGTCTGTTTCCTTTCTCAAGGATACGCCAAAAGAAAGGCATCATTCACTTTACTAATAATTTTACTGATCTGATAAACGGAAATAAACCATGTGATTCACTAACACAATTTCATCCTGTCTCCAAAGTTTATATTTCCACAGTCAGCATGAATTTTACCTTGCTGGTGATACCATGTGAATGAAAACTGAATATTGGCTTTAATTAAATTATGATTTGTTATCAGAGCTGGTCTTTTTCTTTGAAAGAGTTTGTTTCGTGATGGCATCAAGTCATGAGACTGAGTCCCTTGCATTTTAAATGTCAGCTGTGTTTTACAAAGCAAAAGTATATTACAAAAGAAAAATATTTAAAACAATATTTACTTTTTAGATATTCATGAATAAGTAAATAAGCAGATAAACATCCAGTCATACTGACGTTGGTAACGCAGAGCAGAGCAAACAGGAAGGTTCCAAAAGCTGTAGCGAAGGTGAAAAGCTTTCGGTTTCTTTTGAGAATCTTAAAGTCATCTGACAGGCCTGTGATGACTGCCTCCATGCCACCCATCTGGGAGGGGACACACAAAAGACACAAGACACTCAGAACTGAATCTGAGCCATAAGTGAACTCCAATGGCAATCATACAACTGCAACTTTGCAATTTCAGTCAATACTGTTATGGCAGTGTTTTAGCTACAAGAGGTGGCTTCAGAGGAGAAAAACCTTAGTGAAATATCTACATATCACACAAAATGGCGATAGATATGGTATATTATAAAATAATTGGAAATCCTCAAATCTGTACAATATTTTGTGAAATAATAATAATTGTGAAATAGTTATTACTCTGTCCTAAGATTAGAGTGGGATACAGGGATGCAGATCATCTTTAAATATGTTAATAATATCCAAAATACAAACTTTAGATATTTGGCATGACTGACAGTCTAGATGACTTATGATATAAGAGCTTTTTCATGCAAAAATTCATTTGGTTATAGTATAACAATATTTCTATTAATATTTATGTTTGTAGTTGTCAATTATCTGTTTATTTTATTCATTCATTTTATTATTATTATATTTCTGTTCTTTTACTGGCATGTTGTTCGCTAATCATTTGATGACACCTGAAGCCACACATACATTATGCAAGTTTCCTTTTGTTTAAATGTACCAACATTTTTCATGTTTTGTGCCAATAAAGAGTCTAATGAAATAAATAAAAATACCGTTATACTGTTTAATATTTTTATTACACACCCCAATCTGTTCTATGCAATAAGTGATTGGATCGATAAGTTAATTTTTTATCTATCTATCTTATCTATCCTGTTGTTGTAGTTTAACTTGACAATGTTAACTTAACTGTCAAGTCGACAATACTGCCAAGCAACATACGACATGTCACACTGAAAGAGAATTGTGTACACATTAAGGTCAAACCATTGTGGACACTTTTGTGTAGACAGTGCTAAAGGAACTTGGCCATATGTGACCTCTGAGTATGGTGTGAGTGGAGCTCTATTGCTCCTCAATGTCTCTTTTTGCTGCATTTACAACTGTGCTTGGAGGTGTCTACTTTTGTTGCATCATTTGTGAACCACAGTAACACATTTTTCTCGGAGTGCACATTATTATTTACACTTTTTTCTCTCTTAATAAAATTATTTCTTGTTGTGCATACATAATAATGTATTTCAGCTGTAACATTCACCACACAACTGCTACCTTATTTTTGTCTTTGGGCTTTTATATATTTTTACAACTTAACATATTTATTTTCCACTTGCATAATGTGTGAGCAGTGTTGGGAAGGTTACTTTTAAAATGTATTCCACTACAGATTACAGAATACATGCCCCAAAATGTATTTTGTAACGTATTCTGTTACGTTACTCAATGAGAGTAACGTATTCTGAATACCTTGGATTACTTAACAACTAGATTTTTAAATCTTAATATAAATGAGTAACAGTAGGGTGGACATTAGGTAAGGCTGCACTTTTTGCAGCGATCTATAGAAAACTATTCCGCACGTATATAAAACAGGTCCGCGGCTCCGAACCGTAATAAAGGGACCTCTGGCTAATACATCGGGTTCGTGTCGGGCTCGTAGCCGAAAACTAGCTTTACTTTGTTGTCTGGGTCAACTTTGCTAACGAGAGACAGAGAGAAGCGTTGAAAGGCTGCTCCAAAGGAACTTATTGTTTCGGAAGAAAACACGAACACAGTGTACAGTCCAGTCTTAATAGCTTACTTACAACTGGACTACACTGCCCATGAGGCTACATTCTTTAGAGCTATGATTGTAAACACTCTGCCTATTGCCTTCATATTAAATAATTTTTTGAACAATAATTTTTAAAAATATTTCTTCACGTCATTATGCGGGCCGCAAGTAGAGGTGACATGGGCCATGAGATTGAGACACAGGCAATAGAGCCTCTTAATGCGTGTTTTGTCTGGGCGTTGAAACCAAAAATAGAGAGGGCATAGTCTAACATATGAAACAGGAAAAGACCGCCATGTAATCCCTTTATTTCAGCAAAGTAACTATATTATGAATACCACCTTTTTAAATGGTAACTGTAACAGAATACAGTTACTCATATTTTGTATTTTAAATACGTAATGGCGGTACATGTATTCCGTTACTCCCCAACAGTGTGTGTGAGTAATTATATATTTATATATAAAATATAGAGATAATTGGAAAATAACTGTTTATAAATAAGCGGTCCACTTTCAGTTGTAAGGATATGAGTTTAGTTTAAGGAGCTGCTGTAATAGTCCGTAGTACTTACTGCACTGTCAATGCCTAAAGTCAGCAACATGATGAAGAACACAATGGCCCAAAATGTTGAGCCCGGAAGTGTTGAAATTGCTTCAGGGTAGATTATAAACACCAGACCTGCACCTGTATATACAATGAACAATTCAGCGTTCCTGTATGTATCTATGTGTATTCAGTATTAAGTACAGATGATCGAATACTGTATCATTCGTTCCAAAGTTAAAAATCACATATAAAATGCATTACAGCAACATAGGTTAGTGAGTGATGTCAGTCTTAGTAATGCTTTTGCTGCTATGTGAAAACTTACCCTCTGTTGCCACATTTTCTACTTTCACCCCATGTTTTTTAGCCATATATCCGAGCACAGAGAAGATGGCAAACCCTGAGAAGAAACTGGTAACGCAGTTCACAGTGCTGGTCAAGAGAGCATCCCTAGATTAAGAAAGCACATGCAAAAATAAAAAGTTAAGAAGGAACAGTTTTCTTTTTTTCGGTATACCTTCTATTTTTAAAAGTGCCAACTATCCGACCTTTTCGATCTTTATAGTACACAATAGTTCCAAAGAGCTAGTATCATTCGTTCACATTCTATGGCATCAAACATTGTTAAATCACTGCTAATATAAGTGCTTCTCTTTTATGGTAATCTGCATCAAAGTTTGTACTGGGTCAAGAAGGCAAAGCTAAAATGAAGCCGAATGTTACTTGTTATCTTTCAAATGTTTCATGGATTGATTTACATATAATACATAATGAGAAACTTTTGTCCCTTGCTTCTAGTAGGTGGTTGGAAAGGCGATTATGGTGCTTGGTCACTAACTTGCTGCTGTTAGACCAAAAGAACAAATCCAATTTGACCTTGACATCTTTATTGGTTTAGTGAGTGACTCATCTCAACAACAAAAAATTTTCTCCCCCTAACACCACCCCTTTCGACATTTATTTTTAGTTTATAGGCTGTGAAAAATGTATTTTTATTCAATTATTTGTATTCATTTCACTTCTGTAAATGTATTTAATGTCAGGATCCTGGGTCTCTCGACCCAGCATTTTGAGTTGTTTGTGTCTTTGTGATTTTGCATTATGATTAATGTTTCAGGTTATTTTTGTTAATCTTAGTTTATTCCTTAGTGTCCAGTGTTCTAGTTTAGGTTGCAGGTTTTAGATATCACCCTGGGTGAACATTGGGCGATTGTGGCTCAAGAGTTGGCAGTTCGTCTTGTAGTCGGAAGGTTGACGGTTCGAGCCCTGGCTCGGACAGTCTCGGTTGTTGTGTCCTTGGGCAAGACACTTCACCCGTTGCCTACTGGTGGTGGTCAGAGGGCCCGGTGGCGCCAGTATTTGGCAGCCTCGCCTCTGTCAGTGCGCCCCAGGGCAGCTGTGGCTACAATGTAGCTTGCCGTCACCAGTATCTGAATGGGTGGATGACTGATTGTGTAAAGCGCTTTGGGGTCCTTAGGGACTAGTAAAGCGCTATACATTTACCATATCTGAATCAAATGATTAGTTTGTTACCAGGCCTCTGGAGAACTTCAAGACATGTTGAGGAGGTAATTTAGGCATTTAAATCAGCTGTGTTGGATCAAGGACACATCTAAAACTAGCAGGACACCGGCCCTCGAGGCCTGGAGTTCGACACCTGTGCTGTATTCTCTGTTTAGTTCCCTGTGTATTCAGTAGGTTCCCCTCGTGTACTTGCCCTCTGTGTATCTGTGTTTACATTGTGATGTTAGTTCTGGTGCCGTGTTCCCACTCCTTGTGTTCTGTTTCCTCATCCCGTCATGTGCTTCTTCATGTTCTCTTTCTCCCTCCAGGCTGTCTCTGTGTGCTTCCTGTTTTAATTTGAAGGTCTGTGTCTCATGTTAGTGTATTCTGCTTTGCTTCTTTGTCTTGTCAGCACTGATTTCTCCAAGCTTTGTTCCCCTCCTGTCCCCCATTGCCTGATATCTCCTGTGACTATGTAAGCCCTGTGTTTTCTCGTGCTTGTTGCTGGTTTGTCTGTGTTGTCTCCCTGAGTCTCCCTGTGTTCCTCTGCATGTCATCCTGTGAGTTTTGGCTTCAGTTTCATTTGTTAGGTTTTTCCAGTTTAGGTTATTTCTTAGTTCCTGTCCTCGACACCTCCACTTTTGTCTGTAGTATCTCTACTTATAAATAAAAGCTCACTCATCTCATCAAAGTCAGTGCCCGCATTTGGGTCCTCTCTTATCACAATCCCGGGGAAATCATTTACATCTGTCTCGTTAAACAGGTCTCTGTATGTGATCCCCTACAATTTTCATTTAATAAGACGAATTAACATAGTTTATTAATAGTTTAATGATTACACAAACATGATTAGATTTTAACTGGAATCTGGTGTGTTTTGATATTAGACTTCCTGTTATTTTAAGCTGTTTTTCTTTGTCATAATAACTTCCTTTTCCATTTGTTAATTGAAAATTATTAGGCTAAGTTTTAATTAGTAGGACTTTTATTTCATTATTTAATTATCATTATTTTCACTATTTAGCTGGTGTTCTGTCTCTGTTGGTATTCAAACAAAACTCTTTCCAACTTTGCTTGTTCTTCCAGGCTGCTGCCTTTCAAATAGTTCAAATCTGCTCATTTGCCACTAAGGGCATAATGCAAATTCCACCTGCCAGCAGTCCACTCACATTTCTAAATGGGACATGAGAGGAGGAAGGCAAAAGAGGCCTAGTTTGGGGTTTAGCAAACGTGAATAAATGAGAGAGGACAGGACAGCAGGTTCCATAATGCATATATCAGAGTGTAGTTAAGATTTAGCTTGGAGGCCTCTGTTATGACTATTATTTATTATCTACTTATTTAACAATATAAGCAGTTAATAATAATATTCACTTATTTAAGCTATTTTTAAGCAAGTGTTGTCTGCCTGTTGCACAAAGCAGACAACTTTCTCTCTTTCTCACTCTACACACATACACACACACACACACACACACACACAGACCCACACTCACATTCTCTACCACCCCAGAGGGTGTCTCATTCATATATATAATATATAATATATATATATATATATATTATATACATATATATATATATATATTTATATATTTATATATTTATATATATATATTTATATATTATATAATATATATATATATATATATATATATATATAATTATATAACATATATATATATATATATATATATACCATAGGTCAAACTCAAAGTGTTTTGCCAACAACATTTCCCTGTAAGAGGACAACTGCAACCTAATTATGTGGAAAAGATTAGTCAAGTCTCCAACCACATTTCCTACATTTCCTGAGGAAAAGCAGCATTTAAACAGACCGGTGAACATACAGCCTTTGGCTATTATTTGGCAGCTCTTCCTGCCCTGTACTTTATCTGCTCTGCTAACACCTGTTCATTGGGGTAAATTAGACAGATTAAGATCACCTCTGCAGCATAATCCAATTAAAAGCTGAAAAGACAGGGCAGCTTAAAAGCAGCAGGATAAATTTTGAAGTGGGCTTATTTCAGATTATCACAAATATAATGCAAACTTTTACCTGTAACAGTTGTTGTCAAATTTGTTGTAACTAGAAAATGCAATGAGCACACCAAATCCTGCACCCAGCGAGTAGAATATCTGTGTTGCAGCATCAGTCCACACCTATGCCAAAAGTAACAAGAAAATGTATCAATTCCAAAAGAGAGGGTTCCCACCTAAAATGCCACACAGCCATAGGCTGACGTGAATACACTAACTTTCATTACTTCCCTGAATATCATCTTTGAGAAAACAAATCATTGTCTACCTGCACCTTTTTTTAATCAGCCAGGAACACAAGGCTCTATTTTACAAAACATGTCAGGTATATTATTTATGGATGTTGTGCAAATGTTTTGCAAAACATGAATATCAACCCTTACACACATACATGAGCTCAGACAGTGGAAGACTGTGTCTCAAGATTGTGTGTATAGAGCACATTCATTCATATACTGTACATTCATTCAGCCTGGGAGGCACTAATGAAATTTAGCATTTAACCCTAAGCATGACATACTCCACCCACTACATAACAGTAACTCAGAAAGTGGGCTGTGTAAATCGACTTAGACACTGACATGACTGTTTTTTTGCAGCAGCAGGTTAAGTAATGCACCTGAGGGTTTCATGACCTAACTCCTAACAACAACTCAATAACAACTCAGCATCTGAAAAAAGCACAAAAGTGTAAATCTGCATAGCACTGAAACAGGGAATTTCATAGTCTGTCTCTGACCTCTAAAGTTTTTAGTCGCTTGAAGTCAATAGAGAGGTAAGCTTTGATGCCATCCATAGACCCATCTAAAGTTATGCCTCGGATCAGCAGCACAAAAAGGACCACATAGGGCATTGTAGCTGTAATGTACACCACCTGAGTAGGGAACAAACAGAAAACAAAAAGGAAATCATACTTTCCTTTTTTTCAGTGAACCGTTTTTTCAGTGAAAACGTGCAATACAATGAACTGTGGATATGAACAATCATCCCACTTGGTATAAAACGATTGAGAAAAAACTAAGAAAACTGTTTGTTGATCCATGGCTGTACCTTGCCGGACGACTTGACACCTTTCCACAGGCTGAAGTACAGGATGAAGACTACCACGACCAGGCACAAAACCAACTGCCAGCGAGGCCAGCCCAGGTCCTCGATACCACTACTTTCATGAAGATTCAACACACCCCGTCTGCAAAAGATGATAAATAGCATTATATCATGACACCAAGAGGGTTTATCTTGCCCTTTTCATGCAGTGTATACTTCCATTCAAACAATTTTTAGTATTTCACAAGCTGTTTTTGAAGAATTACACAGCATTGTTGGTAAATAACAAAGCCATAAATCATATATCTATTAAAAATTATACAAAAAACAAGTGCTATATATCAATTTAAACTGTCGTGTAACACTGCTTTTAGCATAGGTTGTCACAGATAAGGCATCTTAAATTCATTTATGTATTTATTTTACACTGAAGCTATATCTTACCAGACATGCTTTTTGATGAATAAGCTCATTCATTTTCTACAACAGTTCGGGTAGTCTTAAAAATAGTAAGTTAACAAGTGTCCTGGGTAAAAACAACTTGTGGGACAAATGTGTCCCAACATTTCCAACTAGTAGCTGATGGTTTCCTTAGTTTGTCACTTAACATCGTTGGCTTGTAAATGTAAGGGGGCTTGATCTGTGTCCCAGCATTTTGAGTTTATTTTGTAATTTTGATTCAGATTCATTTGTGTCAGCTGCGTTTCCCCAGGTGTTTCCACTTCCCTCATTACCCTTCTCTGTATTTAAGTCCTCTGTCTCCCTCTGTTCAGCGTTGTTTCATCTGTTTGCCTTAGATCATGTCACATCAGGTCCCAGGATTATTTTATGCTTCTGTTCAGTTTAATGTTAATGTTTTCTTGTCATGGTTTTCATTGTTAAACCTAGTTTATCCCAGTTTAGGTTTTAGTTTAATTTTTTCTAAGCTCTCTTTGCCTTGTTTTTTGTTTTGATATCAGCATTAAAAAAACAGCTTGCTTTTTGTTATACTTAGTTTTTCTCTCCAGTGTCTGCTTTTGGGTCCACACCTCAAACACTTCGGCCTGCCCGGCTCTGACAGTAAATTTAAGGGATGAAAGTTGTTTGAAATTGGATGAAAAAGCATCCAGTTTCCAGGCTTTCGAAGTGAATTAACTGCTTTCCTTTGTCACCCAACTGCACACAAATGCTTTGAAACTGTCAATAAAGACCTATGGCATTGTTCTACTTTTATAAGGCTATTCCTCAAGCAAAATGCTACTGTAAGATTAAAGGTCGTGGTTCAAAGATTCAAGTGCAGTGTTATGACATAATGAAACAAAGACAGACAAATGGTATCTCTTCCTTCCCTATCTACAGTAAATATTGTTTTCATCCGCTAGGCCATTCTTTGAATGTTTGCTCTAGCGTAATGGGAAGGAAGTTCACAGCGTCAAATGCTTAGAAAAACCTGTACACATATTGTATGGTGAAAAGTTCATCTTTCAGGTTACTTAATATGTCATCCTAAAATATTAGTATGTCTTCCAGCACATCAAAAAATCACTTTTCTTTCATAACACATTTAGAAGCAATACAAAATTGGCAAATTTAAGTCATAGAGGAATTAAATGAGATAACAATGTCTTCATGAGTGCATTTTCTTCTGAATCTTTACAGTGACTTTTCTTGATGATCAAATTAATTTTGGGCAAAGATTATAAGACTACACACTGGTCGTAGATGGATAAACTCATGAGATCTTTCTTTTATTGTTAACCAAATGGAAATTTTTACTTTTAAAAGTTTCAAAGTGCCACATAATGTTGGATTGATTATGAATGTCTTCTAAGGAGCTTGAAAAGAAAGTGAGTGAATTTTTTTAAAGATCTTTAGGTAAAGAAGTCCAGTCGCTTTCTTCCAAGCTCCTTAGACTACCATGACCTGAATGAATGAGAACCAACACAGACATAATGAATATCTGTTTTTATACAGTTATTCCTTACTATTACTAAGAAATATCTACAGTTTGGCTGAAGAGTATAGAAAATAGTATGATTTTCTCTTTAGATTAAGATAACAGATAAATGCAATGCTGGTTTTGCTGTTTTTAGGTGTGGTTGCAACATCTGGAATTTATTTAAAATAATAATAATAATTATAAAATAATAAGGGCAGCACGGTGGCACGGTGGTTAGCACTGTTGCCTCACAGCAAGAAGGTCCTGAGTTCAATTTCACCATCTTTCTGTGTGGAGTTTGCATGTTCTCCCCGTGTTTGCGTGGGTTCTCTCCGGGTACTCCGGCTTCCTCCCACTGTCCAAAGACATGCAGCTTGTGGGGATAGGTTAATTGGATAATCCAAATTGCCACTAGGTGTGAATGTGAGTGTGAATGGTTGTCTGTCCCTGTGTGTTAGCCCTGCGACAGACTGGCGACCTGTCCAGGGTGTACCCCGCCTTTCGCCCTATGACAGCTGGGATAGGCTCCAGCGCCCCCCGCGACCCTGAAAAGGATAAGCGGAAGCCAATGGATGGATGGATAGATGGATGGATGGATGGATAAAATAATAATAATAATAATAAAATCTTTAGATCTACTCAAAAGCACTGTGAAAGGAGGCGGTTGTTGGAATGCATGAAAAATGCTTTCCAAAGCATCAATTTAGGATTCTGCATCCATGGACCCCAAGAGATCAGCCTGTCCCAATGAGCACTTGTGATGGGCAACAACCCAAAAACAAGCCAGGTCATGATATTATAAATTGTTAGATGTTGCTCCAGAGCTGATAAGTACTGGGAGTTGGTTTGATTTTAATTGGATATCATTATCGTGCAGTTAAACATTTAAAAGCACTTTTGTTCCTTTCACATTTGCCCTAAGACTTTCCTCAAGAAAGATAAAATTCAATTGGCATGCAATGTTATGGGCTGATAAGCAGTGGAACTGGATTTGGATCTGATATTCAGGTTGCTTACACAACAGCCCGACACAAGTATCCTCAAGGACATGCAAACTGAAGACTGTTCAGAGACAGACATTTGCTGATCTTTTTCAGATAATGTATTCAAAGCTATATGGTCTTTGGGGAAGAAGATGCTCGTGTGAAGACATCAGTTTATTTGAGGAGAGGAGCTGAGAGTCTCTGCTCTGGCCTGTAGGCCTCGTCTTAGTGTTATGCTGTAATGCCCCAGAGCCTCCTTGCTCATCTGATAGCATTGCTAAAGCACTGCCAGTACATGCGCACTATAACATAAATCCAGGCCCCTTTGGCCGAGTTACTCTAAACACATTTAGTCTAATCATCACTCACTAAGCCAGTTGTTCTGCTATCCCAACACTCACTGTTACCATTACTCATCTCTGTATATTTGAAGCTAGCACACTACTTTACATTCAGCCTGATTTTCAAGTTGCTTAAAAAATTTGAAAAAGCACATGTAAAACTCAGGACCAAAGTCCTGAGTGTCAAGTTACACCTCTATGTAATTTTAATCTGCTTTATTTAATAAATTACATGTGATTCTATCTTTGCTATTTTGGAACAATTATTTCAACAAATGGTAAATTCATGTGTGCGGCAGAAGCAAAGGCAGTTTCTTCAAGTGTCTGTGAAATTAGATATTTTAGTTCAAATGAGAACTATTTATCAAGTCTAGTTATCCTTGACATAACATCAGATGTGATTGCTTTCAGGCTAGATCCATAGAGAATAGATATTGTGTACAATAAGGAAAGGAGTTAGTGTTGCTGACTTAAAAAAATATTTCTAGTTGTAACTTTGGTTGATAAGCTCATCATTTATGTTAATAATATACTCTGACAGGAGTAAAACATGGAACATGTTTTTTTACAGAATCTGTCTTTAATCAGATCTAATGAATCATGTCTAATCATGTCTGATTACACTTGTCATCAGGGAGGCTTAAAGATGGAGCCTAGCTCTATTTGTGCCCAAAGCTTTAGTACCTGGGAACAACAAATATAAGACAAAAAAACAAAAGTGAATTAAGAAGAAAACTGGATTGTGTGAAGTAGTGTAGACACACAACATACAATGTATCATTGGATGCTGGCTCTTATTTTAAATCAACCAAAAGAATCCACTATTTTTTCAGCTCTGTTTCATTTTATTACTTTGGTTCACTTTTCACAGTTAGTATTATATAGCTAGCAAAAAAGTATAGAATCACATCTAATGTGTCAGATATTTGTTTCAGGAGTTGGTAGAGACCGGAAATTGTTGTTATAAGAGGAATCATACTGTAATATTACTGAAAGCTTAAAAAACCAAATTACAGCACAGACCAGATGGAAAAGAGTTTTATATTTCTTACAAGTTTGTTTTTTGTAAAAAAAGCCTAGTCATTATGTTATTTTATTAAGAAATTACAGAAATACAATTTAGAATTGTGTAAGGTTTCCCAAAGCAGTTTAGCCATTTCAAAAGTACTTTGAAGCAAACTATTAGACTAAATATTAAGTGAAAGCTGGTGGTTTTTTGACATGTATGGCTTTAAGCAATGAGACAGCAAAGATACTATGTTTTATGGTAATTGAAATGATTCAGTGATCTGGGTATTTAACGTTTGGAAGGTTTCTTTGATCTGATACTGTAAAAGTTATCATATTAATCACAGAGGAATGCCCAGCAAATCTCTTTTCCCCAGGTCAGATTTTTTGGCAGAGATCATGTTTTTGGCTGTCCTTACGTGACTCCTGCAGCTGACGTCTTCCAAGCTAAACCCTTTTACATGATTTAAAATTTACTTTGATATCACCTATATAAGGCCAGGTCAGCCATAGTGTATGTTTGCTGTATATGTAATGTAAAAGCTCTTCCTCTCAACTGACTTGATATAAAAGAAGTGGACATCATCAGGGACATCATTCAAAATAATACAAATCTATGAGGAAACTGCAATCCATGCAACAGAATTGGTTGTCTCACCTCTATCTATAAAGAGCCAATCAAAAGCCAAAAGAGAAAATTCTTGTTGATCGACTGATGCAATAGAGGTTCACCACATTTTCACTTATGTAGTTACAGAAACCTAGCTCGATTTTTTAACATACTAACAATGTACGCAAGTATACTTTCTTTTCTCCTTTTTTTGCTTTAGTAACATAACATGAATCACATGGTCTTGGTTCAATGATCTCATAAGCCAGATAGTTTAATTGTGTCCACAATCTGATTTGAGCCATTGGCAAGATAGCTGTCAAATGGAAAGACTTGGTTCTAGAAGAATTCAGTGGAATAAAATTCCATTGAATTTTATTCAATGGAATTTTCAATGGAATTGAATAAAATTCCATTGAATTTTATTCAAAATGAACAATAGTTAGAAATCATTATTTTATGCTATAATAAAATTCCATCAGATGTTTGCAGGAAAGGTAACAGTGAGGTGAAAAACCTCAAATGAGTTATTATTAAACACTTTTTAGGTCTTTGTCAGATATTTTAGTGTTACTCTGAGGGTACAAAGGCTGTATCAATAATCAGGCTTTTTTTTAATTTTAGTTGAAAACAACCAATAAACAAGCTGGTATAGGATCATTAGACCCTACACCAAAGAATAATCAACTGACAGCTACTTCCTAAAATATTTGTCATATCAGTTTAATTGATTGACAATATGTGTACACGCTTGCTGTCTTCTGCCTATAATGTACTGCACTGAAATGCTGTATTTGGCACTTAGGTTGGTAAACCATGTAAAGTACAACCCGTTTTTTGAAGGCATTATATTTTACAGTTTGTTTTACTGTTGAACTTTGATACACACTAAGTTCGTGTTACAAACTAAGCTCAAAAGGTGAAGCAAGAGAACTGTTGACTCAGTTGGCCTTCCTCATGCTGTGCTTTGGCATTGCTCCTGTGTTCAAAGCTAGCTGTAAGCAGGAGGATTTATTGTCCCCTGCAGTGCGAGATCTGTCTTAAAGTACCCCATTGTTGTCTGTGAATGAAGCTCAATAATACATGAGGAATATATATTCTGAGATGTGGTTTTATGGATCCTGTCTATGCTTTAAGTAATATTGCATCACTTCTTTGAGGATCTGACGTAATCCAAAAGGTTAGAGCCTGCATGTGAATACTGACCTCTTTGTGTTAAATAAAAAGTATTTGATACCTAAAACAAATCAAGTTTAAGGGTTCCTGAAGTTTGAAAGATAACTATAGATACTGATTAAATAAACATACATGCTCAGCCGAATGGGAGTGAAAAATCTAGAAAAGCTCATTGGCTGTGGTGCACGGTCAATGTATTCTGTGCGTCATGCTTAGCATGTGTCCCTTGTATTGTCCAAATCATTTCACAGACTTCCTCTGGACTGCACAGTCAGTCTTCACAGAAGCTGGGGAAGAACTGGCTGTCTTTGAAGTATAAACAGATGGAGTGTTTTCATTCACTTCAAAGAGTGCATTTCAACTTTTTATGTTTAAGCCTTTTACAGTGAAAACATTTATAGCTGGACAATTTTGAAGTCTTCTACTTCTCTTTCCATAACTGGTAGTTTCACTCTAGAAGTATTACTTGGGTTATTTTAGCCAGGTGTATATGTTATTCTAATGTTATTGTGAGAACAACTTCAAAACTAGAATGCTTCACTTCAGTATGTCATAGTTAAAATGTAAATTATTATACTGTATTCAGTTTACTGACTCAGGCTAATTGCATCTAATAAAGCAACAATACAAAAAAAAAAACAAATACTTGAGTTTTGAATGAAATAAACATTTAAACACTGTCTTATGAAGACAGCAAGTTCCTGTTTAAGCAGGTCAAAGCACTGTCATCAATTAAAAAAAAACATTTATACACAATACTGTGATGAAGATCACTACATTTTTTATGTTTACTATTTACTGATTTACTATTTCATTTACACTATATACTCAATATACATTTAGCCTTCAGATTTTCATAAGAGTTTTACTAAAAAACAGATGTAGACATGCTTCTGGTTTTTAATCTAATGATTTTGTCACTCATCAAAAAAGCTAGATGCTAGGATGTTCCTTTGCTTTGAATTTAAAAACTCTGCCAGTTTTCATTTTTTGTTAAAATCCAGTACTCTAAATAGTTTATTGTCCGACAAATTAATTTCAGAAATCACTTACTCATAGTATTCTGCTGCCGGTGTATTCTTGTTCTTGGCGTATGATGTGCTATTATCAGGAAGAGATCCATTGAATTCAGTGCAGTTCACACTATTCCAGCTGTTCCCACATTTGAGCCATGGCAGCTCAGTAGTCATGGAGGAGAACAGGTAGTGGAGTGACCAAGCAATGATGACATTGTAGTAGAAGCCAACATACAGGGCTATGAGAATCACAGTGTAGCCCACACCTAAGGAACATCGGGTTATTAATGAGAAAGAAATTACGGCTTATTCTCACAATATGGAATTCATGCAGTTGTCAAGTTCTTTTTAAAAAACACTCCAATGTGGGTTTTTTTCAAGATAATTTATAAAAATAAGTGTATAAAGCTGGAGGTATAATAAATAAACTATGGAAAATGAGGTGGAGTTCACCCATTACTCAAGAGAAAGCGATATAATCAACAAACAATGGGTAACACAGGCAAATAAGCACTAGAGGTTGCAGACATGGGAACAAGTTTTTGTTTTATCGTTTCGCCATTACCATGACCTGCACCTATATTTTTTCATTGGGACTGTAGTAAATGGTAAATACACATATCTGAAAATTTACCAGTATTTTGAAAACAGAAATACTATCCACACACACACACACACACAAATATATCCACTATATTTTCATGGATTCTGGGTGGGTTATTTTGCCTACTCTGGAATGTAATGTCCTTGCATGAAGAAAAGAAGCCCATAAACCCATCACCCACTCATTCTACGCAGGAAAAAAAACAAATCCGCCTTAGCACAAAAGCCAACAAAAGCAGTGACTGGTGCTGTTTTAACAGTGGAGACAGAGGGACTTCTCTGGCGTTTTTTTAAGATACACGTTGTAATACCTCCTTTATTGTTAAACTTTTCAAGTTTTTATACTAACTTTTTTTGTACATTCTGTCAAATGAAGTTTAAACAGTTATTGGTTGCATAAGTCGTGATTAAAAAAAGATTAGGTTTCTTCTCAGTTGATTAGTTTTATTCTCCTACATATTTCATTGTCTAAGTCAGGGGTCCCCAATCTCAGTCCACGAGGGCCGGTGTCCCTGCAGGTTTTACATCTCACCCTGGGTCAACACACCTGAATCACATGATTAGCTCATTACCAGGCCTCTGGAGAACTTCAAGACATGTTGAGGAGGTAATTTATCCATTTAAATCAGCTGTGATGGATCAAGGACACATCCAAAACCTGCAGGGACACCGGCCCTCATGGACTGGGATTGGGGACCCCTGGCCTAAGTCATCAGGTGCACACTAGTCTACTAATATTTAAAGTCTGCCAGGAGCACAAGTGTAAGTCATGTGTATGAGTATTGTAAAACAAAGTTCTAAAGCTTCTGACACTAGAGTTACAACAATATACGAACATGGAGTAGCTTGTATAAACATTATATGAAAGCAACAACCTACCTCACTGAACAGTAAGATACATAATAACATGTGGCAGAGTAGCAGGATGTTGCTACCCTGAATTGTTGCTATGAAGATGCAGAAGATAATTTATTGATGCAGGTAATAGTGATGGACTTAGCCTAACAGTGGTTCTTTCACTGTTAGATTGCAAAAGAGAGCATACAAACTTTAGTACAAGGCCTATAATCTATGAAAATGTGTGGCCAAACAGTGTCCACTAGCTATTCAGACTATAGCATTCTATTGCACGCTGTAGATCTGTTTTGTTTTTAGGTAGTAACTATCCACATGTTTTCTGCACTCCTGCTGATTTTTTTTAACTGTGTTGTAATACCATTGCAGAATTTTGCTTTGCAAAGAGCTGTTGAAATCAGCATCTGAAGATTTTGGCACATATTGGCAGTCAGTTATCCTCATAAAGATAACAGTAGGGAATCAGTGCCAGCGAAAATATGGAGGGCAAGACTTTGGGAAAAAAAATACAAGGAGAGAAAAACAATTCACTCTTATTCTGACAAAATATCTAAATATTCTGAGCGGCTACAGTTGGTTTATGAAAAGCACTTGTCATTTTGGTGGTAATAAATTAAAGGTTTTAAGCTAGCTGCAAACTCCAGTGAGGTCACTGTCCTTTTCTGTAAATCTAAAATAGACTGGGTTTTATTGGAGTTGTTTCAGTGTTCTTCTGTCAAATATGAGTGATTAAATTGTAATCATCTATTTTCCTTAGCGTACTGTTAACATTGGCCTAGTGTGGTTTTGTTTCACTCGTGGAAAGTTGACATTTGCAGAAGGCTGCAAGGTTGGAAGTACAATAGGTGAGGGATTAAAGAAAATACAGAGAGATGAAAGAGCCAATGTGACAGACACTAGTTTAAAGTGACACTATGCACCTCTGAGGGCGAAAGGACAAGAACAGATGGACAAAATTAAAGGGCAAGACACTGAACAGAAGCAAAAACAACATGACCAAAGCAGGTACACAGATTAGGAGATCAGTGAAGGGTGAAGTATATAGACATACATGGCTGTGCAGATAAATGTAGAGTGTCTCTGTGTTTGGGTGTGTCACAGTTCACCTTTAAAGACGGGGCATATTTTCCAAACCGTAGCTGCTCCTTCTCTGTTATATTGGCCTAAGGCAAGCTCCATGTAGAACAATGGCATCCCGGCAATGAACAGGAAAAGAATATAGGGAATCAAAAAGGCACCTGGAAGGAGAGAAATAATATCAATTAAATATTAAAAAAAAAACTAACAAGGGTGCCTGATAGTGAAATAAGTGCCAAACAAAACACAATATTCAAAAAGAAAAGGAGAAAGGAAGTGGTAGGGGCCACAAACCATAACATACTTGTAAAAGCAGCACACTATAACATAGAAGTGGGATGGCTCATGGCTATTTTCATGCTGTGCCTCAGTAGCACACCCACCAAAATGGAAACAACCTCTCACAATTGAATTGTTCTTGACATTGTCCATCACAACTGACACATTATTCACAGTAATGAATACATTTTGCTGAGGGCCTATATGATTGACAGGTTGGCGGTAGAGGTGACCACTGTGAACACAGACCACAACATGTTTTTGTGAATGCATATGCAGACAAACATATAGGGCGCACCTTCTAGTGAGCACTCTGTTGTCATTAGTGTTGAAAGTAAAACACCACTTTGTTTTAAATTCCTTTGTTTATTTAACCACACACTGTACTTTTTTCTCTCTCACTGCTGCATAGCATCAATGCAGTGTTTGGTAGTTTTGTAAACAATCCATAGTCCATTAAAGTCCAGTTTACATACATTGGCTAAAGCTATTAAGTACATTTGAAAAAATATATATTTTAAGTTGATTATCTTGTCCCCAGAATTTATGAGGAGCCACAAGCCACTTTAATTTTTCGTCACTTTCCATTATTTATCTGACAGTTTCAAATCATTAATTTAATGTCTTGTCATCAGCTCATTAAGTTAATTAAAGGATATTTACTTTATTTGCTTAGGAAATAAACATAAATAATAAAAAAAACAAAAAAAAAAAACAGATTTACACACACTTTACACACACGTCTCATCATCATCCTCATCATCATCAATAAAGGAACACCAGTACAGAAGAAAATCTACTAAGGGCACCTAGGGTAATTTGTAGTTCATTTTCGCTGTCCGCTATCTTTGCCGTTACATTACGACTATTTAGTGACAGAATCAGTCTGGTAATTAAAAAAAAAAAAAAAAAGCATCTTTATATTCACTCGTATTAGAAACAGAGGCCACATACTCACCCCCTCCATTTTTGTAGCACAAGTAAGGAAATCTCCAGACATTAGCCAGGTCCACCGCGAAGCCAATAACCGACAGGAGAAAGTCTATTTTCTTGCCCCAAGTTTCTCGGTTGTCCTCGGAGGAGGATCCGGGTGGACCTACGCGACAACCATTGGTGGGAATGATCGAGGAATTTGTGTACTGGACGCCGTTCTGATCCTTCACTAGAATCAGTTCTACCTCTTTTTTCTCCACATTGCACTGTTTCATTGGGGCAACCGATGAGAGCTTGTGCTCTGGCATAACCTGGATATTCATCTTCTCTGCAGTGAGTACGAAGCACACGCTGGCGCGGCGCTCTCACGGCCCCCTGCGGGTTCTGGTGGAGTTAACGGTCTGGGTCGGTGCGCTTGAATAAGGACCGCTATCCCGCCGGCAAAAAGCGGATACGCAAGTGTTCTCCGCCGACACTACAGGTGATACTCCCGTGTACATGGGCTGAAAAGAAGGGAAAAGAAAAAAAGAGTTTAGAGAGATTTGGTGTTTGTGCGTAAAGTTTCAGTTACGCACAGCGGGAAACTTCTTAGAACTGCGAAGATGGAAAAAGCGACGTTATTCGTCCTGTAGGAAACAGACCTACTGAATCCGAGTTACTATTATTAGTAAACCATTAAGGAAAATGCCTGTGGAATCTGATGTAGTGAGGAATACGAGGCGACAAGTGAAGCATACTTCAGAGTAAAATCCTCTCTCTACGTCACAGCGCGCACTGAGCGCATTGTGCGCTGAACAATCTACTTAACAATTACCTAAAACATTAATCATAAGGATAATTTAAAAAAAGATAAATGGTTGAATGCCATTGTTGCTAACGCAATTTAAAGTCCTGCAAATAAAAGGCTTTGCCCCATACTTGGTAAAGTTAAGGACACGACTCTATGACCCGATACTGTTGTTGTCCAGATGCTTCTGAGGGAAGACTGCCCATTCTGAAGGAACTTTAAGGCTCGCCTTCTCCAGCAGAGACGATATAAAATGCGAGCTTTTAAATCGCTTTCCCCTCTCCCTTCCACGTGATATTTCATAATTGAACGCTTTCTCTCCAGTTTGATGTCGACTTTTTTTTTTTTTTTGGCTTGTCATAGCTCAAGTTTCCATAAATCTGCACGCCTACATCCGACTGTACAGTCGTGGTAAGATTGTTCCACCTGGAACGAAACTTGTACGAACTTATACGAAGCATTGCTTTTTCTATAAATCAAGTATGTGAGAAAAACAAACACACAAAACGTACACAGCACAAACTTGTTAGAATATGTTGATTTATTTGATGTTTAAGTTTTCCGTGTCAAGAATGGGGTAAAACGATAGCGCATGTATGTGCATTTCTACTTGGTGTTTGGATTTAACGTTGTCCAAGAGACATATGATCGCTTTACCTTCATGTTTTTATAGCACGTAAATTTCACATACACCAAAACTTTTTTTTAATGTTTTCATTTGGACTTTATCTGTTTCTTCTCTGCACTAAACAGATTGAATTACAGTTTTCTAAGAAGCCATAAAAGCATTGTGTCCCATGTGTAATTCAATTCTAAAGCAGCTTTTGCCAGGGGCAATGATTTCTATTAGATATGGTTGATCAGTTCATCCCATTAAAGTCAATGAATGTCCTCTTTGCTCTCCAGTGCTTGTTTTAAAAAACCCTAACAGGGCTGGTTGGAGGCGTTTTGTTTGTGAAGATTGAATAACTGCAGTGATGGTAAGACAAAGGACCAGGTAACAAGGTAGGATAATGTGTTATTACTGCCCTTTTCTTCTGAATTACTTCTATTCTTTTGCACTTTATTTTGCAGTGCCAGTTACATTTGAAAATGGCATCTCTAGGTAAGAATAAAATTGACCATAATCAGCTAAATTGCATGTACTGCGTTTTGTTATGATGTACCTTCAACAAGTGTGTTCCTTCAAATTTTCAGTCATCTTAAATATTATACAATAGCACATTTATTTTAAAGGTAATAGTCCTCACAATTTTTTGCTGTGCAGGTGCATAATGCAGGTCAAATACTGGGAATGGGCAAATCAGTCTATAACCCTAATCATGCTGTATCCATGGAGTTTTTAAGTCCTCTTCTATCCTCCACTTTTTCCTCAGTCTTCTTTTTCTCTTAAGAGTTGGATTCTTCCTGATTGACCTTAGGCTTAAACTGTAATAAACGGAGAGGCAATCTCTCAGCTGCCACAGCATGACCCTCTAGAATTAACCTGAACATTTAGTTAGGGGCAAAGCAAAGACTTTTCCCTTCTAATGCCCTTTAAAACCACACAAACATTTCTTTCCATACAATGCCATATGCACCTATTCTACTTAATAGTTTCAGTCTTGGTAATATTATAAATACTTTCTTAATGACAAATATATACCTTTCTGTCTTACCTTATAATTAAGTTCAAAACAGACACATATGACACAGCTTAAATGAGACTTTCAGGCTATTCTGTAAATCCATAGGCCACAATTTTAACAGAAAGGACCTTTGCCCTTACACATAAAAACAAAAATGCAATTCTTACGTGGTCATTCCGCAGACTTAACTTACCAGGTCTTTACTACATGGCAATCAGTTCATGGTATTAGTACTGAGTGGGTTTGTTTTGTTCTGCTCCCCCTTTAAAGCTCTCTGTTTTAAATCTCTCCAGGCCTCACTAAGGGAGGAGTGTCATTAAATTTTCCCCTCTAGGCTTTAGTAGTATCTGCAAAGGTTTAACTACTTCAGCAATGTTAAGTCTTTTTCCCTTCTTGCTGTATACATTTGGTGAGTGAAACAGCAGTTTGAGTCAGATGTCTGGGGACAGAGAGCCATGTTCCGAGCAGCACACAGCACATCCTTAAAATATGTCTAAGACAATCCAAACTTGCAGACTAGTAAAGAGAGCTTCAGCCAACACGTACACACAAAAGAAAATCTGTAAGAATGCCATTGTCTCTAAAAAGTCCTCCATCAGTCCTCATCAGTATATCAAAAAGACTTTTATCTTTCAGTTGGTCACATCCTTTCAACCCTTCAGTTGTGGGTAGTAATCATTGGCCTGAAAGGGGAAGCCTAATAGCATGCTGATTGACATGATTATGGTTTGAAAAAAGGCTACAGTTGATCAGGAAGTCTTACATAAAATTTCAAATTATAGATTAGAATCAGACTGCACTAACATCTCCTCTAAGAGACACATTTCAATTTCCATCCTCCAACTTCTACTTTTCTATGCTGTAACCATAAACACATATTGTGAAACTGTTGTAAACACTGTAACGCATGAGCAAGTTTTGTTGGCAATAGGAATCAAGTAGGAAAAAGAGGAAGAAAATGAGTGTCTAGGCCAGTGGTTCTTAACCTTGTTGGAGGCACCGAACCCCACCAGTTTCATATGCGCATTCACTGAACCCCTCTTTAGTGAAAAATAAAAAAAGATTTTTTTCAAATTCAAGACATAGATATGTTTTTTATTGATGCACAAAATGAGCCGTGCATGTCACGGTGGAGGCTCTGCTGAACCCCTGAGACTGACTCGCCGAACCCCTAGGGTTCGATCGAACCCGGGTTAAGAACCACTGATCTAGGCATTATTTGGGGTTTGTTTGAAAAATAGAAACACTTTCACACCTTTGTTGGCCAGTCTCACTGGCAAATAAAAGACACATTTCTTTATTTCAACCTCATGCTGACCCATCCTCGACTATTACGCAGGAAAAGTTGTTGCCCTTCATTCACAGAACCATCTGGAAATCAGACAGAGATGTGAAACACCCTAAACACTGAGCAAGAAAACAAACTTTCACTGCAGATACTAGTGCAGATACTGGTGCAGATACTGGTGCTGGATAACTGATGTTTTATAAGGTTCCCCGAACCTTGCCCTCACCGAGACCTTCACTGTTTCTATAAACCACTACACAGGAAATGAGGCGCAATCACTTTTCTGAGAGAATAATAGGAGAATGAAAATCAACAAGGTGTCATCTGGTGTGATAAGGAAATGTAACAATGAAATTTGGAGGAACTCCCTGAAGAGCTGAAGGAGAAAGACTGCTAAGCTTAAGCTAGCAAAAGTCAACGGTGGTCCAACATGTGAGCTGTGAAGGTGTGTACTAATGAGTGCACCGATCGCAGTAAAAATGTATTAAATCAAAATACCAGCGTCTAGAGAGGAATTAAATTAAACATTTACACTGAGCTACAGTTGAACCCAGCACCTGTATCACGTTCAGCCTTTCCAGCTGGCTTTAGTACAGCTGAACTGACAGCAGATTAAACAGTGGGTTCATCTTTACAGAGGGCCATAATGCTGCCAAACATTCATAGACTGTTTTTTTTTTTGGTAAACTATGCAGCACATCTCAAAGTGAAAGCCCATTATGCCATGCCAAATCAGTGGAAAAGATCTCCACTTTACAATTGATACAACCAGGAAGAACAAAGCATTTGTAGTGGACCAGAGATCAAAGCCTTTATCATTTTTCCTACATGTTATCTTTTTAAGGCCTAATTTCAAGCTTGGGTGGGGTAAAAGCGTTAATACCTTTTACGTACTTTCATCCAAACATTTCAAGCATTTCAGCTTGCCAACCTCTTCTTGCCAGAACTTTTGTGCACTCCTCTGACCTGTAAGCTAACGTTAATACTGTGTTTTTGAAACCTTATGTCCATGTTCGTCACTCATAGGAAGGAGGGTCAGACGACTATGTATACACACACCCAGGTATCCTGTTTTTATAATCAGGAAAGTCGATTCTATAGGAACATGAAGTTATTTTGATTTCTTCCTCTTATGTAAGATTCCTAAAACATCCTTGCAATAACAAAGCTGGGGACTTTTCATGTTTGTTTGTTTTTTTTATTAAGACTTCTTAAAGAAGTCCAGACGCTTTTCTTTGCAAGCTCCTTTGACTACGATGACCTGGATGACTGAGAACCTTCACAGACATTTTTTTTTTATTAATATTACATAAAAGCAGATGAATTAGACTATTCTGTTGTTTCTGGAGTTACATGAGCAAAATGTGGATTTGGATATGGTGAGCATTTGTAGATGTTAAAACATGATATTTGGGATTGCTTGGACTAGAGTGTTTGCCTTGTATACTGAAAGTCAAACCTGTCAGCGCAACATAAAAATCATCCTTAAACTTTTTGAAATACACTAAATGGATTTCAGTTTGCAGAGTGGAACTCCGCCAAGACTGATTCCTGGTTCTGATTTTGCCTGAGAAGGCAGCTCGGTTAAATTGAGGCCCAAAGTTGAGTCACATTAATTTAGGAGTGAGGCCTGTCGGGTTTGACCTTTCCTTCCAGCTTGGCACGGTGAGTCCCCAATCCGTATGAGGCCTGTGTCCAGCTCGCATCCACAGAGGCTGATCACTCACTCAGGTCCTGAGGAGACCAAATCAGATTACCAACACATCTCTCCCACAATCTACTGCGACAGGATTGCCCTGCAGGCATGGCTCAAATGGATACAGCAATATAGAAGAACCATCCAGAGGAAAGTGTGAGGATGGAGGGAGATGTGGCCAAAGAGAAGAGCAGAAGCTGGGGGTAGGGAGGGAGTCACACTGTTGTAAGCGCGGCGACAATGTGATTTAATTGATTCCATGCCACCTCATCAATTTTGATTAAAATTAAATGAGCGTCTGTATGTTTGAAAAGGTTAAAACAAATTGAAGGTGGAAATCACAGCTGGTAATCACAGTTTGTGTAACAGCGGGCTTTCAATGAAGAGGCCGCTCTCCATTGCTCATTTCTGCCTTGTCTGTGCATATAAAGCAAGACTGTGCATTTTTGTGTTTCTGTAGATGTGAGAACAAAGTAACCAAAATTGTATTAAGACTAAAGTTGCATTTAGTGGTTGTTCTCTGCTGAGATCAGGTGAGGAGGATCACACAGTTGTGCTAAAACGTAAGGTAAACGTAAAAGCAACAGTTTCACCAATCAGTTGACAGATCAATATGTACCAAATGATAAGTGATTATAATCTTTTTTTTTTTTTAGAAATTGAAAATTCTTAAATGATAAAAGTGGACACATTCTTTCAAGACATGCAAGGATGTTATTTTATTTGCATAAATATTTCTCTGATTCAAATAATTTTAACATTTAAATCCATAGCAAGTGTAATCAGAAAAAACCCCTGAATCATACTATAGATATCCATAGCTTAAAAAAATCATCCATGTTGGCCAGTAATGAGGTAAATCTTACAAACATGCACAACAACATATATCCAATTTTATCAGTACATGCCTGCCTTTAATTCCTCCCCTAGTTTAAACCTCATTGTCTAGCGCCAACATCAAAGTAAGGTACAGTCAAAATAGACACAAGGTATTTTAACTCACATTGGCAAGTGGGTGAAGAAAAAAGGCACACACAACAGAACTGTAATGGGTAACTACTGACACCTTGTGGTGATTTTGGAAAAACAGCAGTTCAGCTGTAGCCTGTTTATTGCACTTATGCCTTAATAGAAACAAAGTCTATGAAAGTCATTACAAGTTTCCTCTGTGATGAATAAAAAAAAATGGAAAAGAGGATTGTGTTCTTGTTTTATTTTAAAAATAACATTTTGCAGTGTTAACAAAAAGCAAAACATAATTGCAATACAACCCACTAAATAAAAAACAATGCCTCTAGTTAATCGGGTCTGAAAGCGTACCCCACTGGAATATGCTGTTGTGTAGAAGCACCGTTGCCTTTTTGCTCACAAATTGCCCTATTTTCAGTGGTTGATTTGCTTTAGTAAACTTAAAGCTGCACAGACGTGGTGCTGTCTCAGCAACAACAATCTTCAGTAGAAATGCAAATAGATACACATGCAAAGCAAACTTCTGGCTAATTATACAGCTGAGTTACAAGTTCTGTGTCCCTGAGCACCGAGGGTGGGAAAAGTGTAATGCACAGCATCTATGCTCACTGTAGACAAAATTTTAAAACAGAACATATCTGGGTTGCTTACAGTACTCTAATTATACTGTAATAAAGAAGCACAAGGACTCTTTGCTTACATTTAAAATTTGTGTTGATGTGGCAAGATTTCCCACTCTGTTAAAGAAAAATTACAAAGACAAAGGATAAGGTGCACAAGGCTGTGCTCATCTCCGTCAGTAAAAACCCAGCAAAAACCACAGTGATGACTGAAGAATAGGTGTAAACCTTATTTAAAACAATGACCAGTTTTCAGACATATTGTCCTGCTATGGACGCACCCCATCTGTGTTTCGTGTCATAGCAAAGCATACACAAAAATACACTGACAGAAAAAATTTGGGGGTAAGTTGCTTTTTATCTATAAGGCACTAAAATCGAAAATTAAAGCTTTTTAAAACTATAAAAATGCAAGCGCTTCACCATATATGACCATTGCTGTTGCAGTGACTTGAATATGCTGACAAGACTGCAACAGCCTTGTATTCATTTCTCTTTTCAGTGAAGTCAAATAAAAGTCACAGTTATGGTCTGTCTCAGTCATCTTTTTTGTCAGATGTGCTCTCCTCTGGTTCTTCCCCTGAACTGGGCTGACCAGCAAGTTCCAGATCACCTGGGTTTGCTTCTTGGATAGCTTGATATCTCTGAAGTTCCAGATAGGTGGTGAAGAGCTTGGCATACTCAGGATGGGTTGCAGCAAATTCTTGAAATTCATCTAAAGAATCAGAACAGAGAAAAACTACAGGGTGCTGTACACACAATAATAATGAACTATTTTTTGAACAATTTAGTCAGTCTGACCCAGGGCAGCTGTGGCTACAACTGTAGCTTGCCTCCACCAGTGTGTGAATGTGAGAGTGAATGAATAGTGGAATTGTAAAGCGCTTTGAGGGTCTCGAAAAGCGCTATATAAATGCAATCCATTATTATTGTTATTATTATTTTATTTATTTAACATTTTCTTGACAAAATATCACCAGAAATCAAATAAGAGGCCACAAGACATAATGGGAGTTTTGCATTAGGCTTTTCTCTTCAATTAGATTCTACTTACTGAAGGTAATGAAACCAGAGCCATCGGCATCAATCGCTTCAAAAAGTTTGGTCATGTCTACATCTGACACACCCAAAGCAGAGCACAGCAGAGCAGTAAACTCGTCATGGGTGACTTTCTCATCTTCATCTGTGTCAAAAAGCTGCATGAAAGATAATAAAAAGTGAGAAATGAGTAACGACTTTCAAGAAAAAGGTTTCAAAATGATCTTGGACGTTGCACGAAGCAGGAGAAAGTAAGTTTTGATTAGTAAGTTCAAATTGCATCTGACTCTATGGCCAGCAAAATGTTCACAGCAGACACACATTGTTAGCCTGACATTATGCAACCTTCTGTGAATTGTATGCTGCCTTTGTTCTTGCTATACTAAAGCTGCTGCTGTGCACAGACAGTAAGGGCTGGGCTGGTTGATTTTATCTTAACATTGGTTATTTTTTGCATTTAGCTTATTCCTTTTGCAAAGTGTATATGCTTTTTATATTTTGGGGTATATATTTCATATATAAACATCATATATATTCATATTCATAACAGTTGCACTGTTTATACTTCTCACAAATTGTCACAGATTACAGTTTAAGCATCTCAGATATATCCTTCATAGCTACTGGTTTATCATGATAGAGTGATAAAACTACTATCAGCAGGAAATGCATGATGCAATAGAAGTAACATATTAGGTGTACAGAAGGGTATTTATACAGAAATGTATAAATACCCTTGAAGGTAATTTGCCTTGCAAAAACCATAGTAGTGCTACCTTGGGCGAGTCAATAAAGGAGCTGTTGTAATTTTTCTTGCTTCACTCCAAGAGATTTGCATAATATTCAGCCCCTAATATGAACACATCAGTATGACAAATGTATGGTCTCACCTGGAAAGCCATTTTGAGAACATCCTCAGTGTTAGATGGCCTACACAGGATATTCACACCGATAACATATTCTCTGAAGTCTATAGTGCCATCTCCATTCTAGAGAGAGAGGTCAAGTAGAACAGATGAGCTGTTAAATGTAAAGATTATTATGATCGACAGCATTTAATCATTTATGGTGCAAGCGCTTGTTGTCTGCTGTTATTCGGTGTCTGGTAATAGTGATAATACTATTTGATTAAGTCTTTACTACTATAGTGATTTGATAACATGTTTATGAACTGCATATGATACAAGGTAACATTCAGTTTTTAGTAAACACATGCTCTCTGACTCATGTTGAAAGTGATGAACACAGATAAGAGAACAGAAAGTATGAAACTCAGTAGCTTTCCCCCTCCAACTGGTGCAGCACTGTGACACAGAAATGTATTGGATTTTCACTTCATTTCACATACCCTATTAGAGCTTTATAAAAATAAATATAAAAGGTGTTTTATTTTTTAAGGGTTTGCAAGTGAAGTTTTTCTAAAGTGCCTAAACTTACATAAATACTACAGCTATCAGTAAAATGAACTTCACTATTTTACTGATCATTCACATTCAAATGTGTCCATCTAATAAATGTCATTCGCTTGGCCAGGCCAAATACTGGCTGTTTTAAAACCTTGTGAAGTGGTGCCACGCCACGGCGATATTTGAAAAGGGTAATGTTCAGTTGATTTCAACATATAATGTTTAACAAATATTTAACATACAAGTTTCTCACCCTGTCAAACAGTCTAAACAGATCCTCGAGGACTGGGCTGACAGGAAGCTTTAAGAAACTGGCAAATTCCTCAATAGTTATGCGTCCCCCCTTACAGGTGCTGGCCATGGTTGCAAAACCGTCAAGTTCCTTCCTTATATTGTCCCACTTCAGACTAGTTGAGCCAAACATAATGGTGACAGGTTATATCATAATCAACATTAACAACAATAAGAACCCTTTGAAGCTGCATTGGTCAGTACTAACTGCAATTTTTGGTAACGCTCATATTACATGTTCTTACTTGAGTTTGCGACTAATTTTAGTGAACTCAACCAAGCCAGCCTCCATCGGAAGTGTGAGTTCACCAGCTGAGATCATTAAGCGGCAATCTTCATATGTGTGGTCTGTCACAGGAACGCCCAAAGCCCTAAAAATAGAAGGTTTGCAGACATTTAATCAACTCACTATAGTAGTCAAAGAAGGCACACAAAGATTATAGCAAAGCAATAGCCAGATTCACTGTGCATGGATATAGACCTAAAGACAGTAAAAAATGCAAATTTAGTTTGACAAATTGCACTCACTCTCCAATACTGACCACTTGTTTATTTTCTTATCAGCTTAGTAGCCTTGCATGTGCATAACACTATATTTATGACTTATTTAAACATTTATACAGTACTTTTACTTTCTATAGCAAATTGTTCCACTTTGCATTTGAGCAATATGCAGTGTAATGTGGTTTTGCACAGAACCTCTTTACGAAAAGGCAACATAAATTGCTTTACATAATACATTATACGCTTAAGACTAATGAACACTTACTTGGCCATAGTTTCTCGTACTCTGCTGGCAAACAGAGCGGGGCTTTTCTTCTCTTCCTCTGTGGGGATATGAGGTGGGAGGAACTGGGAAGCATGTAAACAGATGAGAAGTGTATGAGAACAGTCAAACAAAAAGTACACTTAAACCAAAAAGGAAAATAAAAACTCCTGCTAGCCTTAGTTTAAAAGAGTCCTTTTGAGTACATCATATATCCAAAATAACTAAAACTCTTTAAACGACTTCATGAGATAATGTTATTATACAAACACTACGAGAAATCAGAAAATCTCTTACCTCAATTTCTACTGTTGTGTAGAGCTGGCACAGTGTCAAAAGCAGAAGTGTTTTCCTGCATAATCAAAAAAACTGTTATATATTCTCATTCATTAGAACTACAGTGTTGTAAAAATAGGGCAGCCATATAATTGTGCAATAATTATGTTTATTTTCTGGGAAAAAGTGACAGTTTACAAATGCATGCAATTTATAAATATGCATATTTAGACATGCATACTTATAGATCGAGTGATGTACACTGGAAGAGGCAAAACTCTATAAAGCATACTCACGACTTGAATCCTTGCCATGTCCAAGTCACTGTATCCTACAGAGAAAAAACACAAGTATATTATTCATTCATTCCTGAATCTTTAACATTGGTATAAGACAGTCTGCACATAGGACTGTGTCATATTATATTATCCACTACAACACTGGTATAAATTTTAAAATCATTTACAAATATATAGGAATGTCATGCTTTTAGATTTCCTAGTGAACACAATGATGAGAGAAGCCCACAATCCTCACGAAAATCTGGAGGGAATTGAAGCTTTGAACTGCCGAGCCACAACCAAAAAAAGGTAAAAGGTTTAGAAAGTAAGTCGTTCTCCAATAAAATGAAACAATCATAAAAAATACGACTGTTCATTTGTTTGTGAGCAAATCTACAAATCCAACAGGGAATCCAATATATACACTATTCCTATAGTTTTGCACTACATCACTGAACAGATATTACTGGCTGTGTATGTATATGTACGAAAAATGAAAATCTATTACTGTCACAACCCTACTTACCAGTTTGTTAGGATACCTCAGAAGCACAGGCTGCACAGGAACACCAGGAATGAAGGCACCTAAAAGTGGCGTGGGGAACAATAGGTATTAAATTAAAAAAAACAAAAAAACACACAGCGTGTAGTTAAACATGAAGTGCATAGCTGTAAAACTATATGATTTTACTCTGACTTCTCCATTCTCTCACCACATACAGAACCACTCTTATAGGCATCAGTTAACCAAAAGTTAAAACACAAACCACATCAAATATTGATTAAATGGAATAACGTACGAAGAAGCACTCTCTGTTATGAAATCGATGTATTACATGGATTTGATTTATGTTAAGAGAAAATACTAAATGTTCTATAATACAGTAGTAGATCTAAGTTTTGTATAGTAAAATGTTGCTATCTTTTTTATTTGCATTTGACATGCTGATAGAAATTAAACTAATGATTACACTACACAAAATGTACATTTTATATCTTACCTTGTTTGAACGTGATAAGACATGAGCGATTTGTACATGTTCCTTCTGGAAATATAAGAACCTGAAAAAAAAGCATCCTTGCTGAATGGTAAAATAATACCCCTCAAAATTGCAAAGATTGCTTTTAAAATAATCTGAGTCAACACTGAATACAGTTTTCCTTTGGAAACAAAGAATAAATTCATATAAAAGTCATTTTTATTGAGAATGACTGCAGTGCCAGACCTGTGGCCACTGGCCTTCTGACTTGGCTCTCTTGTTAATCTCGTTGATTGTGTTCTTCCGGGAGTCTGGGTCTGTTCTAGATACCAGCACTGGCTGGAGACTCCGAAGGAACCCTAAAGAGAGAACAAAAGATTAATGGTAATGAACATACAAAAGAATATAGTAATCTTGATCATATTTTCCACTAATCTGGTGCACAGGCTTTGGTTATTTGCATTCGTTTGTAAGTGTTAAATAAGACAGAGTGATATCACTGTTTAACAAATCACATGTGACAGATATGAAATGAAACAAGTTACATGTTGTTATTACTTTTAAAAAGATGGATGAAAAGGCTTATATTAATCAATGTCTTAGCTCGTGTTTACTTCATAGAGTGCATTTGTAAATTTTACTTACTATAACAAGGATTTATGTCAATGACAACTCCAAAGTACTGGACTAATTGATACCCAGTACAGGCAGCAAGTAATGACATTCCATTGTATATATATTACAAGCTCTCCCACGTTTCATAGAGAGTGGGAAACTGTGCATTCAGGTGAAGGCAGATGGAAATGGACTATAACAAACACAGTTTGTCCCTACTTTCCTGTTCGAAACAATCATGCAAAAAGTATCTTACTGCCAAAGATGGGTGTGGCGAGGTTCTCGACACGGGAGACAGTGGAGGGCAGGCCAGCTACAAGGCAGACAATCCCATCAAAAAAAGTGGAGTGGGGGGCCACAGCCAGGATGGGTGCGTCATGGCTGCTGGCCTGCTTACCCTTGACCACCACTCGAAAACCCATGCTGAAGAAGTAAGCCCTCCCCAAGGCAGCCATCACTCTTTGACACAAAAATCTGGAGATAAAAAAAAAAAAATTAAATTGCTGAATTTTTGTGAATGAAAAAAAAAATGTGAATGGGAAGTGACTGTCTATTCTACACAACAGTGCAAGAAGCTTTGCATGAGAAAATCCTAAATTCTTTACATAAAAAGGGCTGGTATAATATTTTTAATGGGTTTATTTAGACCTTCTTTGTTTATCGGTTCAGTATATTGACTGATGTGTTGTGGTAACAGGATGCGTTTCACAATTTCGTGCTTTTCTTTAACCTTAAAGCGCAAAGTATGTTACTGTTGCCAATTGCTTCCTCAAAAACTGTAGAAAGGAAGGAAGGGGTGTTGCTATGGAGTCAGAGATACAAAATGATGAATGACATTATGAACTTAGTTTCACATACTTAATATGAAACAAATTAAGAGAATACAAACATGAATATTTAAAGATACATTAATCAATCGGCTCTTACAGTAAAACGTTTTAACGTATGCTATCAGTCAAGTTATTATGGTTAAGTTTCACTTCCTTCATTATGCAGTGTGGGCTTATGCCCTGCTTTAAACTATCATGTCACACTTTCTGTGCTTCTGAGCAATTTGTCACAGGCTCCAAAAATAGTATACAGCCTTTAAGCTGAAGGATGGTTCATCATTTTACTAATGCAAACAAACTATCAAGGTTAAAAAAACCTGTGGTTCGACAAAGCAGGGTGGCGATTTTCACTGGTATCTGCAATACAACACAAATTCATTGATATAAAGCTTTGTAGTAACAGCCTAACCTGTCTGTCAAAAAAAGACAAGATACAAGATTACAAGATTTCAATAGTTTAAACTTATTTTTTTTTCTGTCAGTCATCTGCAAAATGTATGAAAAATGTTGTAGTCTAAGATCACAAGAACGGTTTACACTGTGAACAAGTGTGAAGAAGCCAACACACACCCAAGTAAAATATAGACTACAAAACTAATTGTCATTTTCAGACTATATGTACAGACATACTGTTTAATAAGTCCAGTGGAATGAGTCCTTTTCATATAAGATATAAACAGATATAGAAAATTATTATAATTATAATGTCTGTTATTACTTTTGGACATCAGAGGTGAACAAAGTGGCTAAAACATCATTTCCAGTTCCCCTTAACCCCCCACCGACTAGTTCCTTTCTGAAGGAAACTGAGGTGAGGTATTGCTTGTGAAGAGGATATGATCTAGAAAAGCATGAGTCGACATGAACACAAGTAGCTGCTAATTCATTATTACAGGAACTATTATTTTTTTGGCATGTTTTGCTTCTGTAAAGCATATGAGCGAAAACTGACTTTTTATCCTTCTTCTCACCTCAGTACAATTCATTACTTTTGCAAAAATTAAGAGTTGAATATGTTTATTGTTTGATAGATATGTTGAAAGGGTTTAGTAGTAGTAGTTCAATTCACTTTGACAGATGGTGATAAGATGGCGTGCAAGGTGAATGCAGTTGCTTAGCAAACAAAATGTCTGCAGTAAAAAAGGCAAATGGGTTATTGATGTCCCAGATTAGCCAAACAGTTTTTCTGGGCAACCAAGTTTTGAAAAAATAAATAAGCAAAAGATCATTTGCAAGTAAACAAAACTGATGTCAAGAATAAGCTAAATATATTATTATTGTTTTGCTTTAGGTGTGATAAAGTCGTGGCCAACTCTGAGAAAGACTGGATGTTACTGGTATCCATAGTTACCTTCTCCATCCTGTGCTTGGCTCCACAGCTCCTTTCAGAGGCAGCTTGAAGGTGACAATGACAGACACTGGCCATAACACCATCAGAACCAGGGTTATAAAGATAGCTCGAAGAGGGACCAAGAAAATTCCCAACAAGACACACTGCAGGCAGAGGAGTACATTTATGCATATTAATTACAGGCCCAAACCTCCCTGGTGTTCAAGTCACTTGCTGCCTGGCTGAAAACTGACCTCCCACCTAGCAGAAATATGCACGAGCCTAGAAATCCACATTGCTGGAAAGCATTCTAGAAAGCTCCCAGTGGCTCAGTCTGTTGTGCTGCATAGGAGGCTTTACAAGCTGATTGTCAAAGCCGTGTTGGAGAAGATTACAGGCCCTGGATACAGCAGCCTGAGTGCACTATGTCACACTATGAAACACTGTTACCAAACGAGCATTCTTCAAAATCCTGCCTTTGTGCAATCTCTTAAAAAAGCAGAAGAAGAAGAAAAAGAAAAAGAAGAAGAAATACTCACTTTAATTATAGCAGCGTTGCTTAGTTTGGTGTCTTGGACAAACGGGTTGATGACCGCAGGCAAAAGCAGAGATTGTTGCCTCGGCAAGGCACCTACTCGCTGCGGTGGCATCGTAGTCCAGTGAGCGAAATGACAGGCGGCTGAAGTTCTAATTTGTAGCCCCGTGATGTTACCATCTCACTTCCTCAACAGAGAACCTGTTCTCATTTGTTGCTGAGCCAAACGGTATCAAGCGCGAGTTACGACGAGTACAAAACTCAAGCACGCGAGAGCAAAACCGGTAGCTTCAAGCTCCACCTCCGCTGTGCAGTGGGGAATTAAGACTGTTAAGTGAATGTTTGTACACTGTCACTACATTTGCAAGGTACTGACTTTAGACAGTACCCTTTCGACAGTATCTAAAATATAGTGGTATCCCATTTAGATGCCTCGAAAAAAATTGGTTCAGATAGGAAAAGATTAAAATTGTCTCGTAGGTTGTGTGCTTTGATAAAATAACACTGGTTAGGACTCCCGGGGGAGTAAATGCTAAAGAAAGTTAGGACGATCGCGGTGTCACGAGCAAATAACTGATTTTATGCAAAGGCTACACATTTATCATAAATGTCCACAAGATGGCACAGTTTCATAACAAATTATAGTCTTTGCAGGGGTTTAGATAAAGTCCGTTTGCTCTATTCAATGAATTTTATATCTGATTATTTTAAAGTTAGCCCGCTTGTTACTTATAGAACCTTAAAATTTAAAGAAGTGCCAGCATTACTATATATCATAAAGATGAACTCTATGACAAAGCAACACTGGTGTAAGTTCATAACACAAGCATTATAGATCTACTTTTACCACTAATGTGTTGCAAGAGTATGTATACAGTGCACTAAGGTATATGATCTCCCACTTTTTTTTTTGGTACCTAGCGGATAAGGATCACATATCATGGCTAATCATTCACAATTTTGTAGATTTATTATATTGACCATCTTTATTGATGACAGTGCAAAAAGCATAAACAAACCATCACAAGGAAAAAACATGTAAAAAAAGATAATTAAGCAATACTACTGCGGTACTCTTGTCATGGTTCCATTATGCATGAAACCTATACAGCCTCTAGAGGCAACCTGTGCCATTAATCTTTCTGTACCATTAGTGTAGGGAAATGTAACATGGAGTTGACACGGGAATAATTTGGTCTTCCTATTGTGCCACTCCCTTGTATAGTCCTAAACAAAGTGCTAATCAGATGAAGGATAATGTGTCTGGGAATACTACTTTTATACATCCAGAGGATACTAAGTAGTCCGATCAGACATAGTTATACAGAATATAATGTATATAGGACTATATGCAAAAAGCGATCTCTAAAAGCACCATTTTCGGTCACATTGTGCAAATTCATTCTTTCAAATGTAGCGCACAACAATGAAAAACGTAATTAAACAGATACAATTATTAAACTGCACTTATTACACTGAAATAATTCTAAGCCAACATGATTTCCTCATATGGTGTTAAAGAAATCAAATTTGTATAAAAAGGCAATATTGACCAGCACAGTATAGCACTGCATTTAAAGCAGTGTGGACATACCTGATGTCTGACTTGGGAAAAAAAAATCTATAAAATAATAAAAGATGGGGTGCATATTGTAATAAATCTGCATAACAGCATAACAAATAAAATGTCAAAGTCACACAGAAATGTAGCAAATATCCAGTTGCATATGTTCAGCCTACGAAGAAGGTTCAGAGGTGGCGTTCTACAAATCTGGAGACCGGTTATACAGGCTGCAGGAAAGCGTGCAGAGTTGCCATGATAGAAAAATTACAACAGTTTTCACTGCAGCGACCTTAAGTTGTGTTCAATACTACAATAATGTCCTCATGAGGCTCAAGAGGTCACCATTACACAAGTTAGTTGTGAGACATTTTGGAAATGTTCAACATCCGAGCCAGTCCTTTGTGATTTCACCCAACTTCACGATCTTCAAGCTGCTGTCTTCTAGTTTGAAATAGTGGTGGCCTTTGAAGAAGTAGCTGTAGTCTGTGAAAGACAAGCAGAATACACATTGTGTTTAAAACATTTACTAAGCTGAGAATTTTCTTTATTAAATTGGTCAAGTCAAACAAACTACCACGCAATAACAGTGAAATAAACAAGCTTCTGTAGAAGCGTACAAGAATTAAAATACCCAATCAGAAGCCAAAGTCAAGCCTCGCGTTCTCTGAATTATGCTAAGGAGGGAGTACACAGAGGCGCCTCTGTAGAGGGTGAAAGACCTTCTTTATATAAATATGTTTGTTTACGGTGTGGGGAAGGGCCTATGCGACACTTACAGCACTGTCGGTATGTTAGGAGAGAAGCAATGAAAAAATCCCTGGTTGCTTGCCATAGGCAAAAATTTGCTAACCACCTCTGACCTCAAGTATACATGGCTGACAGTGAGAATCTCAAAAGATATTTACTGGTGGTCTCACATTAAAAATTCACCATTTACTTCTCACAGTGGCTGCAATGCACTTTGCACCAACAGTAAAATTAAGTGTCAACTAACCTGTGATATTCACTCACAAAAAATGTAACAATTCTGTCATTATAAAACCACTGATCACTCCCTGACTTCAGAAATACTCCTTATGGTCTATTTGCCTTCCTGACATTCTTTCTGTAGCCAACTCCTCTAAACACTTTTTTTTTTTTTGCCTAGAAGGCGTCACTGTTTGCTCAATTCTGGTATATGAGGAGTTTTACTGACAAAGGCAGAGTGCCAGACTCACTGATAGAGCTGACTGGATTTTCCTGCAATTTTACCAGAAGGAATGCTGCTGTGCAGACAGTAATCACACACACATAAAAACACTAGTGTCGTTATCAGAGCATAGCAACAGTTGTGTGGCATATTCTTGGCATATTGGAGCCATGGCTCTAGAAGCGGTAGAGTCAGGAAGTTCCCCATTTGCTCAGGACTCCAATATTTCAACAGCTATTGAAGGCTTTCTATATTATCTGGTACAAACATTCACAATTCCCAGAAAATAAGACCTTTTGGGGAACCTGTGACTTTTCCTACCATAGTGAGGTTGATTCATATTTTCCAGTCAAATGTCTTGACATTCCTTTGGCATGGGCTGCCATGAAATGTGGCGGAATCAAACTTCTCCTGCTTAGTTTGAGCTGTTCTTATTGTTTAGTACTAATTAAAATATGACAGTGTTCTAAAATGATATACCTATGAAACCTTATACTCATATATTGTTTTCAGTGGAAAGAACTACAATGCTCTGTAACTAACAAAATTGCAGGTGTAGCTTTTTATCCTTTTCCCTAAATACTGCCATATCTTGAAAATATCTTGAAAGCTTGAAATCAGTTTTTCTTGGAAAATAGAGTACAGCAATGGCACAATGGTATGAATCGTGCAACAAATTCATTCACATACTAATAACTGTTCCTGCCATATTTTGGTCAAATTTACTTGTTAAAAGTATTATTTTACCAATGCCATTAAGACTGAAGGCAGAGTCGATGCCATCTGGGATGCCATTCCAGGAATCCGCAATAAGTTTTGGGAAGCCAGAGTCCATTGTCTTGCTGGTCTCATCATATCTGTAAACACACAACAATGAAATCACATCTGAGGTTTTACATATGACATGTATTACATTAATAGCATTAATTTAGCACCTAACAACTCTATGCTGTGCCAAAAATATGTAGTGTATTGACATTTTTGTCAGAGGATGCCTTCAGAGCTTTAGTAGCTAATCTGACCATCAGTTTCATAAACGGTTGTTCCTTTCTTGCATCATTTAGAGAAGAGAATAAAAGTAAAAGAAGTAGAGTAACAATCTAGACTGTTAACTAGGTCGCTCCCATACCCAAAGAATTTAAAAAACGTTTTTTTATAATGCACAGTCCTTTTATCAAAGTACAGTTGCTGCTTTGCTTTGCTCTCTGTTTTAGCCTGTTAAAAATTGGGTGTGTGCACATCAGCCAGATAATGACTAATATCATTGCTATTTAATAACATAGGACGTTAGTTAGGGAAAACTGTTCTGGCTGCATTGTTATTATGATTTACTCTCAGTTACTCAAGGTTTGTGGCTGTAAATGCACTAAAAAGTCGATTTACAATTGGACAGGGACTGTGGACATGGCCAGCATGCTGTACCTGTTTGTTTAGGCCAAAGAGCCTGCAGACCAGTGCAATATGCATAATAGAAGTGAGATAGCCATGATTTCACTTTTTTTTTTAAAGACCCTCTGTTGTTGAATGACATTTGTTGGTTTGCATCTTATAAAGTGCATCAGAAACACATATGATGGCACTTTCCCAGATAAAACAAACACTACGGCTTCATATGTCCAAAAACTACAAGCTGTTGAGTTACTGTACCGTTTAGGTCACACCAAACACTAACTCAGTTCAGATATAGCACACAACTGCAACAGTTTATGACCTCAATTGCAAGAGCTAGGTCAAGTCACACAGGGCTTTTAATTACATTAAATGCAAATCTTTGCACAAACTTTAACTCTCCTTACCTCCAGAATTTGTCTCCAGCAAAGAAGTAAGTCTTCCTGTTCTTCCTAAAGTTGAAGGCAGCATCGATTTGCTGCAGGTCAGTGGGGAGGCCAAGGCTGGACAACCTTTTCGGGTAGCCTGTCTCCAACTGATCAGCTCTATAAATCCAAATTTCATTGCCTGGGAGAGAAGAGTAAGATAAAAAGAGAACTCACTTTTAGGATACATACAATATGTTATTCTAATGAAAATCACTAAACTTTTAAATCAACATTTAATCATTTATTCTTGTGTTGTCCTCGGGATTCCCATATACTTGTTTGCCATTCACCTAGGGGTCAATTTTGACCCGAGCACAACACAAGGGTTAACTCTATGAACCAATTTTGCAGTGAGATAATAAGTCGAACATTTACCAAACCATCTTAATGTCTTTAGAGTTGATGGATATATCATGTAAGTCTCATCAGTATTCAGGAAAGTTGTCATATTTGTAAAATGCTGTGAATATTTCATAAACCACTAATAAGTATGCTGGAAGAGTCCACACTGCACTTAAGAGTGTTTGGCCTACATTCTGGTGCCTCCTAAAGTTTCAGGTAATAGAAATGGCTGACCATTAGGGGAAATGCATCCAAGTGGTAAAATGGGGAAGACACATCTTCATTACTCATTAAAAGTAATGCATCTGTTTCCTTCATCACCTTATAAGTGCGGGGTTATGTCAATATTAAAACAGATCTAAATGTGCATTTTTCAAAGTCTCTTGCTTTCCTCAGAATACCTGCAAAGAAGACTGTTTTTTCCTCTGGATTTTCATAGGCAGCATCTATCTTGGCGGGCAGGTCAGGCCAGTAGGTGGCCACTAGCATTGGCCCATTGGGTTTGCTTCTAAAGTTGACTGACCTGAACAGGAACCTGCAGAGAGAGTGGGTGGATGAGCAATCATGAGTTAGACAGGCTAGGGAAGAAATAAGAGTGAAGAAGTAAGAGTGAAAGGACCAGAGGGGGCTGATGAGGAGGTGGGGAGAGAAAGAGAGAGAAAAAGCATGTGTGTCTGTGTGTATAAGAGATCGGGGTTTTAGTGCAAGTGCTTCGCTGGCCGAGCCAGCCACAATGGTCTGATTCATGAGCATCTGGTTCTCGTTAGGACTAAGGCTGCAGACGCCAGCGGAACAAGACCCATCTTGCCCGGATTTCCAATACACAGCTGCGCAACAATAGCAGCTTACCATACTCTTTTCCACTGACCTATTTTTTAGACAGACAAAGATTTGCCAAAAACAAAGATCAGTTGTCATAATGATAAAGTGAAGATGAGAATAAAACTTTACAAACAAGCATAAATAGAAGTGTGCATACATAACACTTGCCCAAAGTTACATTTGTCAGGATGAAAGATGAGACATATTCCAGTCTGAACCAACCATCTACGAATGTCATTATTTTATTTGTGTTCTTGCAGATCAGTTTGCTGTTCGTGCACTAACAATATCCAGAGGGTTTTCAGTCTGTAGCAGAGCTTTAATTTTATCCTTTCCTCCCTCTCTTTTCTTCCAGTATGCACTCAATAAAAGGAAAAACAAGATCTGCCTAGGGGTGGTAAGGGGAATACGTGTACAGAAAATATTCAAGTGATTTTTCTAAAGCACTCCTGTCGTTTTAGATCTCTGAGTCTGTTTTATTCTTTTTTTATTTACCTGTATTTTCATACAGGTAATTACTAATAACTCTAACATCTGAAGTAGATAATCCATTGATCTTGGATTTGTTCTTAACAAAGTCCTGTTTGAACTGTGTAAAAATACAGGTTGATGATTATGACAATGCAACTGAGCTTTGTGAGAAATATAAGTTTTTAACACATTGATTTAAATGGCTCAATGTACTGACCCACATTATAAGTTTGCCTAAAATGCATTGTGGAAAAGGCAATAAAATTGTATAACAGAGCAAAAACAAAAAAGAAGATAGAAAGAATTTCACAACTGAAGAAAGAGTAACAATAGTATCTGTCAGGGAAGCTGGAAAAGGTACACCAAAGTATTTCTTTGAGAATTATGATGGTAAAACAAAAAGTTTGGTTTGTGGGGTTTAATGCTACATCCTCTCAGACATGGATTGTGGTGTACATAAAAAAGGAAAACATTCGACATTCACAAACCAGAAGAAAAAGAATAAAGTAGATGGAGAACAGATCTTTATCATTTTTGAGTCTAAATATGTTTAAAGTGCACCAAAAAAGTCAGAAAATAATGAAAAATTCAAATGCAAAGTTCAGTCACAGGTATTTGGCAGTGTTTGTGAGGCCTATTGTATTTTTATACTGTCATTATTTTTAACTACTACCATTCCACAAAAGTGCTTCTATAAAACAGCAGTCTTTCTTAACAGTTTTTCACCAGCCTCTGCACAACAGTCACAACAATCTCCACTGGTTTTACGCTTCAGAACAGACCTAACCAGCAGGTTGGCCAAACATTTTCTATAAGTCAGACTTTCTAAGTACCTTCTCCTTAAGCCTCGAGACAGACAGACCCACTTATATGCTGAGCTCAGGGAGTGCTGCAAGTATTACTCATTGCATCACGTTAAGATTTGTCTCACAACATAAATATGCTGAGCTAACAGAATGAGAGATTCCACTTTTACAGTGGGAGAGTCAAGTGAGCTTAGCCCCAGAGCCCAGAGGGTACAGCTCTTTCTGTAAAGCTATAAAACTTAGCATGTACCAGAACTCTGCAGCATACAACTCTGACATGCCCTTCAGGCAACTTATGAAGTTGGACCAACAGGCCTGTACTAAAACTTTACCGATCCCAGATTTCAGTGAGATATACTGTTTGTTCACTACAGTAACTTCATAATACTATGTCCTCATTTTCCCACCCTGATCTTCAGAATAACTTTTAAACTTTGCTTGATTAAATTTTCACATAGCAACCTAAAATTCACGTCATATTGAATTAAATGTGTTTGAAAACATCACACAACAGCTTAGATTAGTGCACAATGGTGCTAAAAAATCTGGCAAACAGGAAAATGTCTAAATATGTTACAGCTCAGCTAAATTTCAGTGTAACATATGTATATGGAACTTTTAGCCACCTTAAACTGAACCAGTTTGCTCTGAATACCATCTCTCTGCAAAATGACAGTTTAATCATCTCTTACATTCCACCCAGGTAGGTGATGCTTAGCACTGCTGTCATCCTATCATTTAGACACAATGTCATTTCTTTTTTAAGATATTATTTTTCCATGGCTTCATTTAAACAACGGTGACCTGAGAGCCGAGGTATGTCGGAAACTTGTTCTTGCCTTTACATTAATGTGACTGTGTGCATTTTCAGACTTCAACAATGCTTAAAGTGAAAATAAAATTTTCACTTTAAAAAAAATTGTCCCAACAGTTAAATAAGATATATAATGTTTCAGATGGAAGAAAAAGATCATTTCAGCTGACTTGATGACCAACAACTGATCCAAAGTTTCATGGTTCGCTGCACACTGTCTGCTAGAGCCACAGCAAGGTGAAAAATATTGTAACTCAGTGAAAAAAGCCAAGCTAACTGACTCTTGAGCATTTTGCTGATGCATCTACTCTTAGCTGATTTCCAAATGATTGTGACAGGATATGCAGCTCTTAACGTTGAAATTATAGTGTTTGTGTCAACAATGTCAACAGCTAACCCATCATTTGTTTGTCCTAACAGTTCCTTTTTGTAACATGCCACTGGGGTAAGCTCTTTGTAACAAACTTCAGCTGTTGCAATGAAACTGTTCATCTTTCTACGGGAAGTACCCTGACTCACGAAGACTGTTGACCGAACCACAGGACTTTATGCAACTTCTTTTCTACAGAGTCAGCCAGCAGACACATAGTAAACCTACATGACTTTGGATTCACTGGCGCCGGTGGAGAAGAGGAGTGTAGACTGTTTATGAATGATGACTACTTTGGTTGTCACTGCGTGAGTAGAGGGATAGCTTGTTTTCAACTCTTACTAATTGTCATATCACAAAACAACAATATGCTCACAATCTTCAAGTGGCACAAGACTGTAAAAAGAGAAACCATAATTAACAAGAAACCTCATGTCAAACTGCTCATTGTTTGCAGTGATGTGATTGTGAAATCCAGTTGGTGCAGGCTGCTGTGTTTCAGTCACGCGATACAGCCTGAAGCAGGCAATTTCGTTTTCTTTATCGCTCTTCGCACAGATCACAGACAGGAAATTTAACAGGACTTTGGCAGTGCTTTCAGTGTTCACAAACTCAGCCTTTACATCACATTTAAGACTCAAAAGAGCAACTGGGAACATTACAGCTTGCATATCTAGAACACTTTGCCTGGGCTTCAGACTTTTCTTACATTGAAGTCTTTTTTTTTTTTAAAGATACATCAAGTTGCTAACTGAGATGATTACCTGTCTTTGAAGAAGAATGTTTCTCCTCTGATCTGTGCTACAGCATCAAAGATCACTGGCTCATTACAGATATCCATTGGAGTGACAGGACCCTGGGTTGGAGGCAAAGGCTTGTCTGTTGGCACACCTGTTGTCAGATTTACCACAGTATTTATTATTTAAAGGGGTCTGCAAATTATCCACTGACAACACAATCATTTTCCCAGGCACTTATTGGTATTAGACTCTATGTGGCATTTTCTCTCACCATACAACTCCTGGATGCCTTTGATGTCATCATTGGAGAGCCTGAAGTCTTTAGTAAAAGTGTAAACAGGGGCCATCAGTGCACCGGGGTCCTGAGAGTGCTCCAAACCAAGAGCATGACCAAATTCATGGGCTGCTACCAGGAAAAGGCTGTAGCCTAGAAACAAGTTAGTTTAAACAAATATCTATTATCTTTCCACAGTAAAAAAAAGAAAAAAAAGAAAAAGATAGATTCAGTGTCTTCCAATCCACTGGCTCTTGGGAAAAATATCCCCAAATACCACTGGCAAATTCTTTTACCTTGATCAGGACAGAAACCCCATTTGCGGTCATCATCGTAACTCTTGGTGGTAGCGCACCACATTTTGCCATCGCTGCGTCCAGAGGTGGTGCAAGATTCATAAGTGTCTCCCAGGAAGGTGAAAGGGAAGGCACAGGGGCTTCCATCTGCATTGCCTCCCACTGTTGACATTGCTGGTAACAGCAACAAAATGCAAAACAGTAAATGCAAAATAAGCACTGAATTCAGTTGCTTAATTATCTTATAAATTCACTATGCAAAGTGATTTTTTTTTCTTTCTGGAAAAGTTTGGGTTATTATGAAATGAGTGCAGATGATGTTCAGAAATAGCATGATGAAAGCAGCTGGCACAACACACACGACATCAATAACTAATCCATTAGGCACACAACCAAAATGCACCCATCCAAATTGATTTTCTTTCAAAGAGAGATCATTTTCAGTCTGGCAAGAGTGGTTTTGTGTTAAGAAAGAAAGAAAGAAAGAAAGAAAGAAAGAAAGAAAGAAAGAAAGAAAGAAAGAAAGAAAGAAAGAAAGAAAGAAAGAAAGAAAGAAAGA